>NC_090332.1:22475295-22785695 GCF_035084215.1 Heptranchias perlo | reverse complement strand
TTTCAGTCGACCTCAGTCCATGACACCCCTGGAAGAGAACATACAGCAATATTAAGAATCATCGCAGAAGTAATGTTGCGATGAACATACTGAGGTGTGCAACGGATCATCATTGATAACATCAATCCATGTGTGTGAGGGATGTTAAAGTTTGTCACCAGATGTTTAGGGGGTGCCAGTCTCGGCATCTCCGACGCCAGGCACTCCACCATATGACTTATCTCCAAGGCCTCCTCCTCCGCCTCTATTTGTGGAGGACCCCTGCAGTCCTCGCCTTCTCCCTTGCATTTTGCGTTCGCTTCTCTTACAAGGGGAGAAAGTAGAGACTTGTGTGTGAACGACCACGACAGGGTCAACCGACAGACGCATTGCTTTGGGTCAGGCTGACAATGAAGCAGATGCATCAGAGGGTGACTATCAGACAGATTGATCACATTGCATCAGGATTGGGGTAAATGGGAGAGGTGGGTGCACAAATGGAGGGGTGAAGAAGTGCACAGAAAGTGAAGGCAACATGACATAGCCTTAAGTGGGTGTGAGGAGTGATGTGATGGAGTAGGCGTCGCAGGGCTGTGTGACGAGGGGTGGGAGTATTGTTCACCTCAGAATGCAGGTGAATCACTTTTCTTGACCTGGTTAGTTCATTAAATCTCTTCCTGCATTGCAGCCATGACACTGTGCTCCTGCTGTTTACCTGGTCTGCCGCCGACAGCCATGCCTTCTTTGTGACAGAATAGGTTTCTTCCTCCTGTCCGGTGGACATAGGACCTCCCTCCTGTTTCTCACAGCTCCCAGTGATGTCTCCAGGGCGGCATCTGAGAACCTGGGTGCTGGCTTGGCTCTAGGATGTTCCTTACTCATTTTGCCTCCCTTTCTCCTTCAAAATGCATTGTTGGAGTGGCCCTTTAAATAGTGAGCATGATACGCATCATGTGGGTGTGCAGTCCGCCCGCTGCACAGCTTGAGGAAGCGGACTGCACACCCAGAAGTTCAGTTAAGTAGCTTCAATTGAGTTGGGAACAAGCAGGAAAGTTTTTTCCAAGTTTCCCACCCGCTTATAGACTCCCCCCCCCCCCCCCCCCCCACCACCACTGAGGTCCCACCACATAGTTAAAATTTAGGCCAAAATTTTCCCCATTGTTACCAATATCACAGAGAAACTTTTTATCCACCACAAAATCGTTATTACCAATATCAAAGAAACATTCTGTATGGAAACTCTTTCCTAGGGTTCTATAGAACAGGAAGATCATTAAAGATCTGGACTTGAAAACTCTCTCCCACTATATCCAACAATCATACCATTTCAGGATGTGCCACAGCATCTAAGTGGAAACTACAACAAGTATCCGCAGGCTCTGACACACCTACCTGGCGATGAAGCTGAGAAACTGACACACAGAATTTGGGTCAGAAAAGCGAACCAGTTGGTGAGCTTTTCCTTCTGCTAGTAAGACACCTGCCACAACAGGATTGGTACTGTCCATGGTTGGAAACATTATCTATGTAGTCAACTTTTTTGGCTCTGCCTCCATCCAGTCTAGCAGATGCATTATCAGCCAATGCGCTGTCCACAGATGTGTGAATTAACTTGATGATGCAATGATTACCGTAGCCAGCGATTTCTTATCCTTTCCCGCTGATTAGCAACAAGAGCTTCCGAATGCCAATGCACTGCTACATTTCACAAAATACAGGCGGATCTTGATGGCAAACAACAGGTTCTCGCTCCTCGCCTGTCACCTCTACTTGTTCCTCCTCACTTGTGCCCTATGACGCAACTGGAGTTACCTCCTCAAGCTCACTATCTACATTCTCTGGAATTTATCTAGCTGTTCTGGTGTTTGCAAACATTAAAGAGAGGGATGCAGGATGCTGTTAGAAGCTGCCTTGTGTTGGACCACTGGCAGTATTGACAAGCTGCTGTTCCAGACCTACAGTGACAGAAAAGTGAGTAATGTCCCATTGCTGTCCTGAAGAAACACCTTCCAACAGAGCCTGCATTACGAGATTCTATCTGTATGTCTTGTTTGTATATATGACTGGGGGTGAGTAAGAATGAGGGCAAGACATTAGAACTGTATAATACTTGCCCATAGCTTGGGGGAGGCTTGGAGCTTCGCCTACTCTTACTTTGTCGCTGCTGTTATAGCCAAGGTGGTCTGGGCCTTCTCCAAGGGTGTTAATAGCTGGGAATTTCTGAGCCCTCCGTTTATTCATGTCTGTCTCCTTGTATTAGCTGCCAGTCCAAATATTTTTACTTACATCTCTTTGCAGCAATTGATAATTACCAGCTCACTAAAGCACATCTCCCCTCCCTTGTATGATACCACATTTATGTTACAGAATTGCTTTCATTTTGACTTGTCCTGTTGCTGCTGTTGCTCAGTTGATTTGGCAACAACAGATAACTGGTTCACCCATACGCAGTTGCTCCATTGCAATTGACAGAATTGCACATATGCAAGTTCCATGTACGTGCAGTTTAGCAAAGCTAAAATCTCATTGCTTTCATGTTCGGGCAGGCTGCCCACAGGCAGACGAAATGGCAAACCCAAACCTAGTGATGCTGGTAGGAATCGGTTATAGTTGCTATTGGAGGCACCTGACAAAACTTCCTCTTAAGGGAAGTCATGATGCCTCTAAGATCACTGGTCTCGCTACGTTTACATTAGAGGGATGCTGGTGTGCTCCCTGTCGGAGGCAGTGCTCTAAAGTAAATAGGCTACTTGATGTTCCATTAGTGATGGTGTATCATCAGCACCAGCTATGAATTATAAGACCTTCGTACGCATAGAAGAACCTCTTGAGTTTCTGACATTTAACTACACTGAATTATCATTTGATAATTTAGTGGGAAATTAATGTTCACATCCACAGACTAAAATAAAGTTCATTACTGTACACCTGCATTTAATAATTATGACCTTGCATCGCAGTGTCAAAATATTTTTAAGAGCAATATCAGCACAGTATTAAAAGAGCCAAAGGTTACTCAATGGAATGTTTTTTTGTTGCAACAGTGAATTATGATCTTGTAGGGTGACACAACCATATGGAAGCACAGATATAATAATCTCATTTAGTTACATGACTGCTAATCGGTGCACTACAGTAACCCATTCCCTTGGTAATCTGTGAACCACATTCAGACACACCCAACAATAATGCAGAGAAGTTTTAAAATGAACAGCAAAACACGCTCAGACAACAATTCGAACATTGAAAAACAGAGGAACTGGGTGATGCAGAGGGTTAGCACCATTGAATTTTCATCTCTAGGACTTACATTGGAATCCAATTTAAAAACTGAGTTAAAAGTTTCATCTATGGCCCTGCATGTGGGGTGGGTGGATCTCCTATGCAAAATGAATCTAAGGAGTTCCAGTCCAGTTGCTTGTAAGTGCAAATATTTTAATCTGTGAGTGTAAACAGCATAAAACTTCCCAATATTTGGCTCATTCAGAGGCCACAAGGACGGTTGGTGAATGTTTTCAGGTTGTACTGAAGGCATATTATTGGGCAGAGCAGAGGCAGCCTCAACTTGCTGCTAATCATGCCATTCATAGCATGAAGTGCTTGGTTCTGATACTGGGTATCCAAATTAAAAAGCATTCTTTCCTTCATCTTGAGGAATCAAAATTCATCAGAAACATTAAAAATTAAAAAATTAAAGTATTAACAATGCAGAAGAAAATTCTTATATAAACAACAGATCTTATGTTACTCATGGTTAGTTGAATGATGCACTATTTTATGATGACAGGGCCATTGTGCCATGTAATGTACAAGATATTATTCTGCTGCAAAGACAGCACTGTGTTTTAATCTGGCTTGTCCCTTTAAAGTCATAGTCTAATTAATCAATTAGAGGTCACTTGCTGTTGATGAGGGAATCTTGCAGATTGGCAGATGCTTACAGCCTCAGATCAAAAAACCCAGCAAAAAATGACCATCTATCTTTATACTTTTGACACATTCAGTGCGACTTTGGTGCAAGATTTTAACTTGGAGCCGGGAACTCAGCAGGTGGGCGGATTTGCACGTGTGCGCGTTTAAATCTTCAATCGCAACTCGATTGCAGTCAATTAACTTTGCTTCTGGGTTTTGAGTCTCCAAGCTGCACAGCGGGCCTACTGCGCACCCAAATGACGCAATTTAAACCCCACTATTTAAAGGGCCAGTCCAAGGATGGATTTTGAAGGAGAAATGGATTCCAGGAAAGCAAAGGCTGCTCCTAGATTTAATGATGCCTCCATGGATGTACTGCTGGCTGCAGTGAGAGCCAGGAGGAAGGTAATGATTCCAGTGGGTGGCAGGAAGAAACCTGGCTCTGTAACCAAAAATGCTTGGCTGGAGGTGACAGAAGAGATGAGCAGCAGGAACGTGGTGCCCAGGTCTTGGGTTCAGTGCAGAAAGCATTTTAATGATCTAACCAGGTAAGGAAAGGTGAGTACGGTTGATTCACCCACATCCTGTTTTGTTCAACATCCCCCCCCCCACCCCTGAACCCACCACCGTCATTCTTTGTTGGCACACCTACCTCATCACATAACTCTTCACACCCACTTAAGTGTCAGCAACAGCAACCATCCTTCACTTTCTGTGCACTTCCTCAACTGCTCATTTATTCACCCACCATTTCGGCCCACCCCAATCCTGATGCAATGTAATGTATCTATCTGATAGTCACCCTCTGATGCATCTCTTTCATGATCAGCCTCACCCAAAGCAATGCAGTCATAGGGTGAATACGTCACCTTCAGTTACTCACAGGTCTGTTCTTTCTCCCTTGTAGGAGAAGAGTGTGCAAAATGCAAGGGAGAGGAGCAGAACTGGAGGTAGTCCACCACATAATGGTGGTGACAGATGTGGAGGAAGAGGCCATGGAAATAAATCAGACCAACGTATGCCTATCCATCGGAGATGGAGAGACTGGCAATCCGCAGATGACTGGTGACAGAACTTTTAACATCTTTCACACATAGGAGGAATTGATTTTATCAATGATGTAACTGTGCCAGACCTCTGTATGGTCATTGGAAAGATTGTTACTTTTGCGAAGAATCATTAATATCGGCTTCTGTTGTCTTCCAGAGCCTTCACGCCTTCACAAGGAATGGGCAGAAATGGTAGAAAGCGATTCCTCAGAGGAGCTCATTCCTTCTGAAGGTGCACCAAAACAGAATATACAGCCATGACCAGCGCTGATACTCGCACTTCAGTGGGTCCTGTTAGACAGTTGGGTTGTCACCTGGTGATTCACCACTCACAAGTGAGCATGAGCAGAAACTGGTGGCAGGGGTAGCTGTGGAGAGTCCGCGTCGGGGGGGGGGGGGGGCGCATTCCTCTCTAAGCTCTGCTCAGCTGGACTTAGATGCTGAACCCCGGGGGCCATCGTTGAGAAGGAGTAATAATAGAGGTGCAGCAGCAACCTTGCGAGGTAATGAAAAAGTACCACGCACACACTCCACAATAACGGAGGGGATGGAGGAGTCCAACTCAATCGCTAATGGATTGGTGGCGCAGGTAAGTGCGAGAATGTCTGCGATGGAGAGAATGGTAGCCTCCATTGAGCTTTGAGCACGGCTCTCAAATGAGTCCATGCAGGCCATCACAGCGGTCATGCAGACTCTGGATGCCAACACGTTTGCTGCCTTAAACAGGCAGACAGATACATTAGTCGTGGCCTTATAACATGGCACATATGCTCACCAACCTGCTGGCCAGCAGAGTGGTGGGTGTGATGATGCACTGCCCGGGAGAGGGATGATGGCAAAAGGGGACACGGAAGTGGGGACTCCACTCAAAGCATTCCCACATCTCACCCATTGCCTCCTCCTCAACCAGTACCCGCAATGCTGTCTCCTCTCCCGTAGGCCAAGTCTGCCCCTGCACAGGTGCAGGGCCCTCACAGGCTCCAAAACCAAGACATCGTAGGCTGAGAGCATCTCAGCAGTCATGGCAGGGATCTGAGCAACCCACCAATTCCTCTGCTGAAGCCACGGAGAATGCACCACGTGGAAACAGTAGAAAGAGAAAGTCTAAGCAATTATAATTCACCAAGGGTATGCACGAGGGTGTTTGACGAGCTGTCATGTTGTTATTTTAAATATTGTTTTTGTTATGGCACATTAAATTTAATCATTATCACCACCACTACCACGTCTTGGTCATTATTGAGTCTACCTATTGGGTGTGTGTGCAATGGGTGTATGCGTGGTTGAAGACTGTTTTGTGCAAAGGGAATTGGGGGGGGCGGGGTTGGTGGTGGTAGTTGTTCCAGGCGTCATGAGTATTTCAAAATCTTCAATTTGCACATCTCATTATGAGAGCCTGTTAGAGATGAGGGAATCCCTGGCATCACGGGCAGTAATGTGCACAGCTGCTCTGGCGATGGGTTCCCCATCTTCATTTTCCTCCTCCTCAGATGTACTGTGGAATAGATCCATTGCACCCCCCCTCCTGATCTTGTCAGTTTGAGGGGCTCCAAAATGTAGGTAAATTTGTCTGAGCACAAGAATTCTCAGTCTCAACAAAAAAATCTCAGTCTAAAACCAAAGAACTCCCAGCCATATGTTTGTCTATGTTTGCCCAGCTGTAATACCTCACCTTATTTTGAGATGTCAATCACTGGTTTAAAGGGCCTAATGAGCTTCGGCTGCAATTCGCCTCCATTTCAATGGTGTGTTGCAGAAGCCACGGGAGACACGTTCAGGAGTAGTTAAATCCGTTTCTGTTGCAGAATCCACAAAAAGTAAAGTACCTAAAGTGTTTCAACTACCTGAAATGGCCCTTTAAATATCAGCCCGCCGGCTTTAAGTGGGGATGGGACTTCCGGCTTACTGTTGCGCACGCGAATCCTAACACATCTGGGTTATACCCAGAAGTGGCCAAGTCGGAGCCGGGATGCGGTCCTGCTCCAAAAAGCTGCTACTTTAACCTCCCACGCGCCCACACCCCACCCATTCTTGGGGGTTAAAATTATGCCCAAGAAGTGTAACATACATTCACTAGATGCAAACTTTTTATGTAGATAATGGCAGACCTCCCATTGTGTTGTTTACAGTAAACTGGAGCATACACTTTTACATCGAGTTACATCGAAATTACAGCACAGAAACAGGTCATTTGGCCCAATTGGTCCATGCCAGCATTTATGCTGCACACGAGTTTCCTCCCTCCCTACTTCATCTAACCCAATCAGGATACCCTTCTCTTCCTTTCTCCCTCGTGCTTATCTGGCTTCCCTTTAAATGCATCAATGCTATTTTCCTCAACTACTCCTTGTGGTAAGCGCATTCCACAATCTTACCACTCTTTGGATAAAGAGGTTTTTCTTGAATTCTCTATTGGATTTATTGCCATTATTTTATATTTATGACCTCTGGAAGGTTGTTCTAGAAAAAAGTCTGTTCAACCTTTCCTGATAACAGGGTCATTATCAACAAAGTGTGAAGGGGCAGGTGTTACAGGAGGCAAGTGTGACACAGAAAGCGTGAGCTATGCACAAGACTTTTAACTGTTGGGCAGCCGACCGGTGGAGCTCGCAGGCCCAGTCACCCAATCCTGCCAGCGGGAGGCCCAGTTCATCTTGAGGGCCGGGTCTCATTACCAGTCTAATATCATGATGTGGAGATGCCGGTGATGGACTGGGGTTGACAATTGTAAACAATTTTACAACACCAAGTTATAGTCCAGCAATTTTATTTTAAATTCACAAGCTTTCGGAGGCTTCCTCCTTCCTCAGTCTAATATCAGGCAGCCTGGAGGCCAACCCAACTGGCAGGATGGTAGGTCCTGGGGGAGGGGGACCAATTGTATAGGGGGGAAGCCTGGGTGACAGCACCCGTATTATTCTTGAGAAGCCCAGGGGAGGACTACTACTCCTCCTGGCCCCACAAAAATAATTTTTCACTTACCGTTTGGGGCCTGTTCCTTTTCACCACCCGGTACAGTTGAGCAGAATGTGCACAGTGCATGCGTCGCCTGGTTGTCCCTCAAAATTGAATCATGTCCTATGTACGTCATAGGACCTCCAATTTGCATACAGTAATGGGCTCCTACCTGATTCATGTGGGCACTCTGGGCCGCTCAGCAGAAGCCCCCTGTAAATATGGCGGCAGAGCAGGAATAGTAAGTTCACCACAGCTGTATTAACTCCGATACCAACCTATTTTTGTTGGGCGGGCCAAGTTAAAATCAGCCCTCTAATATATTGCTCATGATTTTTTTTTATTCGTTCATGGGATGTGGGCGTCGCTGGCGAGGCCGGCATTTATTGCCCATCCCTAATTGCCCTCGAGAAGGTGGTGGTGAGCCGCCTTCTTGAACCGCTGCAGTCCGTGTGGTGACGGTTCTCCCACAGTGCTGTTAGGAAGGGAGTTCCAGGATTTTGACCCAGCGACAATGAAGGAACGGCGATATATTTCCAAGTCGGGATGCTGTGTGACTTGGAGGGGAACGTGCAGGTGGTGTTGTTCCCATGCGCCTGCTGCTCTTGTCCTTCTAGGTGGTAGAGGTCGCGGGTTTGGGAGGTGCTGTCGAAGAAGCCTTGGCGAGTTGCTGCAGTGCATCCTGTGGATGGTACACACTGCAGCCACTGTGCGCCGGTGGTGAAGGGAGTGAATGTTTAGGGTGGTGGATGGGGTGCCAATCAAGCGGGCTGCTTTATCTTGGATGGTGTCGAGCTTCTTGAGTGTTGTTGGAGCTGCACTCATCCAGGCAGGTGGAGAGTATTCCATCACACTCCTGACTTGTGCCTTGTAGATGGTGGAAAGGCTTTGGGGAGTCAGGAGGTGAGTCATTCGCCGCAGAATACCCAGCCTCTGACCTGATGATGAGTTCTGTCATCCCTTGATACATGCCCCTCACTATCTTGCCATTTATAGGCCAGTAATACTATTATTTTGTGTCATTGCAAACTGTTTTAGGCTGTGTATTGATACAAATGTGTTGTACAATTGGTGTGTGACATTGTCTTAATTATCCTATTTAACCATTTCCTGTTTTTCTTTTAAGCACATGACAGAACATTCTGCCCATACGTTCTTTTCTGTACATGTGTTTTCACTCTTCCTCTTCCCTTTGTTCTGATCCTATTTAAATGCTGTTCATTTTTATTATATCTAAAAATGTTAACTTGTCTGCTGCCTCACATATGGTGATGGGCCTGCTAAGTATTTACAGCCGCTTCTATTTTTGTTGCCCTAATTGAATTTAGATAGGTTGTGTTAACTCACCTTGAGGCGATTGTCGCATTACTTCAACTTCACACTGCAGGCAGAACAAAGTGAACCTTTAATAAGTTTTGGAAAACTTGTTAATCGTCATTTAACTTTAATGTTTATAAAAGGGATCAAAATTTAATTGGTATTTGGATGCCAGTAAATGAAGCTTATGCGCACGCCTAGAATTGCATTTTCCTTATCCAGGGGCAGATGCATATCCAGTTGTATAACTTGAGACTGCTGGCTCCACATTACTCTTAAAGGTTTCAGGTTTCCAGTACAGTCCCCACCACTTAAACCAGCCACACTTAGCACAGGCAACTGCTTATATCGGGTAAATGGCGCTAACCATTTTCCATTAACATAGACGTCAATTACAAAGGCACCTCTTATAATGTATTTCAGGAAGTTCAATAAGTATTTACCCTGTTCTTACCAATTTAAAAGGCTCTACTGATTTCAGCCAAAGTGGTCTTCAAACAGTTTCTATCAGCTGTTTACACCTCATTAAAGTGCGATTACCTTAGTAATGAGATTCTGGATGCAACTGCTAACAATTAGTTGCCATGATGTGGAGATGCCGGTGATGGACTGGGGTGGACAAATGTAAGGAGTCTTACAACACCAGGTTATAGTCCAACAGCTTTATTTGAAATCACAAGCTTTCGGAGGCTTCCTCCTTCATCAGGTGACTTTTGCCTCAATCTTCCAGTAAGGTTTGCAAATTCTTCCCTAATAAGTAAAATGATCATTAGTACATGGTCACCTGACGAAGGAGGAAGGAGGAAGCCTCACAAAGCTTGTGATTTCAAATAAAGCTGTTGGACTATAACCTGGTGTTGTAAGACTCCTAACAATTAGTTGCTAAGAGAGATTTCCTGTTTTTTCCTGGTTACCATCCACCGCGTACAGCGGGCAAATTGTGTTAACACCAACAATAAGCTGTAAGCGATGGGGACTGCACCTTTAATATAACAACACCATAGTCATTTTTAATTTGGTTACTGCTATTTTACACATGAAGAGGATACATATTGCTGTTTGGTATGCAAAATATCACATCAAAGCTTTACTCCTCTGAAACAATATTTGGATTGCAAAGTAAATAGAAACCGTGTTACACAGACTGTTTGCTTTATCCTGAAATCAAGCAGGTGAAATACTGGGGATGTGCAAATGAGCAGGGATCCTGCATTATGGAAAAATTAGGAATGCATTGTGTTATTTGGATAAACTTGGTTCAACTATGGAAGGCATCTTTTGTTTTCCTATCTTCCAGTTTTCACCAAGAGGCATTTCCCAGGAAGAGGCTCCCACCTTATCAGTTCCTTTCATGTGACTATAACACAGCTCATATTGGGGTAGTCTTGTGGAGCTCTGTAGGCCAATAAAAATTCCCACATAAAAGAATTACAGTGTAGACACTAGTCCAGATATATCAGAAGTAGAGTTAGCAAAATATTCCATATGTTATTTTTTTACCAGAATAAGGAGTGTGAGTTAAAAAATCTATAAAAACTGTACAAGCAGCCATATTTTCTCTGTTACTGCTTACCTGTTATTTTTTAATAAACCTATTTCGTAGTTTATAGCCTGAAACATGGTCTGAAAGAGGGTTTATTCTCTTGATCTCTGAAGTCCATGCGATCAGGAGAGGAATAGTGCCAATTGCAATTAGTTACAGTAACCAGGCTTCTGTTGACTCCAATGGGCAGTGAGCAAGGGTCTTTGACGCTGACCATCAGAGAAATATCTACTGAAAGCTTAAAACTATAACAGTGACCATGTACTAATGATCATTTTACTTATTAGGGAAGAATTTGCAAACCTTGCTGGAAGATTGAGGCAAAAGTCACATGCAATTATTTGGCAAACTTAAAAATAACTAATATTAGAGAGATGAAAATTTATAAAATTTTACAAACCAAAAATGTCTTCAGAGTAATTAATTTCTGATCAAACACAATCAACTCTAAGCAATCTCCAATGCCAGTCAGTTACGGTCTTGAAAGCAATGCTTTTACTTTTTATGGAGATCATTAAGGACAGCACCATGACAGCTTTACTACTGAACAGGTTCAATTTTGCAGCAAAAACAAATAATTACTAAGCCAAGCAGCACAGAAAAACAGAAGCCCTGAGACCTCTACGGTCCATTAATCAAATGTGGAACTTAAAAGAATGTTTTAATGTAGTCGGTCATAACTAGGAGGCCAACATTCCTGTCTTTGCTAATCTTAGTGAAAAACTAGAGGTGAGTTAAACATGCCGTAATTTGTAGAAAGTCCTAATATAGATACATTAGAAAATATGCTGTTCTCTACTTTAGCCAGGATGTGAACTGAATTAGTGTATATATTTTAAGATACCATTATATATTGATTATGTATGTATGTATGTATATATATACATATGTTATAAACATACATAGACACACATATATATATATATCACTTAAGCGCTCAATTTACTGACCGAAATTCTCCCAAGACTGCTGGGACGCTGGAGCCCCCTCTGCTCTGCCAGTTTTTCGTACTTTCATGTCTACCTGCCTTGCCCACCCCCCACTGCCTCAGTTATTCACACGTTTTCTGTGTCTCATAAATGCCTCATGTTAATATCACTTCACTATTTAACTATCTTCTGTTTTCCACTTAAGCACTTTATGGGTCATTCTTTTTCTTCCCGTGTTTGTGTATGTGTGTGTGTTTCCCTCCCCTTTCCTTTGTCTGTTTCTTTTTAAATGCTGTGCATCTGTAATTTTTTCCAGTTCTGTAAAGAGTCCACACTCACCTGTTTTCTCCAGAGACGCTGACTGACCTACTAAACGTTTTCAACATTTTCTGTTTTTGTTACAGATTTCCAGCATCTGCAGTTTTTTGTGTTATGTTTACACGTCAAGGTTATATGCTTACATTACAAGACTAAAGTTCAAGCGTTTATACATACTTTAAATCATTGAAAGAAGTCCAGAATAACACTTGACACTGACAAGAACAGCACTGACTGACGACTGCTGGCAAACTATGAACCTTTAACCACAAGTGATTCAACTCAGTGGAGGAAATACCAACTTATGCTGTGGATTGTGTGGTAAGAGCAGTGGCACTCCACAGTGCCCAAAAACACCAGCCCATATTACCTAATCACTATCTGAATTGGGCAGTTCTCTTGCTGAACTACTTTCATGTGGATGAGCAGCTAACCACCATATGGTAGTTGCAGCATGCATGAAAAGACGTGCACTGATAATTGTTGACATTGTATTACAACAGCATTCAAAGAGATTAAAGGAGCCAATCAAGCTTAATTTATCCCTGAAATCACAGCAGGGTATAATCAATTTGGCAATCCAGTCTTGTACCTGCTGGGCTTCTTTGGATTTAAAGAACTGCATCTACCTTTAATATCCCTTTCAAAAACATGTCTTCCTCTAAGCATAAAGGTCACTCCTCGTTGGTCAGGTGACTTCCAAGAATCTGCTTTTCTTTTTACTTTCAGAAGAAATAGGTTTTCTGCATGATACAGATTGTCATGCTCTGGTTAGTTTCCTTTATAAGGAATGCTTCTATTCCCTCAAACAGATTGTTATTCAAAATTTGCCTTGATATCATGAAAATGATGCAGGTGGTGCATCTAAAATATAATGTGTTATGTTTGTGAAAGGGTTATTACACAGGAGTTTTGCAAACAGTAGCTGTTTTCATTTCTTTGCAATTAAGTATTGGATGGCTGCGACTTTGTATAAAAGACTGTGTTGCACAGGTGCGAGTTTGAGATTGAGTGCTCTGTATGCACGCACAGAATTCTGCTCACGGGTGTCTGAATGCTGATTACATTTTAATATTAACTACTCTGTTGCTTCTCTGCTGAGATCAAAAAGAATGAAAATGAAACTTGGGAAGATCCAGGATGTCCAGTTGGGCATGGGTATTTGCAAAATCATCAGACAGTATATGTGACCATAGTGTTATTGGATAAATGAGACTGACCAAAGGGTTATTGGAATGTGAAATATACTCTTTTGTTTAACCTGGAAAACAAAAAAGTACAGGGAATACTGTTGTTGTCCGTACATTCGTATGTTGTTCGTGTCAGCAAGTACTGCTGGCACAACACAACACAGAAATTTACTAAGCAAAATCAACAGTGAGTTAGTTGTTATTTTTACTGATTGTTGCTCCTGTACCTATAGCATCTTTTTTTAAAAAACATGCAACCAGTCTAGCATATATTTTGTCATTGAGAACTTCACACAACCGAGCACTGACTTTCAGAAATCCTTCGCTAGTCTTTTCAAGTGTGATTTTAATTTCTTGTTAATTTTATCTTCCTTCCTCTTCTAAAGGTAACCCTGCTCCAGTAAGTCATCAGAGCGGCCAATATTCATGCAGGAACCCAGTGAACGTCAGCAATTTAGTTGACTGTTGAGGACATCATAGCTGAGCCAACATTCACACACATACAATTCCAGTAAGGGATGCTGGATAGCTATCAGGAGCAGGAACCCTGGCCTATTTCCCCCCTTCCTAACCAGCAGCATTGAAGCCATTGTTGTAACCCTATCACCTTCTTCACTAAGATCGGCCAATTCAGCACAGACTGACGTTCTTGACAAAAGGTCATTAACTTGAAATGCTAATCCTACCACCTTCTGTCCACAGATGCTGCCTGACCTGCTGAGTGTTTCCAGCACTTTCTTTTTTTATTTCAGATTTCCAGCATCTGCAATATTTTGCTTTTTGATTTATATGTAAAAGTGAACTTGACAGGGTTTACATAACCCACTTGGCGTATTATATAAACTTATCTGTAGAGGTGCCAAACAGTTTTAACGATTTCCCATCAATCAATCACTCGATCATGAAAATGAATCCCTCAGAAGAAAACATCCATTTTGAACTCGTAATTGAAAGCTACCAGCTAAAGCATTTTCAGTCGAAAATGACACAAGCAAATCTTCACTTTTGTGACAGTAATACATACTGAGGGTTAAATTGGTTAACCCCTGAAAATGGGCGCTGGGATTGCGGTGCGCGATTAACTCGCATCTGGTCATTGAGATGCAGGCAGCATGTAACATTCGTGCTGCCTGTAGCCAGCGCAACCTGCGCTGTTGATTGGCTGCACGCACCAGCGGGGGCCTCGATATCGGGAGTGGCTGGCACCACTTGAAGGCAATCTGCACCTCTTAAAGGGGAGGTGCACTGTGGCTGCAGGGAGACCTGGAATTGGTGTGGCAATTAACCCTGTTCTGGAGTATACTGAAGAGTTGGTGGGCCTGTGAGAGAGCATGCACCAAGGTTCTCGCACGACACACTAGAGGCCTTGGTGCAAGAGGTGGATGCACGGGGACAGGAGGCCCTCCAGACATATGCTGAGGAGGCAGTGGGAGGAAGTGGCGCACAAGGAGACAGTGCTGTTGATCATTGGGCAGGCTGTCGCTGCGGCCATGGCCACTGGAGGTGCTGGAGATATCGATGATGAAGGTCTCTGCATACCTAATCCTCCTTCTCGCTCCTCACTTCCTCCTCAGCCCACAATCTTTTCTGACTCATATGGCAGGATTATTGCACCTTGTACATGGATGCAGTGCAGGAAGAAGTTCAATGATTTGACACGAGTGGTGAAGGTGAGTGACTTCAACTGTCAAGTGGCATATCCTACCAACTGCAACACTAGCCTCATCCATTGCTCCATGCACTACACCCCCCGCCACCCACCTATGAACAAACTCTTGTCAATCAGTATGCAACTCTTCAAATCAGTTACTGCATCTCACCCTCACGCAGTACCACTCTCGCAAGCCGCACACCCACAACTCACAGGTCACACTCACTGGCAGCTATACAACCATGACAGCCACATCACCTAAACATCTTGCAGGACGCTCACTGACACACTTCCCTCTTTCTTGCAGTAGAAGGCGGCGCATAACAACGGGCACCAGGAAAGACCTGGGGGAGGACAGGCATGCCTACACGTCCTCACGTCCATGGAGGAGACGGTGCTGTTGATCATTGGGCGGGCCGTCGCCGTGGCCACTGGCGGTGCTGGAGATATCGATAATGAGGGTCTCTGCATACCTAATCTTCCTTCTTGCTCCCCACTTCTCCCTCAGCCCACAATCTTTTCTGATTCACGTGCTGCAGATGGTGTGAGCACACATGTCTTACTTTCTCCTTTTCCCTCAACCCATGTCGTTTTGTCATTGTTGATTTCCAAGAACTGGAATCGGCACCATCAGAGGAGGCAGAGAAAGATGACAATGATGATGCAGGCACACCATCACTCGATCTTAGACTCGCAGTCACCAGTTCAGATACTGACACTGTTCGTACTTTAGAGGCTAGGATAGAGGAGGGATCTACACATGGTGAGACACTGGGCACAAGAGCGCAGGAGCCGAGGCAGGGGAAACGTATATCACAGGTGCCAGCTCACCGGAGGGCAAGGTCACACACTAGTTCTGCTGCCGAGGAGTCAGATGATGACTTCAATGGGCCAGGCTACAGAAGAAGGCTGATGGGCGTACACAACCAAATGCTTGGTGCACTGGAAAGCCTGTCAGAAAGCCTGCGCGCAATGTCAAGGGACATGGAGAAGTCCAGCCGAACTTGGCACAGGGCTTTGCCCAGAGCTTGGAACTCATCCTTTCCAACATGGAATGGGTGGTCACCTCCATCAGAACACCTGTGGAACCCACCATGATACATCATCTGATGACCGATGTCACAGCTTCCATTGCAGCGCAAACATCTACCATCCAAGGTCTGACTGCTGCATTGCAGGCTCAGACTGCTGCTGTCGTGGCTCTGGGTTCCACTGTGGAACGGGGCTTCCTGGGCATCACAGCAGTCCAGGAATCTGTTCTCCAACAGATCACCCAGGATTGCAGAGGCGCCACCCCAGGAGAGTGGCAGTGGCGCCATGGAGGACGAACCTGCTGTTCTCAGGATGACAGCATTCCTGCTCCCACCCCTGCCACTCCGCCCTTGCCATTGCCTGTCAGCCAGCCAGCCCAGACTGCTGCAATCCAGGCCAAGATGGTGCAGTCTGTAGCCGGGCCCTCCAGGCCCAGAGCTGCTCAAGGTCGTTCTCCAAGGCCATCTGCACTCTCTTCAATTGAAGGTCAGGAGCCTTCCACCACCCATGCTCCAGCCACTGGAGATGCACCTCGTAGGAGCACTAGGATAGGTAAAGGCACACGAACAACAGGCATTAGGGGAATGCACAAGAGTGAATTGTCTCATTTTCTTCGAATTATTACGTGTTAATTTATAAATTTGGATTTGAATTTGCATTTGGTGTTGGTTTTCATTTCTGCAATGAGCTGAGGGAGGAACCAATGTGTAATCATAAGAAGGACAATTTGATGGTCATGTGGGAGCAGAAAGGTAAGGAGTGTGGAACTGTCGGTGAATGGAAAGGTGTCGTTGAGGTTACTGGTATTGCTCATTAATCAGCTGATCATGCAGAGCCCTGGCAGAGAGGGCCTGTCTGCCTTGTTGCTTTTCTGCCTCTTCCTCCACTTCCTCCTTCATCTCTTCTGCCTCCACCTCCTCCACCTTCTCCACTGGCTCAGGTTCTCACCAGATAGGCGGTGGCAAGGACTGTTCCCTCATAATGGCGAAGTTGTGCAGCATGTAGCATACAACGACAAATCTTAATACTCGCTCAGCTGAGTACAGCAGGGCTCCTCCGGAGCAGTCCAGGTAGTGGACATGTTGCTTGAGGATGCCTATGGTTTGCTCAATGATGTTCCATGTGGCAGCATGGCTCTCGTTGTACGCCTGCTGTGCACATGTGCGTGCGTTCCAGACCGGAGCCATGAGCCACTTCGTGAGGGGATAATCCTTGTCACCCAGTATCCAGCCTTTGACTTGCCATGCTGGTTGAAATATAGGTGACACGTTGGACTGCCACAGAATGAAGGAATCATGACTGCTGCCAGGATAGCGGGCATTGACCTACATGATGCACTGAGTGTGGTCGCACATCAGCTGCACATTGAAGGAATGGAATCCCTTTCTGTTCATGAATATGGCTGAGTTCAGATGTGGAGCACGCGTGGCAATATGCGTGCGGTCAATGGCACCCTGCACCATGGGGAAACCTGCAATGCGAGCAAACCCTTGTGCTCGCTCATGCTACTTGTCTCTGTCCAGAGGGAACATGATGAATCTGTTTCTGAGTGCGTACAGAGCATCCATGAACTCCCTTATACAGCAGTGCACTGCAAACTATGAGATGTTGCTTATATCTCCAGCAGCAGCCTGAAAGGAGCCGAAGCCGTAATAATTAAGCACCACAGTGACCTTGCCGTGCTCTGAGGATGCAGCTGTGTTTGCAGCAGTTGACAAATCTCAGTCACGACCTCTGAACCGCAGACGTCGGCTGCACTGGTCGTCGCTGAAGTTGAGAGAAGAGAATTGGTCCCTGAAGGCTCTCCTTAGATATGGCCTCCTGCTGAGTGCCCTGTGCCATCTCTTCCTCCTCCCTCATCTGTCCTGCTCTGCAAGCTCCCTGTCATGTTCAGTTCCCAGAGGAAGCTCTATCAGGCCACCCATGTCTGGCAGCAACCTTGTTTAGCACACAATTTTAAATGACACTAAAATTATTGCACGACCGGCCAGACCACTCTATAGAATAAAGCAACTTTCTCCAAGTATAGGAAACTTCCGCAAACACCCACAATTGTACCAGCAGCCAGAATAACTAATCCAGCAACTAACCTGTAATTCCTGCATGGTCCCTTTAAGTAATGCTGGTGGGGGGTCCTTCATGCCCTTTAACTTCTGTTCAGCTGTGCGAGGTTAGGACAGTGCATAGGCTGGAGCGGGGAGTTCGAAAATAGCGCCAGCTGCTTCAAATCAGCGTTGCACACTGATTAAAGTCATAGGGCCCGATATTACCAGGGCGGCGGGTTCGTGGCGGGGGGTCAATTGGGCGTGTGGGTAACGCGCCAGTGAAATCAGTCTGCCCCGCGTGCAATCGCAGGCTAATTGGATCCACTTACCTGTTGTTCTGGGTTCCCCGCTGCTGATCTGCGCGGCGGGCGGACTGCGCATGCGCAGCAAGGTCTGTCAGCTGGAGGAGCTCTATTTAAAGGGGCAGTCCTCCACTGACTGATGCTGCAAGAAATAGGAAAAATTACAGCATGGAGCAGCCCAGGGGGAAGGCTGCTCCCAGGTTAATGATGCCTCACTCCAGCTCTTATTGGATGGGGTGAGGAGGAGGGGCAGGACAGAGATCTTCCCCCCAGCGGGCGGGAGGAAGCGGCCTGCCTCTGCCACCAAGAAGGCCTGGCTCGAGGTGGCAGAGGAAGTCACCTGCACCACCAACATATCGCCCACCTGCATACAGTGCAGGAGGCGCTGCAATGACCTAAGTAGGTCAGCCAAAGTGAGTACACTTACTCATTCCCCTACACTCCGTCTGCCACATCACCGCCCCCACCCCACATCTCCTTCTGCACTGCCAACAGTACTCTGTCACATCACCCCTCACACCCACTCAAACCTTATCCTCATCTTCCCTGCACTTACTCACCTCGCCAGTACTCATCCCGCCACTACCACTCAACCCAATCCTCAGACAATCTCATGGCTCTATCTCATACTCACCCTCTCATGCATCTCTTTCACAGTCAGCCTCACTCAACCTGCCACTACCTGTGCTGCAGCCACAGGGCATGCATCACATCTGTGCAGTAGGAAGCGTAAGGCAAACGTGTTGTGAGCATGAAGGGGATGCACAAGAATGTTTGAGGGTTTGTCATGGTTTTTACTTCTATTTAATTTCCGATCAACTCACATTACATATTATATTGGCACCACTACTGCCACGTCTTTGCGAATCTTGTCTGGTTTGTGCATAACGTCCTTTCCTGAGGATCACAATGAAGACCCACACCTGATGCCACCCACTGTGTCACTGCGATGTCCCCGGTGGCACCCTGGAAGGATGCAGAGGAGAAGTTGTTGAGGGCAGTGGTGACTTTGACAGCGACAGGTAAGAAGATGGTGCTCGGGTCAGCCGGGAGCAGCTTGGCATGAAGGAGGCTGCAGATGTCCACGATTAGATGTCGAGTGACTCTGAGCCTCCGTGTGCACTGCTGCTCAGAGAGGTCCAGGAAGCTGAGCCTCGGTCTGTGGACCCTGTGGCGAGGGTAGTGCCCTCTGCGACACATCTCTCTCTGCCGTTGCCCTCCCTCCTGCCGTGCAGGTGGATGTGTCAAAGCACTGTGTTGTGGAGCTCCATGTGTCAGAGGTGGTCGGCGAGGCTGGTGATGCTGTTCGCCCTCCGAGGAGGTCATGACTGCAGCTACAGCGGCCCCCATCCAGAAGATGTACATCTGAGGGGGTCCGCAGTGTAGGTACGTGTATCTGGACCCCGGGGTAAGTGTGCAAGTTTGTGAATGTTGTTGTTAGGAGGAGGGTGGTAGAGGCCAAACTTTGTCCAAAGTGACAGAGTGGCCTCCTGCAATGAGTGAGTGTCTCCCCCCACCACCTGTCAAATGGACCTTTGCAGCTGCCACAGGCTGATAGCTGCAACACGTCCATTTGAACTGGGAGTGTTTCCTCCAGTACGGGAAACAGTCCCAGTTGTATGTAAAATCCCAACCCTCCTAAAATATCTCGTTAATCAGGTCTGTAAACGACCTGAAATACCAAGGTAAATAGCTTACGTGGCACCCTGCCGGCTTTAATTGCCGGCGGGGGTCCCACATGCGGGGGCTGTGCGCACATGTCAGCGCGTCTGTGGGAAACCCGGAAGTGGGCGGGTTGGAGCCGGGCTCCCGACCCGCCCCGGGAATCCCCGATTTTCGGAGCCCCCCCTGCCAGGAACGCACCCAATCGTGGGTGCTAAAATAGAGCCCATAATCTCTCTACTTTACATGCTGCCGGCATTCATTAACTGCGTGTGCACAAACCCCTTTACCAAGATGGCGTCCTGCGCACATCATGCCGGAAATGTGCGCGCGCATCTCGGACACCATTTTTGGGGCTTAGGAATCCGCATAGCGTCTACACGATGGGCGCTACAAGGCCCAATTTAGCTCCCACGAACCACCAGCACAGAAGAAACCTGAGCATAATTAAAGAGGAGAAAATAACTGCTGTGCCAATAGTAATTAGTGCGTCATGAGAAAATCATCATGGGGATATCTGAGGGGCCCATGATGGGTTAGTCAGCAAGGCTCGATTCTTGCAGATGCTCTTTCGTTCATAATCATGCAGGGAACTTTACAGAAGAGTCTAGAAATAAATGCATACTTACACCATTCTGCAATAAATGACAGTAACTTTAAAGAAATCTTTAACGAAATTTAGTAAATATAATGGGAACTAAAGAGCTCTGTGCAGTTTATTTTATGAAATTTTTGCACTGAGTAAAAGAATTTACCACATCCTGAGGAAAGACTGCCCCCTTTTCTTTCCTTCCAGCTTCATTCACCCATTAGGCCAGACTTCTAATCAGCATACATAATAAAAAATATACATGCAGTGCAAATACTGCATGTTTCACAATTACCACAGCAAATAGTGTTTTCACAGTTTTGGGAGATCAGATTTCAAGACAAAATAAAATGTGTGCTTTCAACAATACTGTACAACTCTTACTGTCACTCTGTTACACTGATTACTTGGCAAACAGGGACTGAATTCATATGCAGCTAATGCAAATGGAATTTCTACACTTTAAATTATCCTGGGTTTATGTGTTGCAAGCCAGCAAATGTAACCCATACTAGAAAATGCTGTCTGAAACGTCAGCACATGAATGCAATGAAGTGATTTATAAAATTAACTTCCAAAACAAAAAATATATTGCAGTTTTTAGCAACTGCAGAACTATATTGTAAAACAAAATTTCTTTGTAAGATAAGCCTCTTCCTCACCATCACAGATAGAGTCTCCTAACGAGAACACACTCTTGGCTAGGTAGTTTGACTTAGCAGTACAATGTAATTACATGATCAAACTTCGAAGAACTTTGCTGGAGAGCAAGATGAAAACTGCACTCAGGAGGCAGGAAGTCTGATCAGGAATAAATCTACACAAGGCAACTGCATGATGGTAGTTAATACCATAAACTCTTGCAAAAATGTTGCACCATTTTGCCTATTGTTAATGTCTTCCAATTGTACGCTTGATTTATAATCCAGATTTTACAACAACTTGAAACAAAACCAATTTGTTTTTGCCAAGTAAACTGGGTATTTGAAGTACAAATTACATTTTTGCCCCTTAATTTTGAAATAATTCTCTCCCCTGTTTAAGCCCCCCCCCGCCTAAATACACATTATGCAGTACTCCCCAGCTATGAGTATGGATGGGCAACTTGCTACAGGGAAAGGTTTCCTCTGGTGACTACATGTTAGCAACATTGTAAACAGAACAGGAAGATTTCCTCTTACTGCTATTTCTAGTGGAATTGTAATCTCTCAGGACACACATAATTTTACTAGAAATAGCAAACATTGGAAATCATCCTACTCTGTTTTCAACACCACAGAAAACCTTACCCCCAACAGAAGCAAGCCCATGTCCTCCATAGGAGATTAGTATCGGTTTGTCGATCCATTTCTGAAGGTGTAGGAATCCTCATAGAAGCTCTAAATTTGGAAAAATAATCCATATTCTCTTTCTCTGCAAATTACAGCACTTTTTACTTAAGATTACTTCATTGAAGGCAGGAATTTCAACCCCATAACATCCCAAAAAAATGGAAAAATCTGTGGATTAAACAAGTCCCCCTTCCACCACTTGAAGGAGGAGAATTCTCCTAGGCTACATTGGCTAAGAGTGCTCACTGATATTTTTATTTCTTTGCTTAATTTAGCATCAATCATAGCTGTCTATTTTTTAATACATGAACCCTGCATCCTTCTACCTTCTACAGCTGCTGATGGAATTTCTTATTTCATATTCATGCAAACTTTTTGATTTAAATTATCAACAGAAGGAATTTTACTCCTATGCCATTAAGCCAAGACTTGTGCTACAACAGCCTACGGGTACAGGTGGCAGATGCAATTTAATGTTGTGAAGTGTGAGGAAATTTGTATTTGGAGTTCTCACTCAGCTTAAAGCTGTTGAGGGGGTGTGGAGGATGAAAATGCATTAATTTCTTGAAATTGTGAGTGCAGGTAGATAAAGCCATAAAATAGGCCAGTACCATTTTGGGTTTTATAAATAGAGGCATAGAATACATGACTAAAGAAGTAATAATACATTTGCAAGGTAATGGTTAGGCCACAGTTAGAGTACAATGTGCAGTTTTGGGCACCTCATTATAGAAAGGACATTAAAGACATAGAGAGCATCCAGTGTAAATTCACTGGATGAGGCCAGGGATAAGAAACAATTGGGAGAAATTGCTTTATGCAGAAAGTTGTTGGAACATGGAATGCTTTGCCACAGGGAATAATTGAGGCTGAGACCAGGGCACCTTTTAAGGGAAAAGTGGATAAACATTTAAAGCAGAGGAGAATATAGGGCTATGGAGAGACAGTAGAATAGTGGGAAAGAGCTGGATTAACAATGTAGCCTACTTTTTAATGTTCAAGATAAATGACAATCACACCCATACCCTGCAATAGATTAATCTGGCAGTAAATTCATTAGTAAATTCCTGTTTTGACCGTTTGACCTGATGGTTTAATCTTTTATTGACATAAGTCATATTGTATTTTCCTTAATGATGCCATGACAATCTGCAGAATTTACATATGGAACCATATAAGGTTACGACACAAAATGAGACCATTCAGCCCATTGTGTTTGTCCAGCTCTTTCTAAGAGGACATTACGCAAAATGTTGTGACAAATTTACTACTAAGTTAACCGTATTGTAGAGTATAATAAAAGTCTGATGCAAATAAAGATGGATTTGGAAGAACTCTCATAGTAACACAGGAATTTACAGGACTAGAAAAGGCCTTTGCTGTCCATCTGGCCGGTCTCTGCAATAGCAATACTATGAGCACAAGTGACATTTAGAATTTAAGTTAACTAATGGTCTTTTGTAGTTACGAATACCACTAATATGTTTTAAATGACAACTCTGTTTTTCAAATACTACTTAACCTGAACCAAATGATTATAGCTGTGTGCATGGGAAACAATTATGTGGTTTAGACAGATAGCTACTAGCTCTATTCTACCTCCAGATGGCAACTAACACATTAGTTCCAAATGCTGAGCAAATTTTAAGAAAATCCAGGTGTCAAGTATGCATAGCTGTTTGAATACAACAATACCTTAACTAATGAGTTAGGATCATCTGGGCATTAATTAAGCAAGGAAATGTCCTGCTCAACACCAAAGTATTAATCAAGACAAGTTTAGCATTGTCTAAAGTCCTTTTGATATGTACATGTATGTAGTTTTGGAAACACTAACTAAAGCTTGATCAAATATCCGCTTTAGCAATGCCAGAGTTCATGTGTGTAACATATGTATATTTTTAGAAGACTCTCATAAGCAAGTTTAGACATACAGTAGTCATACTTATGTATTAGAATGTACTACCCACTCTTAATTGCTTTGGTGCGATAAGAACATAAGAAATAGGAGCAGGTGTGGCCATACGGCCCCTCGAGCCTGCTCCGCCATTCAATAAGATAATGGTTGATCTTCGACCTCAACGCCACTTTCACGCTCAATCCCTTGATTCCCTTAGTGTCCAAAAATCAATCAATCTCAGGCTTGAATATACTCAACGACTGAGCATCTACAGCCCTCTGGGGTAGAGAAATCCAAAGATCACAGCCCTCTGAGTGAAGAAATTTCTCCCCATCTTGGTCCTAAATGGCTAACCCCTTATCCTGAGACTATGCCCCCTAGTTCTAGACTCTCCAGCCAGGGGAAACAGCCTTTCATCATCTACCCTGTCAAGCCCTCTTAGAATCTTATATGTTTCAATGAGATCACCTCTCATTCTTCTAAGCTCCAGAGAGTATAGGCCCATTCTACTCAATGATGTTAGTATGACTAGGACTTTTATACTATTCAGTGGAAAATTGCATAAGGTTATTATTCAATCTGGACACTTATCTGGCAACTCCTTGATCCTTATAGAATGCTACATAAACATGTCGACCAGAATTGACATCATCATCCTGGCTCAGTAGGTAGCACTCTTCCCCAAGTCAGATGTTTACAGATTAAATTTCTACTTCAGAACTTGGCCTGATGCAATAAGGAGCTCTGCATTGTCAGTGGCGCTGTCCTTCAGTAGAGATGTTAAACTGTCCTGTCTGCCTGTTCTGGTAAATAAAGATCCCATAAACAGGGAGATGTCTTGGTCAATATTCCTTACTCAACCAATGCATCCAAAAACAGATTCATCCATCTCATTTGTTTGTGGGATATTGCTGTGTACAAAACGGCAGCAGTGTTTGCCTACACAATAACAATCATTGCATTTTAAAGTAATCCCTTGCGTGCAAATGCTTCGAGATATTTCTGAGAAACATAAAATGTTACATAAATATATTTTTTCTTTCTTTTCCATGATAGATCTATAGTATCTTACCTAATAATTATGTTGACTAGAATGCCCTGAAGATCTCTAGCACATTTCATAAATATCATGACCAGAATTGACGAATTCATGCATTCATGCACTAATTTAATCTAATATTTTTTCATATTACGTTAGTATAAATAGGTCAAACAAATTTTTGGAATTGGACTGATATATTCCACAATCCCCTTAATTTAGATCACTATCTAAACCAATTTCTGCTGTCTGTTCACACCAATCCAATCAAACTGAATAATTCTATTAGTTCAGATACATTCCATGTGTTTCAGTACATTCCCTCTGCTTCTTTAACAATCACATCTTAAATATTTGAATTTTGTGCAACACCCATGTTTTATTCAGTTAGAATAAGTAACTTCATTCATTATTTATAAAATCATCCAACTCCATTACTTTGACTATTTTGCTATATCCAAACCCAGCTGTTTCAAGGATCTGTCTTGGACTTTGACCTGAGGCCCTTGGTGTTTGTGTACAGCTTCATGCTTTACAAGAGATGATAGAATAAGTCAATGCCTTTTGTCTATATATTTGCATAGTTAACATGCGTTAGTCTAAAGTAAACTATTAAACAGATCTCTCAATATGTTACTGGTAGTTTATTGGCTTTGGTTTCATTATCAAATTATAAACATTGGTGGTTGCAAAGTCCACTCTATAAGTTGCACCTTGCTATTTTAATAATATTTTTCAGTGATCCCCCATAAATCACATTTATAAGTTACAGCAATTCATTCAGAGAACACAATATATGCATGAAACTATGACTTGTACACCAAATTTTATATTAAGTACACAAACAGCATTTCTAATAGTACTACAGCTCTGAAGGGCAACATACTTTTTAAGAACTTGAACTACATTATTAATCAACTATTACAGCCAACAATACTGATGTAAGTACCCGTATTATTGCACCTATTATAGGGTTGCCACCTGTCCTGCTTTTGCCTGTACAGTCTGTTTTTGAGCACACTATCTTAAGGGCGCCGGAAATACATCCAACCCCAAATCAGTTCGGACGATTTTTCTGGCACCCCTGATGGCCGTCTAAAACAGGTGTTAGGCCCTTACATCTGCAAACAACGGGCCTAGTGCCTGTTTTAGGACCTCTCTCCTAAATTAGATGGTGCTGAGCGGAGCAGGCATCAGACATCTTTGGGGTGCAGGATGTTGGTCCCCAAAATTGTGCTTGCTTTACGCCTGTAAAATGGGTGCAACAACGCCCAATTTCTACCCCATTTTTAAACTTTTTTTTTTGCATAATTCTAAAATTGATCCTGGGTGTTTTCAGAATCCAAGGTAACATTAGGGGGGAAAAGTTCCTTTGTGCACTAGATGCAGAAAAATCAGAAATCCATTGTAATCTTGTTCCATGTAGCACACAGAGGAACTCTTCCCCTGGAAGTACAATGCATCATTCAAAAGACGTCATAAGCTGATTATAATAGCAGATGGCAGCCAAATCAACTACAGAATTTTGATATTCAGCTCCCATTTGCCACCATAATCAATTAATTAAATTAAAATTTGAAAAACCCTCTTTTTGATGGGCTCTCAAAAATTCAGAGTGAGGAAACTGTAGCAGCCACTTTCCTTTCCTGCCATTACAAATTGCAGTGGAGTCAAAAACAAATTTGAGTTGACCAAAAGTTTTCGCCTTCCCTTACTGAAATTGCCCCACAGCATAAATGGGCACTTTTACTAACCGGAATGATTACATCTGCTTTATAATGTAGCATATAAAAAGTTACAATGGTCCAGTTGCACTGCTTGCTCACATCAATGCAAAGCAATTTCAACTTTGCATTGATACAAAACCTTTGAATTCCATAGGAGTTTTTAAATTCTTGTTTTAAATTTTTTTATTGTTGGTAAAAAGCTAATTATCCCATCCACTTATTGCTGGCAATAAATGTAATCAGCATTTGAATGACAGTGAGCCAGTCTTGAAGCATGCATGTATGCACACAAGCCATACTCCACTCTGTCTAGGGTCAGCAGTAACATTGAGGTCTGCTGGCTCTGCATTGCTTCAAGCAATGTAGTTTTGTATAAGAAAGAAAGAACTTGCATTCATATAGCGCCTTTCACAACTTCAAGACATCCCAAAGCGCTTTACAGCCAATGAAGTACTTTTGAAGTGTAGTCACTGTTGTAATGCAAGAAACGCGGCAGCCAATTTGTGCACAGCAAACTCCCACAAACAGCAATGAGATTCATGACCAGATAATCTGTTTTTGTGATGTTGGTTGAGGGATAAATGTTCACCAGCACACCCGGGAGAACTCCCCTGCATATAACTGCACTGATGGTGTTGAGGTCACACTTAATAGGTTATATTTCTTTACGGTTTATCACAGCAATTCCATAATTTATATCCAGTGAAACCTGTACAAACGGACACTTACTGACAGTACTACATAACTTACATTGTAATAGATACAAGCTGCACCTTGAAACCACAGACACCCGCAAGTTACGAATTATGGACAGCCTTCAATGCACCATGTCCATTTAATACTTAAAACACGGGACACGCAGGTAAGCGCGAAGCGGCAGCAGGTGAAAGAAATGCTTTTGTGGAATGGAGCTCTCTTCCCAGCATCTGTAGTGGCAGAGAAACTGCTCTATCTCTGGGATTGAAATCAGGCCTGAAATCACAAGGGGCTCAAGAGATCAGAGAGGGAGACTGGGGAATAGGGGAGAGAGGGAGACTGTGGGCTCGGGGGGAGAGATAATGGTTTCCCCTTTTCCCCGCCCTCGGTTTCCCCTCTTCGCCTGCTTAACCCTCCTGGTTCTTGGAATTTCTCACAACAGCTGCTGGCGCGAAACCACAAATAAAGATTTTCATCTACAGGCGACCCAACCTTTATAAGATAAATCCAATAACATTTGTAGAAGTCATGTGATCTGTTGTCATGTGGTTAGAACATCACATATTCAAACCTCCAGGAATGCTTCCACTCAGAGTTGGCAACCCTATTCCACCAGTACGTCAGGTACTGATGAGCTGCTAACGGCCCCCGGCACTTCAAACACTAGCAGCTGCCGCACATGGAGGGAGGGGATCCCGGTCAGGGGTCTACAGGACATCAATTTCCCCCCCGCCCAAATTTGGCTGGGATCTCCAAGGCACTCCGGGCCTACAGCAGCCATTTCACCCTGTGCAGGCTACCAACCGTAGCAGATCCCAGGATCAGGACATCCCTCCCTCAATGGAAAAGAACCCCTGGATGGAAATGAACTGCGAAACTCAACGAACAAAAAATAAACTGAAATCACTTCCCACTGGCAGGGCTCCAGAATTAGGCATGATCCCAGGTAAGGGCGAAAAAAAGAAGGAACCCTGCAGGAGATACAGTCAGTCCTGGGATATTTGGCTTATTCGGTTTACTGTACATACAATGACCATTTTGCAAATAAAGGACAACTAATGCAAGTCCTTTAGGTGTCCCTAATTTACAGGTTTCACTATACTTGTGATGCACCAAAAAAAACAAAGAAGAAAATAATCAAGGGCTTATAGGACAAAAATGGTAAAACTAGAGCATATAGGAAAAGCCTGGTCACATTCTGAGAGCAGTGTGTTACTAATGTGGCTTTGTAGCACGAGATTATTATTTATAAATACAGTAATATGAGCTGTTCTGTGTCTAGTACTGGGCTTTGCAGAGGTCACTTACAAAAGGATGAGATGTTTCTGTGGTAATGGTAAAATAATTCACTAAATAAGGTAATGGCTTGCCTTGAAGTTATATCTGTATTTTCTCCCAGGGATTTAAAACAAAAGTATTTTTCGTTTTTCATTGAAAACAGTATCTGTACTGACGTCATTGTTGTCCGCTGCAGACAGACAGGAAGGAGATGTTTGTTTTGCAGAAGTTGCACCACTGATTTAGTCCTTTACCAAGCGACTGATGAAGGATAATTGTCCTTCAAAGAAAAAATGCTTGTTTGCATGAAGCTGTACACAGGCTTTTTACGAGGTCACTGCTAAAAGTACATTACATTAAATAATGGGCTTTTTCGTGTAATTGGCAGACCAGTAGTGCAATGTGAAGTAATCAAATTAAGTCATGACAGAAAGCAACTACATTATCAACTAAGCTTTTCTAATTACATTTTCTATGAGTTTTAAATCTACAATGCACATTGCATGAATAGACAACATGAAAACACTGAATCCAATTATAGAAACTATTTGTACTTTTTTCAAAGAAACAACAGAGTGCCTTAGAAAGCAACTGTAAATTAAAGTACTTATTATTACAAGCCCATATTACCAGAAAAACAGTACTGTAATTAACACATGATTGTCAGAATCAATAAATAAACAGTATGTGCTACAAAAAACAATCATACCTATGGTTTTTTGTATATTCTAGAAATGTACAAGAAAGCCATAACCATAATTACCTTTTTATTAATGCAATTTTGTGGCATATTTCCTATTACTTTGTCCCTGTTAGAGGACAGATACTGCATTCTTATGATGTTCTTCTGTCCACTATTGTATTGCAGGCATTAAATGAGGCAACGCCTCCACTTAGATACCAGACAGAGGAACGCAGTACAAACACGTTAAGCATTCGTCCGCTAATTCGCAAGAAGAATTCCTAGTCTTCTATGTCTTTACTAGTCACTGGAGTGTGAGTTGAGCTAAAACAAAACCATTTTCAGTTTGTTGCAGGTGTATTAGCTTTTGTTCGGCTGTCACCCACAAAATGTCGCAAGTAAGGTACATCATTCCTACTATCCTGAACACCATTCCTACTATCCTGAACACCATTCCTACTATCCTGAACACCATTCCTGCTATCCTGTACACCATTCCTATTATCCTGTACACCATTCCTACTAGCCTGTACACCATTCCTGCTATCCTGTACACCATTCCTGCTATCCTGTACACCATTCCTATTATCCTGTTCTTATATTGTCAGACATTATTGTATACTTTATATGTTTCATCTATAAAATATCATCACTCCTAAATTTATGAATAATGAGGTGCAATTTTTACCTCTCATAATATATTGAGGCAATATATTGAGGAACTTAACCAATATTTAAAAATGATCTACTTAAAACCATCATTTGCAAAAATACAGGCAGGTTCAAACTTACTTATCTGTTATATTTTGCTACATAAATTATGGTTTGCAATGAGAAAAGCCCACACATGACTCTCACTGATTCTTTCTCCTCTGTTATGGCTACTGCTGCTTGAAGACTCCTCGAGTGATGTGGCTGATAATATTTTCTTTTACAACTTTTATCATTCACTAACAGAGATATCTTTTCTACTGTAACATCATCGCATATTAAAAGAGGAAGCTTTTAACAGGATGGCTGGTGGGAGAAGTGGAAAATGTCACATTGGTGGAATAGAAATATTGGGGACAATAATGAGGCTGGGGAAGAGGCACATTGTTAGAGCATAGTACAGGCAACTTCACTCTGCGTCTACCTGCTGCCACACTTGCACTGGGAGTGCTTGATGCTGACTATGAGTGCTTGAATTGGAAAAGTGTTCCATTCTCCAGCACAAAGGTCTCTCACCTTGATGCACAAAAATCACAAATAGCATTACAATAGGAAGCTTTTAGTGTAGCTTTATATAATATGAAATAAACTATCAAGACATCATTAGCTTAGCAGGTGGAAGTTGGGACTTACTGGTCTCACATTTAACCAGTCTGCTTCTATTTAAAACCAGATTCACTCTATTTCTAATCATATTAATCCCTTTTCAAATCAGTCTTGTAAATTTTTTCCTCTGAAGCAATCTATTTTAAATCAATTTTAAAGTTGTTTAAAGAAGTAGCTTCCATTGAATTCTATATTTGGGCAGCATGATAGAAATACCATTCAAGTTTTAACTGACTCAAACGATATTAACAAACAAGCTTTGAAACTAACAAGCAAATAAACCAACCACAAAGAAAATTTATGTTACAATATTTCAAGCTGAAAATAACCAATATCAATAATAAAAAAGGAAAACACAGGGCCAAAATTTCTCAGCCATTCCAGTGGGATCTTACCAAAACACAAACCATCGCTGAGTAAAGCTCATTAAAGTGGGTATGACATTTTGTCCTGTTGTCATAGTTAACTTGAAGTAGTGTTCTAGAATTACCTTTTCTATATTTTTTAACTATCTTGTATACCCCTATAAGTCTTTTCTTAGTCACCTCCTTTCAAGACTGCAAAGCCCAAGGTTATATCTGGCTAGAGCGTTTTCAGCTGTAAACATCAGACTGAAGTACTGGTGCTTACAGGTCTGTCACAAGCAGTGAATTGAGCAACTTTAAAGCATATTGACTTAAGTACTAAACTGACCTTTCCTACAGCATATTGGTAGACAAATGCTAAAATAAGCTTATTTTGGGACAGCTTTGACCAAAAAACAAGAACTGGCGCTGCTGAGCATCCTTTGAATTGTAGTGTTAAACCTGTAGAAGAATGTATCAGATCAAGAATTGCAGGAAGGAAGCTCTCAGCAATCCACAGCTTGAAATAGTTTGTTCCAACTATTACTTTAATTAGTCAATATTTCCATGAGCCCCATCATAAATTCACAGTGAGTTTTTATGTACATTGGAAAACATTGTTTATAAATAAATATGAAAACTTGGCTGGGGGATAAATCCTTTGGGAATCAGTTGCTGGGCTCTTTGAGGTTGACCTTTGCTGTATCAAGTTTGCTAGCAGTTTTCTCAGGGATAATTTGCCACAGGATAAATGGTCAGTTCAACAAGCTAAACAGATGGTTAAGTCTTGGACTCTTGTCAGTCCCCCGAGTTCTTATTGAGAATTCCTGCTAGGCAGAATACCAAATAATTTTCCCTTAAAAAGACATTTCACTGTCATATCCAATTTATCCTATTTTTTAATTAAAAATGCATCTTCAAAGACCTATAACACTACTTAATTAAACCCAGCTTATACACTGAAAAGTAAATTTATCTGGTCTTGTCTGAATATCCAGATGTCCTGCTGCCTTTGTTTTCGAAGATTTACTGTAAATCACAAAGAAGTATGCATTGTGGAACCTACTATATAATGTATGGTGTTCCATTGTGGCTTAAACCACATTACACCACTTCTCTGTAGCTAATTAATCTTCCTGCTAGTTTAGTGACCATATAGGTAAATATCTTTTTTATTGAAATTTACCACAATCAGTACAACTACACCACCATCTTGAATAATAATTAATTCCAATACTGCTCCATGAACATCTATGTAAATCTTATCATAATCATTTATGGGATAAAAAGAAAGTCTGAATTACAAGCAGAAAATGTTGCAAGTACACAGCAGGCCAGTCAGCATCTGAAAAAGAAAAGTTTTTGGATGTCATTCTTCAGCACAACTGATAAAGTGTCTCAGCTTAACTGCTAATATAGCTTTTCGTCAGACACTGACTGCCCTGCTGTGCATTTCCAGCATTTTCTGTTTTTATTCCATTATGGTGATTTATCTGTGCTTAAGGGCTGAACAATCAAGCTATTCAGTGTTTAGTTTATAATTCTACAATGATACAGTAGATACGGTTATGCTGTTACTAAAAAGCATGCACCAAGGAAAAACTGTCTGCTGTTACAAAACCTATCCCTCTCTAAGTTCCTTGAATGTGTCGTCGCTTCCCAGCTCCATGTCCACCTGTTCCCCAAAATTTCCTGTCTGAATCCCTCTAGTCCGGCTTCCACTCTTCTCACAGCACCGAGTGGCCTAGCCGAAGACACCAATGCCATCCTGTGTGACTGTGACCATGGTGTTTTATCCTTCCTTGTCCTCTCCACAGTGTGTTCATTGCACACAATCCTGCTCCAATGCCTCTCCTACATCATCCAGGCTTTATAGGACTATGTTTGTTTATTCCTATTCCTATTTTTCCAAATGTAAGCAGTCCATCTCCAACAAAGGCTTTGCTTCCCTCCCCCACACCATCACCTCTGGGGTCCCCTCAGGATCTATCAATGGCCCCCTCTGCTTACGAGGTCCTTAGTGACATAACCACAGAAAGCTTTCACAAGTATACTAATAATACCCAGTGCTAGCTCTCCACCATCTCTCTTAATCTCCGATTGAAAGTGAAGGTGATTCTTTTACTGTGGAAGGACAAGTTGATAAAACTGTTTAAAAAAGCATTTGGGATCCTTGGCTTTATAAATTGAGGCATAGAGTACAAATGGAAGGAAGTTATGCTAAACCTTTATAAATAACTGGTTAGGCCCCAGCTGGAATATTGGGTTCAATTCTGGGCACCACACTTTAAGAAAGATATCAAGGCCTTGGAGAGGGTGCAGAGGAGATTTACTAGAATGATACCAGGGATTAGGGACTTCAGTTATGTGGTGAGACTGGAGAAGCTGGGGTTGTTCTCCTTAGAGTAGATGAGGTTAAAGGGAGATTTAATAGAGGTGTTCAAAATGATGAGGGGTTTTGATAGGATAAATAAGGAGAAACTGTTTCCACTGGCGGGAGGATGGGTAACCAGACGACACAGATTTAAGATAATTGCCAAAAGAACCATTGGGGAGATGAGGAGAATTTTTTTCACGCGGCAAGTTGTTATGATCTGGAATGCACTGCCTGAAAGGGTGGTGGAAGCAGATTCAGTAATAACTTTCAAAAGGGAATTGGATATATACTTGAAAAGGAAATATTTGCAGGCACAGGTATAGTGGGTTGAATGGCCCCCTTCTGTGCTGTAAGATTCTATGATTCTATGACTGAATCCATACAATTATATTGCCTGTCCAACATTAATTCTTCAACAAGTCACAACTTCCTCCAGCTCAGCTATCGGGAGTAATTTCCACTTTCACCATCTGAGCGATAATCTATCAGAGTGGATCGCCCACCCATTGTAGAACCCGCCTGATTTTCACCCCATTGAATGTGCAGTCCATTCTGCTAGATTACAACCCAGGCGGTGAAGGTGAAAATTACCCTTATTGTCCATGACCCTCGAGACAAACGTCAACTCTCTCACCAGGTAATCTTTCAGACTGAACCGGACCATCAATAGCACACATGCTATCCATCACCAAAACAACTCATTTCTACTTCTGAAACATTGTTCACCTTGTTCACCCCTAGCTCAGGCTCTTTGCTGCTGAAACCCTTATCCACATCTTCATCACCTCCAGACTCAACTATTCTAAAGCTCTCTTTCTGGTCTCCTGTGCTCCATAAACTTGCCAAAACTGCCACACATATCCTGTCCCACATTAAATCCCGCTCAACCATCACACTTCATCCTCGCTGACCTCCAACGTATTACATTTAAAATCCTTTCCCTCATTTATAAATACCCCCATGCATTTGCCCCATTCTATCTCTGCAATCTCCTCGAACCCTATAGCCCATCCCAAACACTCTGTTCCTCTGACTACAGGCTTCTCTTCATCCGCCCTCCCTTCATCACATCAGTGGTGGCAGAGTGTGTAGCTGCCTCTGTCCTACTCTTTGAAACTCCCTAATTAAGGCTCCCCACCACACCCTCTGCCGTTAAAACCTCCTCAAGGGCGTAGAACATAAGAAATAGTAGCTGGAGCCCTTCGAGCCTACTCCGCCATTCAATAAGATAATGGCTGATTTTTTACCTCAACTCCACTTTCCCGCCCGATCCCCATATCCCTTGATTCCCTTAGAGTCCAAAAATCTATCGATCTCAACCTTGAATTTACTCAACGACTGAGCATCCACAGCCCTCTGGGGTAGAGAATTCCAAAGATTCGCAGCCCTCTGAGTGAAGAAATTTCTCCTCTTCTCAGTACTAAATGGCCGACCCCTTATCCTGAGACTATGCCCCCTAAATCTAGACTCTCCAGCCAGGGGAAACAGTCTCTCAGCATCTACCCTGTCAAGCCCTTTCAGAATCTTATATGTTTCAATGAGATCACCTCTCATTCTTCTAAACTCCAGAGAGTATAGGCCCATTCTACTCAATCTCTCCTTATAGGACAACCCTCTCATCCCAGGAATCAATCTAGTGAACCTTAGTTGCACCATCTCTAAGGTAAGTATATCCTTCCTTAGATAAGGATACCAAAACTGTACACAGTACTCCAGGTGTGGTCTCACCAAAGCCCTGTACAATTGCAGCAAGACTTCCTTACTCTTGTACTCCAACTCCCTTGCAATAACGGCCAACATACCATTTGCCTTCCTAATTGCTTGCTGTACCTGCGTGTTAACTTTAGAAAAAGTGACTGCTTGCATTACGAATAATTTAGGACATATGATCCTGAAATCTTTAACTATTTTTGATGCCTTTTCTGAACTATTTCATATAGTAAATAAATAATGGCTAGGATTTCAGATAATGGTACTGATTATGAAAGGGAAATATGAGCAGTAACCACTGTCTTCTGAACTCAAAATGCATATTACAGCCTTCAATACATCCATAATTATCATTTTTATTTTTTTTAAAGAAAGAGAAAATATTTACATTTTTATCATAGACTCTCACAGCACAGAAGGAGGCCATTCGGCCCATAGTGCCTGTGCTGGCTCTTTGAAAGAGCTATCCAATTAGTCCCACTCCCCTGCTCTTCCCCCATAGCTCTGCATAGTTTTTTCCTTTTCGAGTTTATATCCAATTCCCTTTTGAAAGTTACTATTGACTCTGCTTCCACCACCATTGCCTTATATCCTCAGGACATCCCATAGTGCTTTACATTACTTTTTAAGTACAGTCTCTGTTGCTGTGGAGGCAAACATGACAGCCAATTTGTGCACAGCAAGATCCCACATACAGCAATGAAATAAGTGACCAATTCTGTTTATTGAGAGAGAAATGCTGGCCAGGATAAGGGGACAATTCCCTGCTCTTCAAATAGTTCCATGGAATCATTTATATCCATCTGAGCAGGCAGTTGGTGCCTCAGTCTAATATCTCATCCAAAAGACAACATCTCCAACACTGCAGCACTCCCTCAGTACTGCACTAAAGTCATGTTCAAGTCCATTCCGTGGACTTTTGTATTAGAGATTTTTCTGTTGGAGAGTAGCTTCTACTTGCTGCTATATTAATGGTTGTCCAGTTTTCCAGGTGGCCCATGTCATAGGACAAGTAGAGGAGCTATTTTGTAAAATTAGAAAACAATAACAACTTTTTTTTGTTTCCAAGATATGGGTGATACCTGCAAAGTTGCATTTATTGCCCATCCTAGTTGCTAGAAACTGGCATCTATGGTGGTGGGGACTTCAGACTTCTTTCCATTGAGGGCAATCGCTAGTGCCAATTTTATGCCCCCACTGCAGTGGAAAATTTTCCCCAAAGTCTCATTTGCTTATACAGTCCAGTGTATATAATACAGGGATGCAAGGATTGAAGTAAACTGCTAAAATGAAAATATTTTACTTAGTCTTGAATCCAGCAAAATTAGTTTGAATACAAACATTAACTTGCATCTGCTGCTACAGTTCCGGCAGAACATCACTCCAGGTTTTAGTTCATCCAAGGGAGGCGTCTAACTCAGATGTTGCACAGTGATTCCAATCAACGTCAGATAAGAGAGGGCTAATTATCTTATCGGTTTGTAAACAAGTGCACTAGAAAGAACTTATCAGATTTTGAAAAGGGGCCTGCTTGAAGTTGTCTGGAGTTGACATGCATGATTCCACGTAAAGATTGCTGCATTGACTGATGTAAACAAGAAGCATTTAGACTCTCAGAGACACCACAGCCTCTGATGTATGTTTACGGCTCACTCATTTACAGAAAAACACCTTTGTAACACGTCCCACACCTATAACCCTTTTTATAATGGCTGAAAAATAGCCCTGATTTTAACTGAAGGTGAGGGGCAAGTGTGGGGCCAGCAGAGTGAGTGCCAGGCTCGCCAACGTGAGTCCCAGGCCATTTTAACTCCCAGGCCTCATTTAAATAAGTTAGACCTGCCTTCCACCCGAACCAGGAGTCAATGACATGGCATTGGCGGGTGAGGGCGGCATGAGGCCGTCGCTGGGGACCCGCAAGAACAGTCCCCAGCAAAGCTAAGTCTAGAGTTGGGGGGGGGGGTTGGTTTCCACAGGTGATTGCAGCGGTTGGGGTGGGAGGGGACAGGAAAGTCTGGGGCAGGTGAAGCCCTAGACCGGAGGAGTACTTTTTCTAGATGCCTACAGCAGCATATTCGACATATCATCCAATGGCTCCACACTCAAGAATGAAAGTGGAAGGACACAAATGACTGTTTGCTTTCTGAAACAATCATACTGAAGAGACTGGTAATTGAACCAATGCTTGTTGAATAATGGACATCGAATGAAAATGTTACACATACTTTCTCTTGTGTGCAGTTTCCACCTGGAACGGACTTAAATCCTGGGCGACAGTTTCCACCTAGAAGATACTTCATAGGTACCGAAGAGTCAAAGACTTCTCCAATCTAAGAGATGTGTGATGGCTATCTTCATTCTTCTGGAGATATGAGGAAGTATGGAATGAGGATACGTAATTTGACCTGTTGAGCCCAATCTTTTCCAAAACTCCATCCGCAACTTGCAGTGCCATATGATACTTCATGATCTATGCCACTGTCTATGTAGTTGCCAAATTTAGAAAATAAATTTCTGTGAAATTACTGATGAATGATAAACCAACCCTAATCTTATCCTCACTTGATAAATGGAGCTTGCTAAGTGCTAAAATTGCTGCTTATATGGTTTGGGAATGACTTAAGCCATGCCAAATATCATTTAGTATTGAAAATACAAAAGTTGTGAAAGAAAGTTGCATATGAAAGTGCATAAAAATTAAAATTAAGTGTCAACTTGACCCGCTTCTGAATCAGAAGATTGTGGATTCAATTCAGGACTTGAGTATGTAATCTGCAACCACAACAACTTGGATTTATATAGCGCCTTTAACGTAGTAAAATGTCCCAAGGTGTTTCACAGGAGCGTTATCAAACAAAATTTGACACCGAGCCACATAAGGAGATATTAGGACAGGTGACCAAAAGCTTAGTTATAGAGTCAAGTTTTAAGGAGCGTCCTGAAGGAGGAGAGAGGTAGAGAGGCGGGGAGGCTTAGGGAGGGAATTCCAGAGCTTGGGCAACTGAAGTCACAGCCGCCAGTGGTGGAGTGATTAAAATCAGGGATGTGCAAGAGGCATAAATTGGAGGAGCACAGAGATCTCGGAAGGTTGGAGGAGGTTACAGAGAAAGGGAGGAGAGAGGCCCTGGAGGGATTTGAAAACAATGAGAATTTTAAAATCGAGGCGTTCCTGGACCAGGAGCCATAATAGTTCAGCGAGCACAGGGGTGATGGGTGAACCGGACTTGGTGCAAGTTAGGATACGGGCAAGAGTTTTGGATGAACTCAAGTTTATGGAGGGTGGAAGATGGGAGAGTATTGAACTAGTCGAGTCTAGAGGTAACAAAAGCATAGATGAGGGTTTCAGCAGCAGATGAGCTGAGGCAGGGATGGAGACAAGTGATGTTACGGAGGTGGAAGTAGGCGGTCTTGGTGATGGAGTGGATATGTGGTCAGAAGCTCATCTCAGGGTCAAACACATTGACATTGTGTTTTCGGATGATGTCACCGAGGGGCAGCATGTAGATGAGAAATAGGAGAGGGCCAAAGATAGATCCTTGAGGGACTCCAGAGGTAACAGTGCAGGAGCAGGAAGAGAAGGCATTGCAGTTGATTGTCTGGCTACGAATGGATAGATAAGAATGGAACCAGTGTGGTTATTTGAGTCAAAGGCTGCAGACAGGTCGAGAAGGATGAGGAGGTATAGTTTATCATGGTCACAATCGCATAGGATGTCATTTGTGACTTTGATAAGGGTCATTTCAGTACTGTGGCGGGGTGGAAACCTGACTGGAGGGATTCAAACATGAAGTTGCAGGAAAGGTGGGCATGAATTTGGGAGGCGACAACACGTTCAAGAACTTTGGAGAGGAAAGGGAGGTTGGAGATGGGGTGGTAGTTTGCAAGGTCAGAGGGGTCAAGAGTGGATTTTTTGAGGAAGGATATGATGACAGCTGATTTGAAGATCTAGGCTAACACTTCAGTTCAGTATTGAGGGAGTGCTACATTGTCAAAGGTGCCATTTTTCAGATGCTTCAGAGTATAATACAAAAATTTGTGCCAGCTGATTTCAGTGATCCGAAAATAGGTGCGAATATGAGGATACTGAGGGGTCAACTGTAAGAACGTCTGCAAAGGGATATAGACAGGTTAAGTGAGTGGGCAAGAAAGTGGCAGATGGAGTATAATGTGGGGAAATGTGAGGTTATTCAATTTGGTAGGAAGAATAGAAAAAATGAATATTTTTTAAAAGGTGAGAAACTATTAAATGTCGGTGTTCAGAGAGATTTGGGTGTCCTTGTACACAAAACACAGGAAGTTAACATGCAGGTACAGCAAGCAATAAGGAAGGCAAATGATATGTTGACCTTTATTGCAAGGGGGTTGGAGTACAAAAGTAAGGAAGTCTTGCTGCAGTTGTACGGAGCTTTGGTGAGAAAGCACCTGGAATACTGTGTACAGTTTTGGTCTCCTTACCTAAGGAAGGATATACTTGCCTTGCATACGGTGCAACAAAGGTTCACTATATTGACTCCTGGGATGAGAGGGTTGTCCTATGAGGAGAGATTAAGTAGAATGGGCCTCTACTCTCTGAAGTTTGGAAGAATGAGAGATGATCTCATTGAAACATATAAGATTCTGAGAGGGCTTGACAGGGTAGATGCTGAGAGGCTGTTTCCCCTGGCTGGCGAGTCCAGAACTAGGGGGCATAGTCTCAGGATAAGGGGTCAGTCATTTAGGACCGAGATGAGAATCTTTGGAATTCTCTACCCCAGAGGGCTATGAATGCTCAGTCGTTGAGTATATTCAAGGCTGAGATCAAAAGATTTTTGGACTCTAAGGGAATCAAGGAATATGATGATTGAGCGGGAAAGTGAAGTTGAGGTCAAAGGTCAGCCGTGATCTTATTGAATGCTGCAGTAGGCTCGAGGGGCCGTATGGCCTACTCCTGCTCCTAATTCTTATGTTCTTATGTAGACTCACCTAGGCTACACACTGTTTAAAAGAAAAAAATGTCATTATAATTTCTGCTGACAATTTATCATAAGCAGAACCAATGTACTTTGATTTAATTTGACTGCAGAAATAAGTCAAAACATAAATGTTCTTTTTATATTCTGTATTTCAAAATGAATTTAACATACTCTTCGCAAATTAAAATATTTAAATAACGGAATTAAGTAAATGTGCATTATTTTAAAGACTCGCAGCTTCTTTTGCATAAAAACGGTAGATAATTTATCCATCTAACGTACAATGGCCTGAAATTCAGTGAGAGTAACTCCCAATGGCAGGAGATCAGGAGAACCGCCGCAGAATTTCAGGGCAAATTTGATTCCATTTTATTAAATATATTGATTTTTCTGCAGTGTTATGATGGAGACAACGGCAATTTGCATTTCTATTGAGTTCCTCAGGTGCAGGAAAATGCATCAAAGCGCTTTACATTATGAAGGGAAAACAGTGGATGCCTAGGAAGAAGGAAAAGAAAAAATGGTGAGGGATAGAATGGGAAGCTGAAGCATCCTATGTTCTGGGATACCTTCCCTCAACCCCTTTGCCTCCCCACCTCCCTCCTATAAGGCTCACCTTAACACCCACCTGTTTGACCAAGTTTTTGGTCACCACTCCTGATATTTCCATTTTTGTCTGATGTTTCTCTACTTCAAAGGTGCTGCATGTTGGTAGTGGTGGTGTTGTTGGTGTTTTGAGGAGTTTCCTGAAAGGAGAGAGGAAGGAAGGAAGGTGGTACGATGGAGGGAACTAGGCAGGGAATTCCAGGGTTAGGTGCTTAGTGATGAAATGAGCAGCCACCAATGGTTGACTGGAAGAATCAGTCAACAAGGTTTAGCTCAGCGCTGGAGGAAAGGGTAGACTGGGAGAAATCATTAAGGTACAGTGGAGCATGGCAGTTAAAGGATTTAAAAGTTGTGGACAAAAATTTTGAAGTCAACTCACTCAACTTCACAATCCATGACATAAGTGACCAACTATTCTATAAAGCATATGGAATAGATGTTAATAGCACAGATAAAGAGAGGAACTTTACAACAGAAAATTGTATGATCAATACTTCAGGAATTGTATTTATAATAATAATGAAAATTTACCAAAGCATAATTATTCAAGAAGAGATTGTGTAGCACTTTTGGATAAAATTAGTACAATATTAACAAAATGTCCACTACATGAACTGACACCATAAATCTTACAGAGTAAAGTGCCTTTTTCAGGCTAGACAATAAACATTAGGTCACATTCACAATATTTGATATATAGCAACCTTTAATAGAAATGTACATAATTCTTAGAAGCTAAATAGAGATAAAATGATTAAAAAATGCCAATTAAACAAGCTTTTAATACAAGGTTTGATACAATACTTACAAAATATCCTTAGTTATAACTGAAATAGATTTGTCATTGTTGTAACCTGCCTGTAATCTATAACCACACATAACCTATGGGATCAAACAACTGTAAACACAAAGTGAAAGTGCAATGGTATGAAGCTTGAGTCTGCTTTTGTATACACTACTATAGTACTTTCAACATAATTATTTGCAATTTCAAAACTCTCATGTCAGTCCAGGCACATTACCTTCAAACTACTGATAATTCAACAGTTACTTTTCACTCTGCCTTTTAACAGTTGTATTTTCATATTTTCCTCTTAGGTTGTCATGAGCTCCTTAGCTGGAAGGACATGTGCGTGAGTCAACTTCAAGGAATGGCTGCACCAGAATAAGATGGAGGATGCTAGTCTTTCCATCCCACCTCCAAGATGAAATGTTTTACTGTCATAAACCGTACCACCGGGTGGTGTGGCACACCAAGACCGTACTAAATTCAGTTCAACTGACCACCAGATTTGAGTAACCTGCACCATGGGATTCAAATGTGCTACTGTTTTGTTGGGACGTTGGTGCTGTAATTCTCTGCTCCAATTTTATTTCCTGTTTAATCATGGAAAAAAAATAATTTGAATAACCTCCATTGTCTTTAAAAATTCAGAAGACCAAATTTTGAAAAGTGTATTGATATAAATTTAATACAAGCTCCATATTTGTATGCAGCAAAGCTTTTTTTGAGTAATAGATAAAAGTGACACAACAAACTGCTGGTACTCTACTTTCTATCTTTGAAACATTTGTTTCAGTCATGAACAACATGTTACGTGTCAAATTTAACGTTCCACTCGGATAATATCAAACTTGGGTCTTTGTTCAAAAGACACCATTTACAATGACCAGAATTTTTTTAATGTTAATATAATCTGATACTGTATTATAGCTGTGTGATATGTTTCATTGTTTACTGGTGTCTACACTTTCACAACAGCTTTTGTAATTCACAAACATGACTTGGGCAGTGACCAAGCCATGGTTACACAACAAGCACGGAAATATTATGCAAGTCCACAGGAAGTTCGAGGAGACAGTTTTCTGGGCAGGCCTGGTGAAAAGTCTGTGTGAATTTCAACTGACAAGCAAAAGTTCAACCACAGGGGCCAAATCAGTGGCAGTCATTCCCACTGCGAGAAGGGGATTTACTATACATACTGCATGTGGGCTATAATCCAGAATTTTATGTACTTGATCAATGGGAGTTGTAACGTTCTAATGTGCTCATTACTGAAACAATGTCTAACGAAGTGACCGTAGGTACATTGTCAAATTGAAGAGCATCTGGTCAGTTATGTTTATCAACTGAACTTCTAACCTCATCCCAGATTACACTGCAAGAATACACACATGATGTTCTCTCTCTTGTTTTTATATACTGTTGCGTGACTTTGAAGTGATAGAGGTTGCATTCTGAAGGAATCCATTTTTGTTTTAAATGAAACTTTTATATATTCTTTGCATGTTTTCAGTTGCAAAATAAAATACATTTGCATTGTAAATACTTCAGTTTTAATTGTTTTTTTTAACGCAAGGAATTTTTTTTGACGTGCATTGGTGCCTTTTTGGGGGCAATCTTCCAAATGAAATACTCCCACTTGGACAGCCTGAATGTTTTGGCAATGAGGAACTTAAAGTAATTAAGATTAGTAAAGAAAAAGTACTGGAGAAATTAATGGGACTAAAAGCCGACAAATCCCCTGGACCTGACGGCCTACATCCTAGGATTTTAAGAGATGTGGCTGCAGAGATAGTGAATGCAATGGTTTTGATCTTCCAGAATTCCCTAGATTCTAGAATGGTCCCCATGGATTGGAAGGTAGCAAATGTAACCCTGCTAGTCAAGAAAGGAGGGAGAGAGAAAACAGGGACCTATAGGCCAGTTAGCCTGACATCAGTAGTAGGGAAATGCTAGAATCCATTATTAAGGACTTAGTAACAGGGCAATTAGAAAATCATAATATAATTAGGTAGAGTCAACACGGTTTTATGAAAGGGAAATCATGTTTGACAAATCTATTAGAGATTTTAGAGGGAGTAACTAGCAGGGTAGAGAAGAGGTAACCAGTGGATGTAGTACTTATGGATTTTCAAAAGGCATTCGATAAGGTGCCACATAAGAGGTTGTTACACAAGAATAGGGCTCATGGGATTAGGGGTAATATATTAGCATGGATTAAGGATTGGTTAACTGACAGAAAACAGAGAGTAGGAATAAACGAGTCATTTTCGGGTTGGCAGGTTGTAACTAGTGGTGTGCCACATGGATCAGTGCTTGGGCCTAAGCCATTTACAATATATGTTAATGACTTAGATGAGGGGACCAAGTGTAATATATCCAAGTTTTTTGACAATACAAAGCTAGTGGGAAAGTAAGCTGTGAGGAGGATGCAAAAAGGCTGCACAGGGATATAGACAGGTTAAGTGAGTGGGCGAGAAGGTGGCAGATGGAGTATAATGTGGGGAAATATGAAATTATCCACTTTGGTAGGAAGAATAAAAAAGCAGAATATTTTTTAAAAGGTGAGAGGCTAAGAAATGTTGATAGAGGGATTTGGGTGTCCTTGTACACGAATCACGGAAAGTTAACATGCAGGTACAGCAAGCAATTAGGAAGGCAAATGGTATGTTAGCTTTTATTGCAAGGGGGTTGGAGTATAAGAGTAAGGAGGTCTTGCTGCAATTATATAGGGCTCTGGTGAAGCCACACCTGGAGTACTATGTACAGTTTTGTCTCCTTATCTAAGGAAGGATATATTTGCCTTAGAGGGGGTGCAACGAAGGTTCACTAGATTGATTTCCGGGATGAAAGGTTTGTCCAATGAGGAGAGATTGAGTAGAATGGGCCTATATTCTCTGGAGTTTAGAAGAATGAGAGGTGATCTCATTGAAACGTATATGATTCGTAGAGGGCTTGACAGGGTAGATGCTGAGAGGCTGTTTCCCCTGACTGGAGAGTCTAGAACTATGGGTCATAGTCTCAAGATAAGGGGTCAGCCATTTAGCACTGAGATGAGGAAACATTTCTTCACTCAGAGGGTTGTGAATCTTTGGAATTCTCTACCCCGGAGGGCTGTGGATGCTCAGTCGTTGAGCATATTCAAGACTGAGATTAATAGATTTTTGGACACAAAGGGAATCGAGGGATGTGGGGATAGAGCAGGAAAGTGGAGTTGAGGTCGAAGATCAGCAGAGCAGGCTCGAGAGGCCATATGGCGTACTCCTGCTATTTCTTATGTTCTTATGTTCTTAATCAATGAGGCACACGCAAAGGTCTGACTTTTATTAAATTGTGAGAATATAAGGTTTTACAGCAAAATTCATCTTCAGTCTTTAGCAACATTTTGGAAATGTGTTTGTTGATGGTTAGAAATCACAATCATTGTTGGAAAGCATTTCCAGTCAACCTACACAGCATTTCATAACCATAAGCAGGGTGTGAAACTCAGTCTGATATATTAATATGAATTCCAAAAAAATTTTAAAACATTGGAACTTTATATTTTGGGAATGTACCTCATGGAACAGAGAGAAAAATAAAAACAGGAGAAGGAAAACGAATGCCATTTCTAAAAACAATAGTGAGACGAGGCCACGGCGATTTTAACCACCAGACCTCATTAACATGCTGGAGGTCCACACCCTGCCTGAAATGGGTGGTTCTTGGCTGCCCGCAAGCTCGTAGGTAAGTGTGGGAAAGGGGGTTCTAGTGGGTCTAGCAGTAGGGAAGGGGTTCGGGGGGGCGGGGGAAGTCTGGGTCCTGAGGTAGCACTTTCCTTATGAGGCCTGAGACAGTAAAAAAACTTAACTGGAGTGCCCCTTCAGCTTCCCAATCCTCTTCACACTGGTTGGAAAGTTGCAGCAGATTCCCCACTCATGCTGAAGTTAAAATCACTGTGGTGCCCGATTACATTGTGAGATCCCAATTAGCTTATGTGAACAGGTCTCCACCGGCTTTGGACGGGCGGCTTAGCCACCTGTCCAGAAGCGTCCATTAAAATTTGAAACAGTGGGATAAGGGTGGCTTCCTGGCAGGTAAGTAACCCCTAGGGCATTTTAACTGCCTACCTGCCTGGTTTACACTGGGCGGCTAGGGTTAAATTGCAAACCCCCCCTCCACCCCAGAAAGATGGTTAATTAACTGAAACCATCAGTTTTCCGCCAGAAATCTGCTGACAGTTAAAATCACAAAGTTTCTTGATCGGGGCCATTTTAATGCCAGCGTTATTTTAAAGGGGTCACTGCCTAATAGTCATAAATCACACAGGTTATTTAGCCATTGCTGCATTTTCTCTAACTGCACATCATTTTAAAGAATCGTAACCATAAATAACCAAACCCACACCTTTATATTATATTAGCTTCTAGTTACCGGCACTTTAGAAGGTTCAACAAGATACACCAAAAGATTTACCACACTTTACCACATTAATTTCTAACAGCCTCTGCACTTCTCCTTAAACAAATTCTATAAACAAAGGCTGACTGGATTAATGAGCCTGGGGGTGTATTTATAGTGCGACTGACTGCATCACTCCAGCCAGGACAGTACTTTGTATACACTGCCTGATTCCAACTGGAATTTTCCCACCCTGATGAGAGCTCTATGCTTATATGCATGCACATTCAAATCAACTGTGGTATGTATTAGATGTGCTCTGGAGGTCCAAGTGACCGTTCTGACTAAAGTTATGCTCCACACAGTGTCGAACTCAGGAGGTATTAGATTGCCTCCTCCAAGGAGCTTTCCTCCTGAGTCAAGTGGGGACCCAATTCTTGGGATTATATTGCAAATTCAGCGTCAGTTTGTAATCAAAACCTCTTTGCTGTGATACTGGAGTTGCAGTACAAATTGCGCAGTAAAATTGTCTGCCTTCCATCAGAGCTGGAGGACAGACGGCCTCCATGACTTGGAGTATTGTACTAAGTTACTTTTATCTTTATGGTTTCTATAAATGATTCCTCTGCAGAGCTTTTTGTAGCCCAACTTACTTAAGAGACAAGATTAACATAATTATTCAAAGCCATTACAATATATCAATATTGCAATATCATATCGTGCAATAAGGTGACTAACTGTTATTGTTTCTCAAATAGAACTTTTTTCCCACTTTTCCCCCTCAACTGGTGTTCCCTTCCTGGAGTCATCCACTGTCACCATCAATGAGACCATGACCATGATTAGCTAACGGGAGGTTCAGTTCTGGTCCTATTCTCCCCTCTCTGCCCCCACCCCACCAACTATGGAATGGTTCACTACCTATAGACCTAGAAAAGAGCTCATGAAATTCAGGAACTATCAAGAATTAACTTCAAAGAACAATCAAAAGTAAGGATGATAAACAAACAATGTGTGTCCAATGCTCTACTACTAAGACTACTGGGATGCTAGTCCAGTAGCCTTCACAATAGAAAGGTAACGATGATGTGGTGTATTCATTGTAGTACTGTAACATTATAACATCCTCAGGGTTTAAAGTATATGCTCTAATTTTCCTAGCATCAACAATTTTATTTTTAATTTAAATCTCTCTGCAAATAATAATGGTGCAGTAGATCAAAAAAAATCTAATTACTGCCACAGAAAGTATGACATAAGATAACACAGTGAAAAATACCACAGGCAATACGTAAGGGGAAAATCTGTACACAAACCACAATAGAAGTAAACTATCAGGTACTAAATATAGAAACATCATATCTAGAATTACTAAGGTGTGTTTGATTCAAATAATTTATACAAAGATTCTGCTATATGCCACTTTTGTATTGGTATGAGACATTTTAAAGTTGCCAGTATAACTCAAGTCGAGTATCAGCTTGATTCCTGGTTGAGGCCAATCTCACATCACTTTGATGTGACACCATGTGGAGTGTACCTCCAGTATGGTATAAAACCAGGTTGACAAATGGTTGGGTTGGGTCTGCTGAACCTCTTGAACACTTTATAGACTGAAACAAAGCTCATTTAAATATTTAAAATGTACCCACCAGGACTGCAGCTCCGCATTCTCTCTAAGAGTCTGGATTGCAGCCAGGCAGTATAAACAAGGTACCTCAAGCTGTGGATTGAAAGTGGATTGATCCAAAATCAGTAACTACCTCATAATTGTATCCTAAATTGTTAGGCGGTTACTCGCAGATTGTTGCTTCTGACCATGTTTTTGCCTGCAGTACTCAAAGTGAACATCATGTTAACACTTTTGCTATGACAATTTAAGAATCACATTTCTGCCCTCTCTCCCCAGAATAAAAATCGAGAAAATTGCCTGACACCAAACACAGGTAGCTGGAAGGGCCACAGGATTAAGCTATAGCTGCTTCATCATCAAGTTATTCAGCTCAACTCCTGAGAAAGTCAAAAAGCCAACTTCATAATGCAGAAATTACACTTGATTTGTTCAACTTGTTATCTGGACAATTATCAGTCATTACAACTGGATAATTGTGTATTCTTGTAAACTTGTGCTGTGAACTTTGGACCCGGCTTTTTAAAACTAATTCAGATGGCTCTGGGTTGATGCTGTCTACCCGATAGGAAAACTGGAAACTTTGATGCATTTTGTACCTATTATCAAGGTTATCTGATTCTATAAATGCACAAATATTTCTGATTTTTTTTCTATTATTAATGGTTAACAAAATTATTTGCTAAACTTGGTCAGGTCTACAATTATTTCCTCATCAATTTGTGAATGGCTGGAAATAGAATCTGCACTCTCTCACCTGTTCATATTAGCAGTGTTTTAACTTCAGACAAGACTATTCTATGTGAGAAGGTTCTATTTTATCTGCTAATGAAGAACAGAGAATCATTATAGTACTTAGTCTCCTAAGACCAAATGTTTGGCAAAATTTCTGCAGGTTTTTCTTATCCTATAGATTACCAATCTTTTTGAGACTCTTCCTCCTTGCTCCATAAAAGATCATGTGACCCCGAAGGACCATCTTTTCAGCTTCTCGTAAGAGAACTGACGATATATCAGGTAATGCACTGTTCAAGTATTCCTTGGATCCAGCATTTAGAAATGCTGTTAAGTTGCACCTTGTAAAAAAGTGGTGTCAAACTTTAACTTTTAACAATCAGTGGGGTCAGTGCCACTGGGACCAGCCTGATAGACACTATTGGATGACCTGAATTGACAATATGCCCTGTCTTGACATTTACAAATGTTTGTACAAGGAAGAACAGAACAAATAAGTAAACTGCATGAGAATATATGTCACAAGAGCATGATTTTTGATATTTCCTAACTATCAAATCAGATTCATGTCACTAACCAGGCTAATCTGTACCTCCAAATTCACGTTCTTGATTTATGTTCTATTCAAGTTAAGGACATAACTGTATGCAGTACCCAAAACCTGTTTTGCAAAGCTTGTAATGGAAAAGCAATTTTAAAAAATATAATCAACACATTATTAATTATAGTGGCCGTTTTCTCTTTTAAGAAGTGGAATAGCTGGTGTGATAACATGAAAGAAGCTGCCATGGATGTTGAAAACAGATTTTGAAGAGCTATTCTATCATAACCAATAGGAAGACTGCTGAGTGATTTTGTTGTTTAAAAAAACTACTGGTATTTTCCACTGAAATTAACTCTCCAGAAAAAGGAAAAAAATCTTTGTCTTTAACAATCACTACTAGAATAAGCGTCTAAACTACTAAATATGGTAGTCTGAGTTGACGCATTACTATTATTACCTCATGCCAAACAATGATATGATCAGCAGCCATAAACAAGAAAATATTGACTTGTGATGTGAAATGTTATGAAAATTCTTTGCATCCCTCACATGGATGCCTTTATCCTAAGCCGATCTAAGCTATCTCCAATTCAGAAGCATGGCTGGAAAAATCTAGTAGTCCTTCCCTTTGCGCCCTCAGGCCATTGCAATTTTCAGTCAACAGCAAAGTCCAGATAATCAAGAATTACACAAATTCACAGATATCCAGTCACCCTTATGCCAACCAGCTTGGCCGCAAGTGACTAGTCCACCAGAAGAGTAAATCAGGCAGAAAAAAAATGATTCAAAAGTCCTCGTGATGCGGCAGAATGAGCATAGACCCAAACATGGGGGAATAATGGCAAAAATGAATTTCTGTATTTTCCTAGAAATAAAAAGAGCACCAATGCCGGTAATCTGAAATAAAAACTGACCATTTTCCATCAGGATTCAAAGGATCGTGATTAGCAGCAGGAACGTAGCTGATTTGTTCCCTCCGTACCCAGGGGCACTGAGGCCAATTGTAACACCCTAACTGAGACCAGCTAACAGTCACAAAGAAACGGTGCATTTACTCGGCAAAGCCCTGAGGGAGTCTGTAACAGGTTTTTTAAAAGAGGAAACAAGCTATATTACAAAACACTTTATTATCATTACTCATTATGATCTGACTGCATAAGGAATATATTTTTAAAATACACTACAATAAAACATTTTATAACAAGGTGCCATTTCCCGGAGAGGAAACACTGAATTATCTGTGTAAGCATATACTTTTTCTCCTGGACTAGAAATGGCAATTTATTACAATGGTCGTAGAGACTGTCTTTTTAAGAATTACTATCATGTTGACCAAACAAAACAAGGCATGAAGATGCATAATCATATCATTTTTCATTTCTTGCTTTCCTCTTCATAGCTGCTTACCACCACATCATCCTCCCTAAACATAAGAATGGACATGGGAGCTGTAGAATTGAATTAGACAATTAAACTTGGCTTACTCAGCACCTGTGATAGTGTATTGAGGTCTACAGTTACTCTACGCTACAACATTGCACCGTCATCTATCAACAAATTTCTTAAGCGCTACACAGATCATTGGAACAATTCATGCTTGATGCCATGGAATACATCTGTAAACAATTTTACAACACCAAGTTATAGTCCAACAATTTTATTTGAAAATCACAAGCTTTCGGAGGCTTCCTCCTTCCTCAGGTGAATGTTAAGAAATCCTCGAACCTTTCGCATTTATAAATCACAGAACAATACCTGGTGATTACAGATAATCTTTCCAACTGCCCATTGCCAAGGCAATCAAAGTGTTCAGACAGAGAGGTGTTACCTACAGTACCACCGAATATACAAACAACCAAAAAAAAATCAAACAGAGAGAGAGAGGCAGAAACATAGAAACATCCGGAAGGAAGAGAAAGACAGCAAATGACCCGTTATATTAAAAACAGATAACTTTTGTTCGCTGGTGGGGTTACGTGTAGCGTGACATGAACCCAAGATCCCGGTTGAGGCCGTCCTCATGGGTGCGGAACTTGGCTATCAATTTCTGCTCGACGATTTTGCGTTGTCGTGTGTCTCGAAGGCCGCCTTGGAGTACGCTTACCCGAAGGTCGGTGGCTGAATGTCCTTGACTGCTGAAATGTTCCCCAGCTGGGATTGTTGCGCGGTGTCCGTTCATCCGTTGTCGCAGTGTCTGCATGGTCTCGCCAATGTACCATGCTCTGGGGCATCCTTTCCTGCAACGTATGAGGTAGACAACATTGGCCGAGTCACAGGAGTATGAACCATGTACCTGGTGGGTGGTATCCTCTTGTGTGATGGTGGTATCTGTGTCGATGATCTGGCATGTCTTGCAGAGGTTACCGTGGCAGGGTTGTGTGGTGTCATGGACGCTGTTCTCCTGATAGCTGGGTAATTTGCTGCGAACGAGGGTCTGTTTGAGGTTGGGTGGCTGTTTAAAGGCGAGTAGTGGAGGTGTGGGGATGGCCATAGCGAGGTGTTCGTCGTCATTGATGACATGTTGAAGGCTGCGGAGAACATGGCGTAGTTTCTCCGCTCCGGGGAAGTACTGGACGACGAAGGGTACTCCGTTGGTTGCATCCCGTGTTAGTCTTCTGAGGAGGTCTATGCGATTTTTCGCTGTGGCCCGTCGGAACTGTCGATCGATGAGTCGAGCGTCATATCCCGTTCTTACGAGGGCGTCTTTCAGCGTCTGTAGGTGTCCATCGCGTTCCTCCTCGTCTGAGCAGACCCTATGTATTCGCAGGGCCTGTCCATACGGGATGGCCTCTTTGACGTGGTTAGGGTGGAAGCTGGAAAATTGGAGCATTCAGCCACCGACCTTCGGGTAAGCGTACTCCAAGGCGGCCTTCGAGACACACGACAACGCAAAATCGTCGAGCAGAAATTGATAGCCAAGTTCCGCACCCATTAGGACGGCCTCAACCGGGATCTTGAGTTCATGTCACACTCCACGTAACCCCACCAGCGAACAAATGTTATCTGTTTTTAATATAACGGGTCATTTGCTGTCTTTCTCTTCCTTCCGGATGTTTCTATGTTTCTGCCTCTCTCTCTCTGTTTGTTTTTTTTTGGTTGTTTGTATATTCGGTGGTACTGTCGGTAACACCTCTCTGTCTGAACACTTTGATTGCCTTGGCAACGGGCAGTTGGAAAGATTATCTGTAATCACCAGGTATTGTTCTGTGATTTATAAATGCGAAAGGTTCGAGGATTTCTTGACATTCACCTGAGGAAGGAGGAAGCCTCCGAAAGCTGGTGATTTTCAAATAAAATTGTTGGACTATAACTTGGTGTTGTAAAATTGTTTACAATTGTCAACCCCAGTCCATCACCGGCATCTCCACATCATGGAATACATCAGTAGCTGGAAAATGTAAAATTAAGCCAATGATAAAGTTTATATAAATCAGGACAATTCAGGTTCTTCTGAAACCTATGGAGGTTTGTGAAAAGGAATCAAGAATAGCAGATATCAGGATTTAGACCCTGGTCCATTTTGCGCACCCTTCTCTCTAGGTGAATTCACAGTTCCTGCAGCATGTACTGTTCCATACAACAGCTGTCAGGAGGCATGCTTCAACTAGATTGAGAGTGGCCACATGAGAAGTAATGGAAAACTGCATATTGTTAACTGGATCAGAATGATAGACTTGATCAGGAGTTGAGCTCAAGACTGTTGTAGTGTGGGGACATCAACAAACATAAATGCTTTTGCGACTAGGATCAATTCCAACAATGGTTTATGACCAAATGTTTTATAATTATCACGTCAGAGTTAGAACTGATACTGAACAATTGAGCATATGCCAAAGAAAAGGAAAATAAGGTTTTCCGTTAACAAACCAACATGATTCTTTTGAAGGAATCACTATTCAGTAGCCCTGCCTCAGACTTTATAATACACTGAGCTAAAAAGGGGCAGAGATAAAGCACTTCAATATAAACATCATTATTATAATGGAGAAAAAATACACAGTACTTTCTTTCTGCAGCCACTCACATTTGCAGTCTAATGTTTTAAAATGCACAGCACTCTCATCCTGAAGTCAACAGTTATTCATGGTGATGCCACTTGGTGGTTTATTTTTCCTAGTCACGAATTCTCAAGTCATTATCTCCCTTTAATCTCGATAAATAAATGAGCTTGGTTTAGGGAATGCTGCATCCAATATGCGCAAAAATGCCAAACAACAAATTAATAGGGAAAATTGAAAGGAAGGGTGGGATTGTTTTAGCAAATTTCACACACAGGAAGATTGGAAAATTGCACATGTCACTCCGCTTTTTAAGAAAGGAGAGAGAGGGAAACCAGGGAATTATAGACCAGTTAGCCTAACATCTGTCATGGGGAAAATGCTGGAGTCTATAATTAAGGATAGGGTGACTGAACACCTCGAGAATGTTCAGTTAATCAGAGAGAGCCAGCATGGATTTGTGAAAGGTAGGTCGTGCCTGACAAACCTGATTGAATTTTTTGAATGTAGGCAAATGTGAGGTCATTCACTTTGGATCAAAAAAGGATAGAACAGGGTACTTTCTAAATGGTAAAAAGTTAAAAACAGTGGATGTCCAAAGGGACTTAGAGGTTCAGGTATATAGATCATTGAAGTGACATGAACAGGTGCAGAAAATAATCAAGAAGGCTAATGGAATGCTGGCCTTTATATCTAGAGGATTAGAGTACAAGGGGGCAGAAGTTATGCTGCAGCTATACAAAACCCTGGTGTGACCGCACCTGGAGTACTGTGAGCAGTTCTGGGCACCGCACCTTCGGAAGGACATATTGGCCTTGGAGGGAGTGCAGCGTAGGTTTACTAGAATGATACCCGGACTTCAAGGGTTAAGTTACGAGGAGAGATTACACAAATTGGGGTTGTATTCTGTAGCGTTTCGAAGGTTAAGGGGTGATCTGATCGAAGTTTATAAGATATTAAGGGGAACAGATAGGGTGGATGGAGAGAAACTATTTCCGCTGGTTGGGGATTCTAGGACTAGAGGACACAGTCTAAAAATTAGATCCAGACCTTTCAGGAGTGAGATTAGAAAACATTTCTACACACAAAGGGTGGTAGAAGTTTGGGACTCTCTTCCACAAACGGCAATTGATACTAGCTCAATTGCTAATTTTAAATCTGAGATAGATAGCTTTTTGGCAACCGAAGGTATTAAGGGATATGAGCCAAAGGCAGGTATATCGAGCTAGATCATAGATCAGCCATGATCTTATCAAATGACGGAGCAGGCACGAGGGGCTGAATGGCCTAATCCTGTTCCTATGTTCCTCTTCATGCAACGCAATTATTTCAACCATATATATCAGGCTTACAGTATGCAACTTTTTTGCTGTTGCTGAGAATGGATCTCATTACTGAGTACTTAAGGTTGTTTCAAGTGCTACATGTATTTAAAAGTGTATCTGAGCCAATGCACCAATAAACTGGACTGCTCCTCATTTGACACCTGTCCAATTTTCCTCAGAAATGTAGTGGCTAAAATTAGAGCAATGTTTATCTTAGACCTTACATCCCAAAAACCACAAAAATCTTGTCTTGCCAGAATAACCCACTGAACAACACTTCAGACCTCAAATGTCCACATTTTTAGGCAGAAGTTATGCTTGATTATCAGGATTCCTTTGTTAGGAGCAGTGCCTGAGACTAATTCTGAAACTAGTGTTTCCAATATGAATCTTTAGGAAACTGAGACTGACACCTTGAGATGACTGCAATAATCTTTCTCTTTTGTATTTCACTGTCTCAAACTCACATTGCCATAAACCATGGTGCTGGATGCAGGGGTGCTACCATTAGTTTATATATAAGGAATTATTATTTAATGCAGCATTTTCATGGTCGGATAGGATATGCGCTTTTATTTTTTTTTCCCACCAATTTTCCCTCCGCCTCACCTGATGAATTGAGGACCCGTTGCTACTGAACTGAGACCAATTAACTTTCACAATAACTCTTAATTTCAAATTGCAATCATTTTGTTCACATTTCAGCACAGTATAGTTTTGAAAATAAAGTAGCAGGACAAGTTGAGAAGGCTGTTAAAAAGCATACGGGACCCAGGGCTTTATAAATAGAGGCATAGGGGTCAATTTTCAGATGGCCGAGCGGGTGCGTTCGTGGCGGGGGGGCTCCTAAAATTGGGGAGTCCCGGAGCGGGTCCAGAGCCCGGCTCCAACCCGCCCACTTCCGGGTTCCCCAATGACACGAATCAGTGCGCGCGCAGCCCCCGCATGCGGGACTCCCACCGGCAATCAAAGCCGGCGGGATCCCACTTAAGATCATTATCTGGGTACTTGAGGTTATTTACAGACCTCATTTGTTGGAGATTTTAGGAGGATTCAGATTTTGGACTACCCAGAACGTGTTTCCCATGCTGGGGGAAACACTCCCTCTTTAAACAGACGTTTTGCAGCCAGCAGCCAGAGGCAGCTGCAAATGTCCATTTAACAGGTGCGGGGTAAACCCTCATTCATTGCAGCAGGGCACTCTGTCACTTCAGACAAAGTTTTGCCTGCCACACCGTTGTCTCCACACTCCAAATTATTAAATCATACCCTAAACTCTGCTGTCCAAACACATTTACCTACTTTGTGGACCCCCTCACACTCACACCGTCAGGATGAGGGGGGTTCCATTGCTGCATTCATCACTCCATTGGAGGATGACCAACATCAGCAGCCTCGCCAGGCACACCGTCCACCTCCGCCATGTGGAGCTACACAACACAGTGCTGCGCAACAGGCACCTGCACAAGATAGTCGTGCAACTACACATACACCCACTGTAGGGTGACCCAATGGGTGGCATCAAGGGTGTTCATGGAGAATCTCATGAAAGGGCATTATTGCACAAGCCAGTCAAGAATGGCCAAGACGTGGCAGTAGTGGTGACAATATAATATGTAATGTGAGTTGGTCAGAAATCAAATATAAGTAAAAACCATGACAAACCCTCAAACACCCTTGTGCATCCCCTTCATGCTCACGACACGTTTGCCTTAAGCTTCCTACTGCACATATGTGATGCATGCCCTGTGGCTGCAGCACAGGTAGTGGCAGGTAGTGGTAAGGCTGACCGTGAAAGAGATGCATGAGTATGAGACAGAGCCATGAGATTGTATGAGGATTAGGTTGAGTGGTAGTGGTGGGATGAGTACTGGTGAGATGAGTAAGTGCAGATAAGATGAGGATGAGCTTTGAGTGGGTGTGAGGAATGATGTGATAGAGTAGTGTTGGCTGTGCAGAAGGAGATGTGGGGTGGGGGTGGTGATGTGGCAGACGGAGTGTAGGGGAATGAGTAAGAGTACTCACTTCAGCTGACCTACTTAGGTCATTGAAGCGCCTCCTGTACTATATGCAGGTGCGCGATATGTTGGTGGTGCAGGTGACCTCCTCTGCCACCTCGAGCCAGGCCTTCGTGGTGGCAAAGGCAGGCCGCTTCCTCCCGTCCACCGGGGCGATGATCTCTGTCCTCCCCTTCCTCCTCACCCCATCCAGTAGGACCTGGAGCGAGGCATCATTAAACCTGGGAGCAGCCTTCCGCCTGGGCTGCTCCATGCTGTAATTATGGCTCCTTTCTGCAGCATCAGTCAGTGGAGGACAGCCCCTTTAAATCCAACCTATGATGAGGGTGCGCAGTCTGCCCGCTGCGCAGCTTTCCAGCGCGAAACCCGGAAGCCAAGGTAAGTGGCTTCAATTTACTTACGATCGGGTGGGGAACCCACCGATTTTACTGGGCGGGTTACCCACGCGCCCAGTCGACCCCCCGCTGGCAACCCATCTCCCTCCTAATATCGGGCCCATAGAGTACAAAAGCAAGGAAGTTATGGTAAACTTTTATAAATCACTGATTAGGCCTCAATTGGAGTATTGCGTTCAATTCTTGGCACCACACTAAAGAAAGAAAGAAAGACAGACAGACTTACACTTACATAGCGCCTTTCACAACTTCAGAATGTCCCAAAACACTTTACAGCCAATGAAGTACTTTTGAAGTATAGTCACTGTAGCGAGGATGTCAAGACCTTGGAGAGGGTGCAGAGGAGATTTACTAGAATGGAACCAGGATGAGGGAACTTCAGTTATGTGGAGAGACTAGAGAAGTTGGGATTGTTCTCCTTCGACCTGAGAAGGTTAAGGGGAGATTTAATTGAGGTGTTCAAAATTATGAGGGGTTTTGATAGGGAGAAACTGTCTTCACTGGCAAGAGGGTCGGTAATCAAAGGACACAGATTTAAGATAATTGGCAAAAGAACCAGGAGGAGATGAGGAGAATTTTTTTATGCAACAAGTTATGATCTGGAATGCACTGACTGACAGGATGGTGGAAGCAGTTTCAATGGTAACTTTCAAAAGGGAATTGGATATATACTTGAAAAAGAAAAATCTGCAGGGCTATGGGGAAAGAACAGGGGATTGGAACTAATTAGATAGCTCTTAAAAAAAGGCACAATGGGCCAAATGACCCCTTTCTGTGCTGTATGATTCTATAAAAGTAGGAAAACTATTTAGTTGATAAACCCAATGTTTAATTGCCAATTTATAGTAATATGTAAGCTTGTTTCTGGCTCAACAACAACGTGTATTTATATAGCATTTTTAACATTAAAAAATGTCTACCGGTGTTTCACAGAGGTGTGAAGAAAAAGGAAAATAAAGAAGATATTAGGAGGAGTGACAAAGATCTTGGTTGAAGAGGTGGGTTTTAAGGAGTCTTAAGGGGAGAGGGAGATAAAGAGGTTTAGGAAGGGAATCCCAGAATGTGGGACTAGACAGCCAAAGGTACAGCTGGCAAAAATGAGAAAAGAGGATGCACAAGAGGCCGGAATCAGAGACACAGAAAGTTTGAGGTGGGGGTTAAGGCTGGTGAACGTGACAGAGTTGGGGTGAAGGACAAGGCCATGGAGAGATTTTAAAACAAAAAAGAATTTTAAATGTGAATTGTTGAGGGACCACGAGCAGGATATACAGGAGACGATGTGAACACCAGAATTATGAATGACTTGGAGTTTATGGATGGTAGAGGAGATCTGCTAGGAGATCGTTGGAATAATCAATTCTGCAAGTGAGCGTTTCAGCAGCAGATGAATTGAGGTAGGGGTGGAGATGACCAATGTTATAGAGATGGAAGTAGGTGGTCTTTGTGATAAAAGGATATGGGATCAGAAACTCAGCTCAGGGTCGAAAAGGATGCTGAGGTTGCAGACAATCTGGTTCAGTCTGAAATATTGGCCGGGAAGGGGAATGGAGTCAGTGGCAAGGGAGCAGAGCTTATGTTGAGAGCCAAAGATGATGGCTTCGGTCTTCCCAATGTTTAGCTGGAGGAAGTAAAAACTCATCCAAGACTGAATGTCGGTGATGCAATCTGTCAGTACAGAGGCAGTGAAAGGGTCAAACTGATGTCATTGACATACATGTGGAACCTAACTCCATGTGTGCAGATGATGTCACAATAGGGGCAGCATGTAGAAGAAGAGAGTGAGATGTGAATCCCTGGGGGTCTCCGGAGGTGGCTGTACAGAAGTGGGAAAAGAAGCCACTGCTAGAAATGCTCCAGTTGCAATTGGATAGGTAAAAGTGGAACATGATGAGGGCAGTTCCACAGAGCTGGACAACGGAGGAAAAATGGAGGGTGATGCTGCTGTCAACGGTGTTCAAGATTGCAGAGATATCAAGGAGTGATAATCTACTACAGTCACAGTCACAAAGAATGTTATTCCTGACCTTGCTTCTGGCTATTGTGGTGCTGTGTGTGAAGTAGAAGCAGAATTGAAGGGATATACCTCTCAGGGCTCAGATATGAGTTTGGCACTGTTAGTCATTTTTTTTTGTTGATGCGGTAGCAAATTATATGCTGGTAACACAGACTAGTAAACATGTTAGCACATTATCTATTTTTGCAGCAAGTTATTATTTATCATGTAATTAATGCAAACTAATTGAACTTTAATTTCTGTTTTAGCGCATTAATTTAGGTAAGTGTTATTTCTTTGAAAAATGAGTGGCAAAAGCCACAGTCAGGTCAGGTCCTATAATGCTTATTTCTTTTTATCAGTTTGCCTAACATTTGGCTTGGATCAAGCCCAAGAAGCAAAAAAAATGTGATTGATGTACCCAACGGCATTTACTTCGACAAAGAAATTAACCAAGTTGAAAAATATATTGGGTTGGATCTTGCTGGAAAAATAACAGCGTGTTATCAACACACCCCATTATTGATGCACGAATCGGCCAGCAAGTTCAGGGGATTAAGAGCTACACCTTGAATTGCGAATCTTCAGAACTTGCTGGTCGATTTACGCCGCTCAGCCATTTGCTTCGCACAAACGGCTTCTCACCCTTAGCCTCCCCGTTATTTTTAAGAACTTGCTGGACTTGCACATTAATTGTCCATTAAACTCACCGCAGAAAGTTAAGTCTGGTAATTAAGAGGGAAAGTACCCTTTTACCGACGTGATAATAGTTAATGCAATGCAAATCAACCTCTCTGGCCCAGAAACGGAACAATTTAAATGGTTCAATCTCATTCCTTCGTGCAGTCAATTGTTATTAAAGATTTTAAAAATGTCAAATTTAAATTTTTAAATTTTTTTTCTTACTTTCCTTTCTGTCTCTTTTTTCTCACTCTCTTAATCCAATTTTTCTTTGTCTCTCTTTATTTCTCTTTCTGTACCTGATTTGACTCCAATTCACTCCCTTTAATTCACCCTCCTTCTCCGTCGTTCCTCTGTTTCTTTCTCAATCCTTAAATGTCATTGATTAAGGAGATACACTGTTGGTCCTGCCGTTCACAGATGCCCCGTTGCCCTCACCATGCCATTATTAGCTCGCACTTCCAGTAAGTTACGGAGCAAAATTTTTTCGAGCTGAAGGGTGCAGAAAATAGCCTAACTAATGCGAGATGCCCCACTCCAGCAAGATCTGGCCCATTGTTTTGGAAACTGTAAAATGATTCCTTTAAAAGTGGAGAAAACATCTCCGTTCAGTCAACAGTTAAAAATCCTCTGTTTTTTGGAAAAACAACATACCAAGTCTAATGTTTATAACACATCATGGCTCAAAGTGACACCAATCAACAGGGGAAAAAATAATGACACTTGGGGAAATTGAACAAGACCTGCCCAATTCTTTGCTTCTATCTTCCTACACACAATGAAAACCAATGCAAAAAGCTGCAGGAATCAGATACCAATCTTTTCTACCCAGAGGCTTGAATAATTAAACAGTGGTAGGCTCCCGAATATTGTTGTCTAGATCCTTTGAAGGGAACACCCTAAACATTCTGCAAATCAAAGAAAAATGCTGACTTCATATATTTAATCACCACAGGGAAGGTCACAATCAGGGCACCTCTTTTATTAAAGATCAGACATAAAAATTCAACTAAAGCAACTTTGCTTCTTGTCTAACAAAACATCTGATTAGTTTTTACAGTAGTGAATATGGAGCATTTGCTGTGTCATACACCAGCTACTGTAATAGTGTAATTAGGCTTCAATTCACAGATCATTTTCTATGCTTCTTTTATTTAAACTGAATTATATATCATTGTAGTGGTATACAGTGAAATGTAAATTCAAATTTTTTGACTATTGTGTGAACCAGGATAGGTAAATCTGGCCCTTTCATTGCGGTTACCCCGTTTTCAGTCTCCTAATTTGATTTTGTCTTCTTACTCTGAAGTTAGTTAACAAACAGAATCCTACACTTACTTACCTCTAGTCTCCAATCTCTTTCCCTCTCTGGTATGACCTTTTTTGTCTCTCCATTTTATTGTGTGGCCATTTCTCCTCTCTCATTTCTCCTATGCCATCCCGTACACTCATCCTCCTCCGTGACCTTGCTGTGGTTGAAAGTAAGATTCATTGTTTTGTCTGCTACTCTAACTTATTATTTCCAGGGCTTCACAACTGAGGAATCTTCCTTATCTCCCCCAGTCTTTCCTTTTTCCTACAATCTTTTTTACTATCTCCTACTACTTGGAGTAGTGTGCACAGCTCTGTTCGCCATACTACAAAAAGGATATAGAAGTACTGGAGGATGATACCATAACTGAGAGGGTACAACTGTCAGGAAAGACTGAACAGGCTGGACTCTTTTCTCTAGAAAAGAGAAGACTGAGAGGTGACCTGATAGACATCTTTAAAATTATGAAGGAGTTCGATAAGGTAGACATAGAGAAGGTGTTTCCACTTGTGGGGGAGTCCAAAACTGGGGGCCATAAATATAAAATAGTCACCAATAAATCCAATAAGGAAGTCAGGAGGAACTTCTTTACCCAGAGAGTGGTGAGAATGTGGAACTCGCTGCCACATGGAGTGGTTGAGGCGAATAGCATAGATCAATTAAGGGGAAGCTAAATAAGTGCATGAGGAAGAAAGGAATAGAAGGATATGTTGATTGGGTGAGATGCAGTAAGGTGGGAGGAGGCTCGTGTCCCATTCCCCCACTTTTTCCCTGCAGCCCTGCAATTTTTTTCCCTTCAAGTACTTATCCAATTCCTTTTTGAAAGCCACGATTGAATCTACTTCCATCACACTTTCAAGCAGCGTATTCCAGATCATAACTACTCGCTGCATAAAGAAGTTTTTCCTCATGTCACCTTTGGCTCTTTTGCCAATCACCTTAAATCTGTGTCATCTGGTTCTCGGCCCTTCCACCAATGGGAACAGTTTCTCTTTATTATGCGGATTGCACATAAAGTAAATCTTGTATAATCTATATATCTGTCACATTCCATTTATTCCGATAAACTGATGTTAACTGTATAATGGTTGAAGCTCGTGGTCTCATCCTCCAGGTCTTCAGCAAAGCGAGCTAACTTCAGGCGAACAGCCTTGTTGCTGTCACACTTGTATTCTACTAACTTCCTAACCTTATCTAAACCCTTCAAGATTTTGAACATGTCTATCAAATCTCCTCTTAACCTTCTCTGCTCTAAGGAGAACAATCCCAGCTGCTCCAGTCTATCCATGTAACTGAAGTCCCTCATCCCTTGGTACCATTTTAGCAAATCTCCTCTGCACCCTCTCTAAGACCTTCACATCTTTCCTAAAGAGCGGTGTCCAGAATTGGGCACAATACTCCAGTTGTGGCTGAACCAGTGTTTTATAAAAGTTCAACATAACTTCCTTGCTTTTGTACTCTATGCCTCTATTTATAAAACCCAGGAACCGATATGCTTTTTTAACCACTTTCTCAACCTGTCCTGCCACTTTCAAAGATTTGTGCACAAATAGTCCCAGGTCTCTCTGTTCCTGCACCCCCTTTAGAATTGTACCATTTAGTTTATGTTGCCTCTCCTCATTCTTCCTACCAAAATGTATCACTTCGCACTTCTCTGCGTTAAATTTCATCTGCCACGTGTCCGCCCATTCCACCAGCCTGTCTATGTCTTCTTGGAGACTGTTACTATCCTCCTTACTGTTCACTACACTTCCAAGTTTTGTATCATCTGCAAATTTTGAAATTGCGTCCTGTACACCCAAGTCCAAGTCATTAATATATATCAAAATATTTTTTGTTCTTAAAATATATGCTTCCCTTCTTTCCTGATTCCTGCTGGGGCATCATTTCATGGGCACTAGGAGCCTTTGGTTCCTAATGCAAGTGGCCATCCTTCATGTATGAACCTAGAAAATGAGTGTCATTAAGCTATATCATTATTAAGACATCCCAGCCAAACACAATCCTGTTGTCACCCAAGGTCTGTCCAAGTGCATTTTCCGTAAGGAGTCGCTAGAACCCTAGCTGATTTATCCATCTTTTTCTTTCATGTGTTAACTAACCTGCAGTGCATTTCCTGCATGATCTAGGTTTATTTCAGATTCCCAACATTTGTGGTGTTTCTTTGTATCTATACAATTACATACCCTGTCCATCACGGCATATTTCCACACACTTTGGGCATCACACTGTTTTCTAGCAAAAATCAAGACGTCCTTTCAGAAGAGTTTAAACAGTGCTCTCCGCAGAGATGTGAGATACGCAGAACACAAGGGGCTTACAGCTGCCAACACTCCCATTATCGTATCATTCATCCCACGTCCATGGGTTTAAAGCACGAACAAAAAGGCATTTCCAGCTGCCTTATAATAATAAAAACAGAAGTCCAACATAACATGCTCCCAGATCTCTTCTTCCTCTTCCCCCTCCCCAAACAGGGAATGCCCTGGGAACACATTTGTTAATCTTGGCAATGACAGATACTTGATAACTGAAGCACATTTTAGACAACTTCTTCTGAATGAGCCAGACAGCTGAGTATACTGCATAAGATAACATTTACTGCAAAACTCAAGAATGTAATAAACAATGAGGAGGACAGTAACAGACTTCAGGAGGACATAGACAGTCTGGTGAAATGGGCAGAGACATGGCAGGTGGAATTTAACACAGAGAAGTGTGACGTGATACATTTTGGTAGGAAAAATGAGGAGAGGCAATATACACTAAATGGTACAATTTTAAAGGGGGTTCAGTAGACCTGGGGGTGTAGGTACACAAATCTTTGAAGATGGCAGGACAAGTTGAGAAGTCTGTTTTAAAAGCATATGGGATCCTTGGCTTTATTAATAGAGGCATAGAGTACAAAAGCAAGGATTTATGCTAAACTTTATAAAATACTGGTTAGGCCCCAGCTGGAGTATTGTGTTCAATTCTAGACACCACACTTTAGGAAGGATGTCAAGGCTTTAGAGAGGATACAGAAGAGATTTACTAGAATGGTACCAGGGATGAAGGACTTCAATTCTGTGGAGAGACTGGAGAAGCTGGGGTTGTTCTCCTTAGAGCAGAGAAGGTTAAGAGGAGATTTGATATATGTGTTCAAAATCATTAACAGTTTTGATAGAGTAAATAAGAAGAAACTGTTTCCAATGGCAGAGGGGTCAGTAACCAGAGGACACAGATTTAAGATTGGCAAAAAAATGACGCAACATGAGGAAACATTTTTTTACACTGAGAGTTGTTATCGTCTGGAATACGCTGCCTGAAAGGGTGGTGGAAGCAGATTCAATAATAACTTTCAAAAGGGAATTGCATAAATACTTGATGGGAAAAAAATTTATAGGGCTATGGGGAAAGAGCCGGGGTGTGGGACTAATTGGATAGCTCTTTCAAAAAGCCGGCACAGACACACTGGGCTAAATGGCCTCCTTCTGTGCTGTAACCTACTATGAAAATAAAGATACGAAAATTAAGTTTGGTTTTACATTTTATTAATGCAATAGACTTAATAAATAAGAGACAAAATATCAAATCCCCATTACTTAAGGGGGGAAGGATTGCTCTGATCACTGTATAGCCACATCACAATGTGTTCAGGAAGATTTCCTCCCATCGGTACTACTACCACTGCTACTAAATTCCCATCCCATGGCTCAGCAGCGATAATGGGACCAAATGAACTGACTTCATTGTTGTTGGTTCCGAACCAGCCTGGTCACTTCAGTCATCCTTTTGCCTTTCTGTCACATGTCCTCCCATCAATATTTCTTGCGAAATCGAAAATGTGTTCAAAAATAACATTTTATGATTTCACTAGAAATACTGACCAAAGGAAATATACATCCTACATAAGTTTCACACAAAACTACATAAGTTTTACATAACATCCTACATACGTTTTACATATGTTTTACATAACACCCTACAAACACTTAAACTTGTCCAAAACTCTGCCACATATAACCTGTCCCACACCCTTATTACTTCTGTCCTTTCTAACCTGTACTGGCCTCCAACATCATCATGGTCTCCAAATCCCTCCATGGTCACACCCCACCCTAACTGTGTGATCTCCACCAGCCCTATATGCCAGCATGTGCCCTCTGCTCTTCTGACTTTGTCCTCCTTTACATCTCCTCTCCTTCTCTCCATTCTTCTGTCAGGGATATGGCATTTAGCTACCTTGACCCCCACGCTCCTGAATTATCACCCTAAACCTGGTTACTTCTCTCTGTTTTTTCAAGAGCCTCTACAAAATCTATCTCTTCAACTTTGGCTTTGGTCACCTTCACTAATTTCTCTCTGGTTGCTGCTCCTGGCCTTTTTTTTTGCTACTGCAAAGCAGCTTGGGACATTTTACGACATTAAAAATGCTATAACAATTCAAGTTATATTATAATTCATCAACATAATAATCTGCAAGTAAATTTTTTTCTTTTTATATCAGAAAAAATACTTTTCAGTTGAGTGCTGAAATGTCAAGTTGCTCCTGAATACTAAAATGTCTCTATTTGTTTCATGAGGAAAGTTGTCTGTGCAGAACCCCATAGCATCTGAGGCATAAGAGACTCTCTCGATGTTAACGTTGGAAACCAGTAATCTGGATTGGTGAAATATAATCACACTCTTCTTCTATACCATATGCAATTTACCCTGCAATTCCATGATTGTTTCTCAGTCCCTTTCCTTATATAACCACCAGGAAAGACTGAATAGGCTGGGACTCTTTTCTCTAGAAAAAAGAAGGCTGAGCAGTGACCTAATAGAGGTCTTTAAAATTATGAAGGGGTCTGATAGGGTAGACACAGAAAAGATGTTTTCACTTGTGGCGGAGTCCAAAAATAGGGGCCATAAATATAAGGTAGTCACTAATAAATCCAATAAAGAATTCAGGAGAAACTTCTTTACCCAGAGGGTGGTTGGAATGTGGAATTTGCTATCAAATGGAGCAGTTGAAACGAATAGCATAGAAGCATTTAAGGGGAAGCTAGGTAAGTAGAGGAGGGAGAAAGGAATAGATGTCTATGCTGATCGGGTTAGATGAAGTAGGGTGGGAGGAAGCTCGTGTGGAGCATAAACACCAGCACAGACCAGTTGGGCCGAATGGCCTGTTTCTGTGCTGTAAATTTTATGTAATTCTATGTATACCCATAAGGATGAAAACACACCAAGAAAATAATGGAAACAATTATGATATTTTGCTAAATATAGTAAAGAAATATAGTTATATATTGTTGAGACCATTAACCCAAAGGTACTACTCTGCCATGGGATCAATACATTGAAAGTTGTTAATGCAGTGGTGTTGGTCATATCCCCAAGGAAGATATGCTCGTTTGATGTATGTCCACGTTTTAAAATAACTACAGTATCTGGGTGAGCTAATACTGAAATCCCAGTACATATCTGATAGAATGAAAACAAGAAAGTGATTTTATATAACACCTTGTCATCTGCTCAGAATGTCTGAAAGTGATTCACAAGCAATGGGTTACTTCTGCAGTGAGGTTACCTCTTTTACCTCTTCTCTCTTTCTCTCGCTCACTCACACACCTACAGATAATCAGGTTCCTTATTGTCTTTCTTGTTTAAGTATAGATCACTTTCTCTGTAAAATACAGGAATTTATGCAAATATGGGAAGATGAAATCTGAATATTACAATCTGAACATTTACTGGCCGCACGGTCCCAACAGGGAATCATGCTCAAAGAGCACAGGTTGGAGCGAGAACTACACCACCATAGCGTTAATTCTTGGACCCGTACTTCTTCTGAGTGAAGTTCCCTGCTAGGAGTGCAGGTTCAGTGAATTAACATTTAATTCTCAAAATAACACACAGCAGCATGTTACTGAAACATGTTTCTTATGAAACCGACACAACAACCCTGCATTTATAAAACGCACACAAGTGCCTCATTTATGAGTTTCAGATTTTAAATGAGAAAATGTACCAAATATTTGCTTAAGTTAAATCCCTTGATGTGACATAACCTCTACTAAGGATCCCTCAGTAAAAGAGAAATAATGTATAAAATCATGTTTGCTATAATTACCCTCCTCCCCCAGCACACATTTATGGTTTACTAATGTCCTTGAGGGAAGGGAACCTGCCACGCAACCCAGTCTGACACTACTCTACGCTAGATGGCTGACTCTTAATGCCCTCTGAAGTGGCCTGGGAAGCCACTCAGTTGCATCGGGCAACTAGGATGTGCAATAAATACAGCCTTGACGGTGCCACACACATCCCAAGAAACAATTTTTAAAACTGCAATATGCTTTTTATTGTGCTTCTCAAATACAACTTTATAGAATGGGTTTTCTAAGGTGAACCTTTCGTCAGTTTGAACACAATGATATATTCTTGGACAGAAAATGGAAACGTAGATCTATACTATATATGTGAGTATTATACACATTGGCCGATGCAATCTGTGTTACAATAAAATGTGTCATATCTCCACAGTCTCACATATAAAAGGAATGACAAAATAGAAATAGTTTAAGGCTAACGTTTACCCTCTCCTTTCTCTTTCCCGATGCCGCTATGCATTCCAGTATTTTCTGTTTTTATTTTAGATTTCCAGCATTTTGTTTTAGTTCTAAACATACATTTACGTATCACAGCAGTCGTTTTGTGTTATTTGTTTCTATTCTGAAGCTGTAAGTGACAGTGTGTCTTCCGTCACATATTTGCTGCACGATAAAGCTTGAAATCTCATCCAATAGTAGTCATTTTCCTATTTAAAAAAATCTAACAACAGTCTGTTTAGGAATCGCGCCAAATACATTTATTTTAAGCTGTAGGCTGAGCTCTCTACCGCCTTAGTCCATTATTTGAGCAAGGATATTCAGAATGAATTGATTGAGCTGATTGGAAATCACGTCCTTCAAGCTGCAGTCAAACGAGTCCATAGTGCAAAATACATTGCTGTGACCGCACTCCAGACGTTATCCGCACTGAAGAGCTGTCTCTGACTTTGTGTATAATCACCTACTGCAAACATGCTTTTTTACAATCGTACATGTGCATATTTGTTACCAGATTAATTAGGTGGTATTTAGTATCATTGTCTAGTAAAGTGTAGGTGCCCTAACCCGAACCTTTGCACTGGGACCCGGCAATTCAAACACCGCACCCCTCCCCTCCTCAAACAACAGTCAGCAACAGTTGACTAAACATAAGACTGCAGAGAAAGTTGTAAGGTTTGTTATTTCTTCAAGAGTACAATATTTGCAACTGGATTTAAAACCCATTTTGGGTGTTGCAAAGTGTGCATTTTTAAATAATATCTATTTTAATACCAAAGTGCAACATGATGAAGTACTGCTACAAAATGAACAAATTGGCTACTGAGTCCACTAATACCAGGATAATTTGTAATACAAATCAAGCTATTCCCCTTGACTGCAATGGATTTTTTAAAATGGAGATGAATTACTTTTGTTTTATGCCAATTGTAAAAAAAGTCCCAAAGCATTACAAAAGATTCTTACATTTCTCTTGCTGCAAGCTCATTTTACTCTTATTTCATAAATACTAAAACTAGTTTGTTTCTGCAATGCAAGTGCTTTGAAGTTTAGGAACGGACTGAAGAGAAAGTAAAAGTAAATTGGGTTTTAATTCCTCAAGAAAAGCGTCACTGTATCTCAATTTGAGGCTAACATAGTGGCCCTTTTATTGTTCAGCAGTTAAACAAGTTTATAGTGTAGTTCTCCACTGTTATAACTACAATTGTCCTATCACTCGTGTTACAACGTGTTGTAACTTGCGCGGAACAAGTAGCCTTTAGAAGGAACTGCTGAGTTTGGTCCATTTGGCATAAAACAGAATACAATATTAACCACCTGCTGTCGGACAATTGAAAGCGTTAGGGTTTGCCACATACGAAAGGATAACGTGCTAAATAGTCAAAGCCCTTAGTGTGAGAACATTTCTAAATGCGCTCAATCTGTTTAAGCCAATTAGTTTTTAAAACTTCTTTTAAAACAGTAATAATTAGTACCTCGCAATAAAAACCACCACAACATATCGAAAGCACTGTTTCTCAAGCATCTGAATTAATGATTTTAAAATTAGACTCTTCCCGCTGCGTTTACGGGGGAGTAAACCGAATTTCGGGATGGGAGAGAGACAGCCTGGGGAAATATTTTCGTTCACACGCAAAATGTAACTGTTACTGTAAAATATATAAATATAAAAAATATATAAAAACTCGTTGCTAACAATAATTCCTTGTAAATGTGAGTATTACCAAGTAAACATCAGGATCACTCCAGCTATAACAGAAATGCATGAACAGGGTTGTACGACTTTTGGTTCTTATATATTTGACATATATTGACACTACTGAGACTTCGAATGACACTACTGCCCAGTATCTCTGTTCTCCTGGGTGCTAAGCTTGTTTCATAGTGATACACGAGTTTGCCAGATAAGCTTATATTTTGATTGTTCGAATTTCTGTTTTACATACTATAGTATCTTCAAACTGTTATGAATAACCGTTTCGTATGGTATGGTGAAATATCTTCTGGAACAAGGTTTCTGTCAATCTTAAAGCAAAACTGTCCTTAAACATTCCTAGCCCCAGCTCAAAACCAAGACTGTAATTCTGGGTGGGGGGGGGGGGGATCCTAAAACAAGACTATCATATCTGTTAGTCACCTAAAAACGGAAGGGCCATTCTGCTGACCTTAAATCTAACCCTGAAACAGGGCAGTCAGTTCATCCAAACCCTAATGGCAACACTGCTGCGGAAATCGCAGTGGTATCAGGAGCAGTTTTGCCACTTTCTGACAATGTTCGCCCTTTTCTATCTCCCGGATGCCACATCTCTCAACAAAACGATCCCAACACACACTTCCCAACAAAAATTTTCAATTCCTTGCCTGCAACCAACATCTTCCAATGTACAAGACACAAAAGTCGGCAAAATGTCATCACTCGGAATGGGGTGACATCATTGTCGTTCCATTCCCCCACCCCCGGAAAGAAAAGCTTAAAACGTTAGTGAGTTAAATCTTTAACTTTTGGATATCTTTATTTCAGTTCTTTTCTAATATCCGACTTTCACCAAACGTGAGCTGTCTGATGCTCGTGTCCATCGCGTCGGTTGTCAAATTCAATCCCAGCTGACCTCCAGGCACTTGGAAACGAATGCAACAGACAGTCATTCACAGTCCGACTTTCCAGAGATTTTTTTTTCTCTCGGAGATGTTTGATAGCTCTGATGTTATAAACTTGCATCACATGCTTAAACTTCAAACACTCTTTAAATTGCTGTCTAGTGAAAGGTCTCCCCATCAGAGGAAGGACATGCCCGGTATCACACTGTCCACCTCCAACCCGCGGGTCAGGCCTCGCCCGCCTGTTGATACACACCGAGCACAAGTTACTCTAAATAGCACATGCAAAACAAATACAACAAGGAGAAAAATAATAATTCGCGTAGCAAATTGTGTGACCGGGAGAGATATATTTTTTTTAATCAAATATCACGGCTGTGCGTCGAACTTGATCCTTTCAATAAAATAATGATTTCAATAACTTTTCCTTTTGGCTGTTGTGGGGTCGGTTTTGGAGCAGACTTTTATTTGCCCTTGGCGACGGTTTGAGGGACACACAGACAACACTCCTCCCCCGGAGACCCAATCACAGCCAGGTAGCAACTGACAGCCCGACTGACAGTCTCTGTCTGACAGTCTCTCCCTGGCTCTCCAGCCAGGGAGAGACGGACAGCAGCCAGCGAACTGCTGACCTCTACCCACCGACTAAATAAAAAAACAATCTCAATAATAATAATAATTATTATTCTATCCTTGTCTCCGCTTATTTTTTGTGCCTCAATCCGACATCGAGTTAAAGTAAAAAGGTTCTTTTAAAGAAAAAGTCAACATCACCAGCAAACCTGCGCTTTACACCTTGGTACAAATTAATTATTACTAATCATTATGCCACTTTCGGAAGATATGCAATCTCATTTCTTACCTTTTCTTTTCCTTCTCTGCTGTCATGGTTTGGACAATTCGGGTTTATAGAAAAAAACAGAGCGAGAAGTGCTACTGATAATCGAAGCTCAACCTTGCAGTGCAATATAGATGGTCAAATTCATATATTTGTCCCTCCTTGACTTTCTTTCACTTTCTCTCCCCTTTTTTCCTTTTCTTCACACACGCAGAGCTGAACTTTTTTGTCGTTGTTGGTGTTTTTTTTTCTCTTGCTTGTCAGTCTCTCTTATCTCTTCACGTTAAAAAAAAATGTCCAGTTGAGTCAAGTGGTTGAGATCATGAAGAAACCCGGAAACGAGAGCCGACCATACAGTCTCAGAACACTGCTGAGGATTGTACAGCCGCTCCGAGGCGAAGACCAATTATAAGAGGTCAGGCAGAAGAAAAAGTTTCGCTCTTAACTTCCACTCGGGCTGCGGCGTTTTTTTTCCCTCTCTCTCTCTCTCTCCTGTCCTTCTTGGGCCAGATGACAGGTCGTGAATCGATCTTCGACATGCGATAGGTTGAGGACACCGCGGCCCCGCCTCTCCGAAGTGGGTCAATTCGTTTTTTTTTCCCTTTCAACCTTTGGCCGCTGTCGATGGGAGGACCCGCCAGAACTACCAGTAATGGTTACATAACTTTTTTTTTCAAAGTTCTTGTCTGATGAGACCTTCTGCTCTTTGCTAGTTAAGAGTATAGTTACTGACGAAATGCCGGTGACGAAAATGCCCGATTACACAAAACTAGATTTTAAAAAAATTCAAAACAACATAGTCTTACATATATTCCAGTTGCTGCTACCAAGGGGAGTATTCAACTAATCTTACTCAATTTGATAACACGTTTAAAGCCACTGATAAACAGAACTGTCAAGAATGATATCAGTAGGGGATATTTAAAAATGGCAATAGTACAAGACAAGCGTTAAAAATATAAAAGCGTTGATAATGATAATATTGGTAAACAAAAGTTCAGCAGCTTTAAAAAAAAAGCTTTAAGAGAAATAGTCCGACTTGTGGGGCTTTCGACACTTTAGCATGCGTTTCTACACTGTAGTTTTAGTTTCAGAAAGGCACTACCTCATTTATTCTACCTGCTTCTGGTTGGTATTCTCCACAGAGGTTGAGGACATGGTTAAAGGTATGAGCTGAGCTTTGTTCCTAGTTACTAAATTTGAAATGTTTCGAGAATGCAGGCCATGCTGGAGTTATTCTCCATATGGTGTCAAACCCAAGCAATCTGAGGACCTGACTCCAGGGGTCCACTGAAGTGCGTCAGAAAATGCAGGGGATTCAAGAGAAGTGGTTAAAGGTATATATAGAGGGTCCCCGAAAGAGCGTCAATATTTGAAGGGGGTCCATTAACGTGTCAGGTTGCTCACCTGACACAATACTGACGTTGCAGTATAAATGTACTGTTAGACAGTGCAGGTTGTAATATTGTAAATCCTGATATAGAGCATCTTAACTACTACCAGCATGAAGTTAAGGCTGCAGTTATACTGCCACTTTTGGATCACTGAGAAGTGTTTTCCACTTTACAGCAATGTGAAGGTGGCAATTTAACTCTGGAGTCAGTTCGATGATATGATTCCATAGCACACTATTGTAGAAGGAATAAAAGTTCCAGGAACTAGGAGGTTCCCAGGTAGCAATACAAAATGTTTTCCAGAGTTGGGTGTATTGGATGAATGAACTGTGCCATGAGGCCTGCAAAAAGCACAACCCTGTAAGTTAAAGTTATTTGTTGTATGTTGAGTAAAAGTTTCTTACTTCATTTTAAATACATGCATTTGGTGTGATATGAACATCATGCTAATATTCATGGCATGCATACGTCCAGGGACTGGGAATCAACATTGTAATCCCTTAAATCTTCAACCTGTGAGTACCATATAGCTCAGGCATATGTGACTTCTGCGCAAAGATTAACTGGTCTCAGATTGTAATATGCATTAAATGACATCAAATGCCGCTAGCAGTAAATATCACAAAATGAAGGAAGAGACTAAACTTAAAAGACATGACTGTTTATTTTAATCAAATAATTTTTGAAATTCAAAGATCTTTTCTTTGGCACGTAGTGGACATTAGCAACCAAAGAATAGCAAACAGACACATGAGCTGTGATATCTGAAAAGTTATCAAGCGCTGCAGGATTGTAGAGAACAGAACAAATTACCTCGAATAGGTGCCAATGACAAAGTAGGATACAGTAAAGGTCCAAAAAAATACAAAGCCCAGAGACATTAGAAACATCGGAACATGAGTAGGCCATTTAGCCCCTTGAGCTTGTTCCGTCATTCAATGAGATCATGGCTGATCTGTGACCTAACTCCATATACCCGCTTTAGCCCCATATCCCTTAATACCTTTGCTTAACAAAAATCTATCAATCTCAGATTTAAAATTAACAATTGAGCGAGCATCAACTACCATCTGCAGAAGAAAGTTCCAAACTTCTACCACCCTTTGCGTGTCCCCTGGTCCTAGACTCCCCAACCAGCGGACATAGTTTCTCTCTATCCACCCTATCAGTTCCCCTTAATATCTTGAAAACTTTGATCAAATCCCCTTAATCTTCTAAACTCCAGGGAATACAACCCTAGTTTGTGTAATCTCTCCTTGCAATTTAACCCTTGGAGTCCAGTTATCATTCTAGTAAATCAACGCTGCACTCCCTCCAAGGCCAATATATCCTTCCTAAGGTGCGATGCCCAGAACTGAACACAGTACTCCAGGTGTGGTCTAACCAGGGCTTTGAATAGCTGTAGCATAACGTATACCCCTTTGTATTCTAGTCCTCTAGATATAAAGGCCAGCATTCCATTATCCTTTTTGATTACTTCCTGTACCTGTCCATGACATTTTAATGATCTATGTACATGGACCTCTAAGTCTCTTTGGACCTCCACTGTTTCAAGCTTTTCACCATTTAGAAATACCTTGATCTATTCTCTTTTGGTCCAAAGTGGATGACCTCACATTTGCCTACATTAAAATCCATTTGCCATAGTTTTGCCCATTTACTTAATCTATTAATATCGCTCTGTAATTTTATGTTTTCATCCACACTGCTAACAACACTGCCTATCTTTGTGCCATCGACAAACTTGGATATGTGGCTTTCTATCCCATCATCTAAGTTGTTAATAAATACAGTGAATATTTGAGGCCCCAACACAGCTCCCTGTGGGAAACCACTAGTCACACCCTGCCAATTTGAGTACCTGCCCATTATCCCTACTCTGTCTCCTGCGGTTCAGCCAATTTCCTAACCAGGTCAATAATTTGCCCTCAATTCCATGAGCTTCAACTTTAGCTAATAGTTTCTTATGAGAGATTTTATCGACTGCATTCTGGAAGTTCATATAAATAACATCCATAGATATTCCCCTGTCCACTACTTTAGTCACCTCTTCAAAAAATTCAGTCATGTTCATCAGGCATGACCTACCCTTTACAAATCCATGCTGGCGCTCTCTGGTCAGCTGAAAATTTTCAGGATATTCAGTCACTCTATCCTTAATTATAGACCCTAGTAATTACCTGACAACAGATGTTAGGCTAACTAGTCTATAATTCCCTGGTTTCCCTCTCTCACCTTTCTTAAATAGCGGAGTGACGTGCAATTTTCCAATCTAAAGGAACAGTACCTGAATCGAGAGAACTTTGGAAGATTATAGTTAGGGCTTCTGCAATGTTCTCATCTACTTCCTTTAAAACCCTGGGATGGAAACCACCTAGTCCTGGGCATTTGTCACTCTTTAGTGCTATTATTTTCTTCATTACTGTTAATTTGCTTACGTTGTTATGGTGAGGCCCCGTCCCTGATTCAAAATTAGTTTCCTTGGGGTGTCTGGCATGCCATCCTCTTCCTCTACTGTATATACTATCGCAATGTAATTATTTAACATGTCTGCCATTTCCTTATTTTCATTTACAATATCACCATTACCAGTTTTTAAGCGGCTCACATTGCTCTTGACCACCTTTTTTCCTAATATAATTGTAAAAAATTTTTGTGTTGATTTTGATATCCCTTGCAAGTTTCTTTTCATACTCCCTTTTTGTAGCTCTTTCTATCCATTTTGTCACCCTTTGCTGTTCTTTGTATCTCTCCCAGTTGCCAGAATCTATGCTATTTTTTGCATTTGCTTTCTCTTTTAGTTTTATGTTATCCCTTACCTCTTTTGTCGTCCATGGCTGTTTTTTTGGCAAGTAGACTCTTGTTCCTTAGGGGTATAAACACAATCAGTTGACCTTAGCATATGATCTCAAAACAATTCAATGTACTCCACAAGACAGAAAGTGCTTCTCCAGAGACTCAGCAGTCTGGTAAGTGTGAAATACAATTTTTATCCGAACAATCTCCTCAAAATATAAAAGGAATTTCAAAGCATTGTTCATATTTGCCCAGAGTATCTCATCCAGTTTGGTAGTACATTTGTAAAGTCACCAATTCACATGAATAAAGTCCTGTCCTGTGTACATTTTCTGCAAATGTATTCAAATTACATATGTTATTCTCACCTTGGTGTCTGCAACAGTTCTTTTCCATTTCCTCACTTCTGTTTTCCAAATTACTAAATGCAACAAAATCCTTCAGGTCTCCACAGATAATTTGTGTTATCAAACTCTGTTGAGTCACTCACAAGGCTTTAGAGAACTTGGAAGAGAACAGTAACTACTGTCCAGGAACAGAAGGATAATTAATTCTTGGTTGACGAAGAACCAACATTGCAAACAAAAATACACCCCATCCAGAGAAGAGAGCCCAACCTGTGTTCACAAGCAGTGGAAATGCTCATGACCCATTGTTGGATCCTCCATGACGAGTCCTCTGGGGTGTACCATAGAAACTAGAGAGTCTGCAACACCCGATTTGGGAATGCATAAGCTAGATACTGATCATTAAACATTCTAATGACTATCCTAGAGCTAGTGGAGGAGGGTACATACCTGCTTTAAATAGCCACAATGCCTAGCCATTTTACAGTTTTGGTAATAACCAGTTGAATAGTTTGACATGGTTACTATGGATAATGTTATGCACAGTTCATGGAGAGACTGACTCTCCAGTAAATCTGCTGACCACATTGGTGGAAGACCAAAACTGTTCTCAATGTTGCTTCATGCTGATGCCATTAAGAGCAATTCTGAATCCTCTAAATGACTCTACTTCCTAAACCTATCCACCTTGGTGTTTCTCTTCATCTTTAGAAGCCTCCTCAAAATCTATCTCTTGACCATGCCATTGGTCACTCCCCATAATTCCTGTTTGGTGTACATTTCCTCCCTCCCCACTTTGTGAATTACCTTGGTACAATTTGCTATGTTAAAGGTGCTATATATGTATTGGTGTTGTACACGGAATTCAGGACTGTGTGATCAGGTTCCTACAATGGCCCCTGATCCAGAACACTACCCTGCGGAGGATACTTCCAATGTGAGATCCAAGCGAGGTCAAACCAGCAGCCAATACTTTGTAAATCTATAATTAGAAGCACACATTGCATAAACATATTTGTAATATTTAAAGTATCATTATTCATTTGTCTATAGTTACTACCTTGGGTTGTATTGAATATGATTACACTGATATAAGTTGAGATTTTGTTTGTCTTTAATATATTTCTAATTGTTGAAATATATTTTTTAACTTGTGTTTCCATTCTTCTTTTCCCTGTCCTTAGCAATTTTTCATTCCTGTTTATATGTAAACTGGAGTCTTCAGCACATTGGCTGTTCGCCCTTCCTGATATAACTGTAACAGTTCAGGAATGTTCAGTCAGCTGATGCTCATTTATCCTGTGGGATTTACTATATATATATTTTAAAATTGTTTTGTCCAGCATCTCCTGCTTCACTTGCATCCACATTTAACCCATGCATTTAAAATAATGGCCCAGATTTGTGGAGCGGGGCATCTCACAACATGCCCTGTTAGACTTATTCCGGAACCCTTCAGATTAAATATTTTTTGTCCACAAAGTTGCTGGAAATGCGAGCTGATAACGCCTTGGTGAACAACTGGGCAAACAGTGTATCTCCTTAACCAATGAGATTAAAGGATTGAGAAATAAACAGAGGAAGGAATGAGAAGGAGGGTGAATTAGAGGGGGTGAATTCAATGTCAAATCAGGTACAGAAAAAGAAATAAAGAGAAGGAAAGAAAGATTGGATTAAGAGAGAGAGAAAAAGAGACAGAAAGGAAAAAAAATAAATTTAAAGTTTGACACTTTTTAAATCTCCAACAACAATTCACAACCTGAAGGAATGAGACTGTACACTTTTAATTGTTTACTTTCTGGGCAAGAGAGGTTGATCGGCAGTCATTAACAATTATCACATCGTTAAAAGGGTACTTACACCATTAATTACTAGACTTAACTTTGTGTGGCGAGTTTAATGGGTAATTAATGTGCAAACGCAACTTCATGAAAATCACAGGGAAGTTAAGGGCGAGATGCTGTTTACGTGAAGTTAACAGCAGAGTGGCGTATATCAGCCAGCAACTTGTGGCAAATCGCAATTCACGAGGAATCTCTTCATCGCCACAAGTTACTGGCCAATTTTCACATTAATAACGACATGCGTCGTTCACACGCCATTATTTTTTCAGCAAATTCTGGGCCCATGTATTATTATGAAGCAATGAAAAAAAGATTTGTTGCATAGATTTCAATGGACATCAATGTATGCAAAATTTACCCATGGTGCTTCCTTTTGCAAATGTGTTGATATAATGAGTAGCTGTTTAAAATTAAGTCTAGAAGGAGCCTGTTGTTCAAAAAATAAAAAAACAAGGTGCCCATTGATCCTATGATAAGATTATAGTTTTAAATTGTTAATGGCTGCATTAATGCGTAGATCATAAATTTCCTGTATTCTGTAAAACTAGTACTCTTTTCTACTATAAAATTCTTCTCATACTTCAGTTTGTCTGCAAATAGTCATTGAGTGATGGTCACAGAAAGATACTTGTGTGCCTGCTGTTTGAATCATGAGAAATCTGTTCAGGCAACAGTTGTATATGGATATATTCAAATAATCAAATGGATCCTTTTGTATCTATGAATTTTAATCTTCTCAAGTTTGGCTAGAACCTGAATTCAAAGGAAATTAAATCGATAAGAACAGAAATTTGTTACAGTTCTTGCATTGGTTCTGAAATTTGAATATAAGGGCTCTGTAATGAAAGACTTGCAATATGTATATAACAATTCAAGTCCAGTTACTTTGAGACCAAAATGAGATAATGGGTCAAATACAGTGGATTTTGCCAAAGAATGTATTAATTTCCAAGGACATTTCTTGAAAAAAGTAATTAGCTCATTTGTGACTTTGCTCAATATTTTTCTATGTTGTATTAATTATACTGTTAGTTTTGCAAAATTCTGTTGTGCATATATTTCTGTTTAATTGTAAATAATTATTTAGTTGCTTTAACCTGTACAAACTTTATTGAATTATTTCTGAACAGAGTGATATTATAATACAAGATTGCAGTTAACCCAATACGGAGATTATTGCAGGTAGAGTAACTGCTACATTTTGGGGGGTTTATGCCTGTACAAACTCTATTCTACTATTTCCTAATAGAGTGGTATTTAATGCAAGATTACAATCCAATATGGAAATTATTGCAGCTAGAGTAATTGCTACATTTTGACTTCCTTAGGTTCAGTGTCACTGGCCACTCTTGTTATATGATCTCACATTCACTATGAATCAGAGTGTGCCTTTACTTGCCCAATATCTCTATAATTGGAGTGAGCCCCAGGATTACAGGTAGATTGTAAATAAGATATAACCTCCGGATCATAGGGAACAAGGTCTGTTTACAGCAAGTGCTGTGAAACCATTGAGAGTTTCCATAAAACCCAAACTTGTAACACTTTCACATATACATGTAAAGCAGAACAGCATGCACACTTGTTTTATCCAGAACATTCTCAAAGATAAAGAAAAATGACTTCAATTGTATTAGCTTTAATCTGCAAACATATATTTTCAAACTTGTTTCAATTATGGCTCATAATTATGCCACATAATTCAAAAATTTATATCCCCCAATAATTGGTAAATTGTTTTTACTCTATGGGCATAAAATAATTATCACCATATTCAAAGCATGTTGTAATTTGTTAACTGCTATTAATACCATTCAATGATCAGGCCGCATGGCAGTAAATTAGCATGAAAAATACTGACAGTTGGAAAATTCCCCTAGAATTGTTCTAACTTCCATCCACCAAATGACAGCGCCTGATTAAGATTGAACTATTGATCTTGAGGTTTTCTACACTCATATGAGGAAGTGTCTCCTTTTGACAATTGCCCATAGTTACCTGATTGAAATCAGGAACTTACTTTTTTGGGAAAATCAGTCACAGACTAGTGGCCAATGTCTCCATGGTGCACCAAATTGCAGAATTCCACAGAGTAACCCTCAAGGAAGTCACTGATTGGGGTTTTGGCCTTCGACAAAAAGTTAATGAATGACATGGATCTACATTGTGGCAATGCTACTTGTGCTAAAGAAGTGAAGATCAGGTAACAGCGAACACTTTTTTTTGCTTGCGGGCCATGTAGTTTTCAGAGAAGGCACAACTTGAATTACCATACATTGCCCAGTTACTTTCACTTCACCCAAAGTTCTGTTCACTTTCGATGATCCAGTGGTTGAGAAGCAAGTCATGTTTCATTCAGGGTTGAAAAAGTATTTAAACTGAGCCCTCTTTCAAATAGTTAGTTTATTCTCCATTACTTACATGTTGACCATGCCAGTATCTCATTTCTTACACCATAATACAGCAATTGTAAGTTGCCTATGATCAAATGTGCAGTTTTCCATATCCCTGTTACATATAAAAATAACCACTAACCTTATGTATATTTTGACATGCCATATAGTTAACAAGAAAGTATAGTGAAAGAAGGACATTCTCAGAAAATTGAAAATAACATGTTGTATGGCGCTGTGCCTGAACTGTACGTATTTTTTTTGCTAACATTTACTCATGTAACAACAGTCACTGTACTAGAAATGTAATTCACTGTGTGAAATGTTCTCAGATGTTTTGATGGATAAGATGCTAATATTATTAATTGTTTCTTATTCTGTAGTTTGCCTATAGTTGCATGGTTGAAATTGCTGCTGTCGTGTAATTTTTATTTATATCATGCTGATCAGCACATAAGACATTTTACCTGTTATGTGATTCCAACCATTTTTAATGTAGTTTCCATCATTATAGGAGATTTTCTATTAACATCATCCAATACCATAGCAAAATATTCCACTTGTTTTCAAAGCCTACCTTTCTCACTATTTTTATTTCTGTTTAGGGCCTATCTCTGCATTAACTTTAAATAATAATAGGACTTGAATTTATATTTCACCTTAACATGTCTCTCAGAAACACCTCAACACTGTTCACTTGTATGAATTACTTTCGAAGTTGCAGTAAAATTTGTTTTGTGGGCAAACATGGCAGACATTCTCTACACAGCAAGATCCCAATGAGACGAGTGACTAGTTAATCTGTTTTTAGTGGTGTTGGTTGAGGAGGAATTTTAGTCAGGACACTGCAAAAATCCTGCTCCTCTTTGAATAGTACCATGGGATTCATCTGAACCATTGGACACTGTTGTTCTCTATGGAATTAGCCCCTTGGTGATATGAACAGAGAACCCAACAGGACCAGTAGAGTGGCCCAAAAGGGCTACCCAACTTAAAGAGCTCCATGCAGCCGAGAAAGTCTGTATTTCTCATTCATGCAACTCACCCCAGCCATTCTGTGCATCAGTCTGCCTAGTCTTTCTTTAAGTTGTGTAACAAGGTATTCATTTTTCTTTCACTAGATGGAACAGTCTTTGCTACACTTTGCATGACTGAACAGTATTATCCTGACTGAAAAACAGGCTAAAGTTATTTTGTTTTGAAACACAAAATCATAAGTGAAACACATGTCTAACAGACAAAATTCATCAAAGATATATTAGTATCATAAATGGGAACGCAGGGCTGTGGACAACACTCTACAATCATTCATTGTGTCACTGTAGTAGAAATTCTACAAAAGCTTGGTCAAAGAGGTAAGTTTTAAGGAGGGTATTTGAGGAGAAAGAGGTGGAGAAGTGGAGAGGTTTAGGGAGGGAATTCCAGAGACTACGATCTAGGCAGCTGAAGGCACGGCCAGCAATGGTGGGACGAAGGGAGTAGGGGTTGCATAAGAGGTCAGAGTTGAAGGAACACAGAGTTCTCAGAGGGTTGTAGGGCTGGAGGAGGTTACAGAGATGAAGTGGGGCAAGGCCATGGAGGAATTTGAACATAAGGATGAGAATTTTAAATGAGGTGTTGGTGAACCGGGAGCCAATATAGGTCAGCGAGCACAGGGATGATGGGTGAGCGGAACTTAGTGTGGGTTAGAATACAGGCAGTAGAGTTTTGGATGAGCTCAAGTAAATGGAGAGGGGAAGATGGGAGGCTGGCCAGGAGAGCATTGGAATAGTGAAGTCTGGAGGTAACACAGGCATGGAAGAGCACTTGAAATGCCATAGCATACAAGGCTACGGACCAAATGCTGGAATATGGGATTAGAGTAGACAGGGCTGATGGCCGGCGCGGACACGATGGGCCGAAGGGCCTCTATCCGTGCTGTATAACTCTATGACTCTATGACTCTAAGAGGGTTTCAGCAGCAGATGGGCTGAGGCAGGGGTGGAGACAGGTGATGTTACGGAGGTGGAAGTAGGCAGTGTTTATTATGGAGAGGATATGGGGTCGGAAGCTCAGCTCAGGGCCAAATAGAACGCTGAGGTTGCTAACAGTCTAGTTCAGCCTGAGACAATGGCCAGGTAGAGGGATGGAATCAGAGGCAATAGGACAGAGTTTGTGAGAGGTGTGTCACGGACAATGGCTCATGTTTAATTGGAGGAAATTGCGGCTCATCCAGGACCGAATATTGGACAAGCAAACTGACAATGCGGAGGCAGTGGAGGGGTTGGAAAACTTGGTGGTGAGGTAGCACTGGGTGTCATCAGCGTACATGTGGAACCTGATGTCATGTTTTCAGATGACGCTGCTGAAGGGCAGCATATAGATGAGAAATAGGAGAGGACCAAGGATAGATCCTTTGGGGACTCTAAAGGCAATGGTGCGAGGGCAGAGACAGAAGTCATTGGAGCAGATTCTCTGGCTACAACTGGATAGGTAAGAGTGGGTCCAGGCGAGACTGTCCCACTTAGCTGGACAACGGCTGAAGACTATCTGTCTTCATGCCTCTCAATCTCCCTTCAGCCTCAGAGGGGAGAGGAGTTGGAGGAGGATGCCATGATCAACCGTGTCAAAGGCTGCAGGGAGATTGAGAGGCAAGAAGACAGACAGTTTACCATGGTCACAGTCACAAAGGATGCCATTTGTAATTTTGATTAGTTTCAGTCCTGTGGCGGGGCAGAAACCAGATTGGAGAGGTTCAAACATGGATTTGCAGGAAAGATGGGCACGGATTTAGGAGGTGACGACACGTTCAAAAACTTTGGAGAGGAAAGGGAGGTTGGAAATGGGGTGGTAGTTTGCAAGGACAGAGGTGGGTTTTTTGAGGAGGGAGTGATGGTGGCAGAATTGAAAGGGGGGGGGATAGAACCTGAGCAGAGGGAATCGATTACAAGCAGTCAAGAGGGTGATTTTCAGAGATATTCAACAAACAGGAGGAAGAACTTTGAAGACAATCTCACCTCATTTTCAAAATTGTAAAAACCTATCAGAAACATCTTTCAATGGTGATGATTTTCACATTTTCACTAAATAAATCTTACTGTACAAGAACTTGTGTACAAAATTATGAGGGGCACAGAAAGGATGGATACTAAGGAGCTTTTTCCCTTCATTGAGGGTTCTATAACAAGGGGGCATAGATTCAAGGTAAAAGGCGGGAGGTTTAGAGGGGATTTGAGAAAGAACTTTTTCACCCAGAGGGTGGCTGGAGTCTGGAACTCACTGCCTGAAAGGGTTGTGGAGGCAGGAACCCTCACAACATTCAAGAAGCATTTGGATGAGCACTTGAAATGCCATAGCATACAAGGCTACGGACCAAATGCTGGAATATGGGATTAGATTAGACAGGGCTTGATGGCCGGCGCGGACACGATGGGCCGAAGGGCCTCTATCCGTGCTGTATAACTCTATGACTCTCTATGACTCAATAACTATGAATGCTATAATAAATATTGCTATCATCTTCAATCTTATAACAGACTAATCTACACTTCGTGGAAATGGCATTAAAGTATGTAGCTTTGGTATACAAACAGGCAGTGATGCAATTTCTGTGATTGTCTCAGTGAATCAGAAAGGGTGTGTATTTGTGTAAGTGAGAGAAAGATTGGGTAATGAGAGAGAGAACAGAGATGTGGAAAAAGACTCTGCAGACTAGACTGAGTCAACTGCTTTTTCTATTTTGCTTTATTGAAATTGTTTCAGTTGCATAAGTTTGGAAGTGAAGATTTTCCATTTTTGATAGCACCCATTAGGTACGCTGCTAGGAGCTTTTATGTAGTAACCCCAGCCACCCACAGTAATTAGTGGAATTACTATTATGCAAATTTGCTGTCGATGAGTCAGAGACTCAAACTTATAAATAGAAAAACTGAAGCAATGTTAAACTTCTGACATATATTACCTTGGTGTACAGATTATGATATTTAATTAGACACTCATTTATTAGGCATTCAACTGATATTTTATGATTAGGATTCTTATGCAGAGATTTTTTTTGGACTGCTGGTGTGGTGTTCAATTAAAATTTTAACTGAAAATTAAATACAATTTTGTTTTGAAATGCATTGTGAAGCAGTATAAGCTTTAAATAACTATTGCTTCATCACTGGTTATAGGATTTAATTGATTCAAAAATACTTAAAATACTTTAGGTATTCCCTAATTGCTGGGTAAATGCACTAAAAAGTATAGCATTAAGTCATCCAGGCCAGGTTGGGTCTCAGGCTAAATTCCTATCTGTGTTGAGATAAAAACAGCAGTGAGGTGCTACAATTGTCCTGAGAGCCCGTGGGCTAGGGAGGTGATGAATGCAGCCAGGGTTCTGTTTCCTGGTAACAATCCAGTAACCCCCACTGGAAAGTACACAGGTGGACAATGGGCGAGGGCAGGATCAGGCTCAATTGTGATGCCCTATAGTCATATAGCCTGCCAACAGTCTCCGTCTCAGGCTACCCTCACACGTGAAGAATGACCACTTAGGCGAAGTACCAGAGGGCTGCCTATGCCCATGGAACTGTAGCCCAGCAGGAGTTAACATTTTGAGGAGTGGAATGAAGGCAGAAAATTGGGGGAAAAAGTACTAGGAAGATGAATAACAACACAATATCACATTGGTTATAAACTCAAAACATTTTGTGTATAGTGCTACTTTATGTCACCTCCAGGTATTTTATGGAGCCAGTAACAAGAGAAGCTAAGGATACCCCTGAAACAGTTACAGCATTACAGGTATATTACCTGAACTTCAACATTAATATAAAAGCCAGCAGTGAATAGATGTCTACTCCAGAGGCTGGTGACCTGGCACATTTATAACAACTTTAGTGTAGATTAAATGACTTTTTACAGTATTCTCTCCAGTGACCAACAAATATAATTTAATTGGCTTTATCTTAACCTATGCAAAATATTGTTATTACAATGAGAATAGAATACCTTATTCTGTAACTGGTATATAGATCCTGTGCGGGAATGAAAAATAGTTTGCGTTATCAAATACAGCTTTAAATATCAGGATTATTTTATTAGGAATAATGCCTGAGAACTTAAGGGTATCATATACTTTTGGTAATGCTTTGAGATCAGTACCCGCTAAGAGCAAAGCAAGATCACACTGATTTACACTGCCGGCTGTGGGTCACTACCTGCTTAGGGAAAATGGAACTATGTGCATGCATACTTTTACATACGCAGAGCTCTGCTAACTGCATCCGAACTTCAGTCAAATTTGAATGTTAGCAGAGAGCTGACTGTTCTATGGGCTCTCTCTGTTAATATTAGGATTAAAAATGGAGTTTCGAAAACTCATTGCCCCTCCTTTGAATTGCCTGGGACGTAGTCAAATTTTATTTTGGCCTCATGCCTCTTGCCTAAATGTGATTTCGGTGACTTCATACCGCAACATAAGCTCGCCTTCAATTACACCTTCAGCATAGCCAATTATCCTATATGCCTTTGAATATATTTGGAGAGTAACACATTTTGCTAATAACCTTATGTTGAGTGTGACAGAATCAGGCATTCATTGAAATATCAATTTACTTATCTCCTTCCATCAACCATTAATTAGAACTATTTGCTTGCATGGAGGGTAAATGGCAACACGGACTGGTTGGGCCGAATGGCCTGTTTCCGTGTTGTAGCTTCTATGTATTTCTACGTATAAGTTGGGGTTATCATCTTATACACATAAGTATTGAACAGCAACGTGCCTTGATTTAGCTGTCTCCAACAATAATCGAAAAATAGTCTCGATATAAATTGAGGTTTACTCCAATAAACGGTTAACCAGATATCCAGTTGGATTTGTACAATGATGAACAAATGTAATGCAGTCCATCTGGAGGGACAGTTTCTCTGCTCATAACTGCATTTGTGAACATTTCTTTAGTTTGGCATTTCTAGCAAAATTGTAAATCCTTTTAGAACATGTTTGTCATTTAGTGGGAATAGTGAACAGATGAAATCTTCATAAGCACATTTATAATGTCACTACACGCAGCAATCCATAATCTACATGAAGCATAAAAATTATCCTGATAGTAAAACAAATTAACGAGCAAAGGACAGCATCTGACAGCATCTGAGAGTCTAACCTCATGAGATTTAAAACACCACTGCACCTCTCACTCGTATGGTTAGATGATGCCAATCTAAAAACCTGGTGAAGTTCCCTCTGAATCCATGATACTCAATGCAGCAGGTTGTGAACAGAACAGGATCAAATGTTTATTTATATTTAATTAAAATGCTGGGGCCGATTTTCATGTCAGTTACGCTCTATGTGTTCCAGTTAATGGGGCATAACAGAGAAAAGGGGTGAAGACCCACAAAGCCAGCTCTTTGCCCCATTTGTACATGATGCACATTTCTGCTAGGCCTGTAGATGGGTGCGGGAAGCTCCTGCCTGCAACTAGTGTGAGCTACACAATATTCAAATAGCATGGGAGTGACGCCACAATATCTCTTGTGTCTCTTCCTTGCATTTATGCTGGTACAGTAACACTTCCAATCATCTCCATATGTAATCAGTATCCAGGATTGCTAGGGGATCAGCTGCAGGTGGAAGTTCATTTAATGAGCAAAGTACAAAGATTAAATGAACAGTTTTAAAGCCATTTCAGCACTGATTTTCTTAAGTTTTTGTTTGCTCATTTTCTATTGCTATTTAAGCTTTCAAAAGCCTTTGTGACAATAACTCTGCAGATTATTATTTTTTCTTCCAGCTCGATTAGCGTCACCAGTGGGTATCCCATTCCATGTATACAATTACTTGTAAGTGTGAGCTTTATGGAGAAGGAAAATGAAGACCAGCAGAAGGGATGTCAGGCAGGTCAGGCTGTGCTGAGGGCATTCTACGCCCACCCATCAGTACACACACACACCCACATCTACAGAGGTGTTCATACTTCACTTTGGCAAAGGATTAGTGCATAAGGAAGTTCCAACTCTCAGGGTAGGTTTGGCTAGCAGGCTCAATAGTGCAGATATGTGTGAAGGCCTGCTGATGGTTCTTCAGAAGCACCCCGATCACAGTATATCTTGTTGTTAGTGGTAGTGTGTGAAAGAAGCCATGCCAGGGTGATCATCAGTTAGCAAAACCTGATTGAGCACATCTGTCAAAGTGCCTCCAACCATATTTGTAAATATTGTCACACCTACTGACAATGTGTTTGGGAAACTGTCTTCACATGGTCTAGGTCAGCAGAGAGCCAGATGCAGAGATGTGGTATCTGCTGCTAACATGCATCATAGGTCTGGCACAGTCAATAACAGTACTGGTCAGTTATAGTCTCAAGCCTGCATCCACCTCCTTCCAGGCATCTTGCAACACGGTCTTATGGGGTTAGTGCTATGGAATAGTCCTCTCAACCACATCATGCAGTACCATCTCCAATTCAGCAGCCATCATTTGCCTCCAGATTCATGCCTGCACCTTGGTTTCCTTTCCCTTCTTTTTTGCCTGTTACTTCTTAGAGTTTTCCCCCCTCGGCCGTGGCAAAGGCTGCCAGTGAGTGGAGATGGCTTTTGAGCATTTCCAAAGGATACAAGCATTCAAGTCCCCCTATTCTGTCATTTCTCTTTAAGTGTGTGCATCCCGTTAAATTTTACCCACCATCAATTTTCCAATCCCACTACTCGTGTGCTCCCTGCTCCAGACTTTAATGTTTCCAGTTGCCAGATAACAGAAAACTGATTCAGCTCTATCACTGCTTCAACTTATGATGTGGAGATGCCGGTGATGGACTGGGGTGGACAAATGTAAGGAATCTTACAACACCAGGTTATAGTCCAACAAATTTATTTTAAAATCACAAGCTTTCGGAGATTATCCCCTTCGTCAGGTGCTTCAACTTAGGCCTTGTATCCCGTTCTATCCCCACTTTAGCTAATACTCCATTCGCTAAGCCCATCCTACGTCCCTTGCTTGGCTGCTGCACTCCTCGACCTGCAGCCAAGACTATCTATGAGAAATGACATGGATAATCTACCAGTATATTTAACAAAATAATAGCATCTGAATATCTTAATTGTATATATTAGCACTTCACTTTATTTATTCAAGTATTAACTGAAGGTACTTGTGCCCCACTTATATATTACAGTGCAGCCTCCGAAGCAGCTCTTTCTTTAAACATAACAGTGTAATATAAACTTGTTAAAAGTGCAAGATGCCACCTTGTCAAGTGATTTTGTTTCTTGACTCCTAAGGCAAAGTAGTAGTAGTGGCAACAGCTCTCAGTACTGACTTTAGCCATTAAGACCTGGCTGTTGGGAGGATGTTAAACCATTAAATGGTGGCGGCCGGTGACCTTGTTGACAGGTGAGGCACGCACTATACATGGCCACATAAATGAATATGACAAAATTATATCTCCAGTCTCTGATTGTCCCATGTTTAATTGCAAAGAATAACATAGTATCCTACATCAATTTGAATGTTTTAACACACAAAATGTTGCTAGAATGAAGAAATAGTAACAAATAAGGTAAATGTATGGACACTCCAAAAAAAAGCACACACCTTTTCAATTCCCAATCACTATGAAGAATGGGAGAAAAAATGAACTGCAGTTAAAATGGAACAACAAATTAAACATATTGCACATACCTTGGGCCATATCAAAGCGATCAATATACAAAAGCAAAACATTTAAAATTATTGCTTGCTGAAAATGTACTTGGAAGTAGATTTTTATTCCAGAGCAGCACTCTTTCAATTGCTCATTCTTAAAAATAGGCCCAAAGCACCTTAAAAATGTAGTCACTTCCCAGAATTAAACTACCAGATTTAAGGTCGCACATGCTATCACTGTCAGTTTTAACTGCCACTTTCTAAGCAACATCCCAACTCAAATCCCATGAATTGTCATCTCCGCAGAGACAGTTGCACACTTCCTCCTTAGATATTCCATCAGTTTGTCTAACCAAGCTATCTTGCTCCTATGGAAATGGGCCCTTTCGCATGTGCAATGTCTTTAGTTTGAATGCACTGCATGTTTCCTAATGTAGAAATACTAGCTTGTGATTTAAACTTTAGTGGCAATTGATTACTGTTCTATTACACTCTAATAGTTTATTGTTAATAAAACTTAACTAATGAAAAAATACAATCGGTTAAAGTGGTTACTTTATCCCACTCCAGAGACTTGAGCACAAAACCTAGGCTGACACTCCAATGCAGTACTGAGGGAGTGCTGCACTGTTGGAGGTGCCGTCTTTCGGATGAGACGTTAAACCGAGGCCCTGTTTGCCCTGTCAAGTGGACATAAAAAGTATTATGGCGCTATTTTGAAGAAGAGCAGGGGAGTTCTCCCAGTGTCCTGGCCAATATTTATCCCTCAACCAACATCACTAAAAACCAGATTATCCGGTCATTATCACATTGCTATTTGTGGGACCTTGCTGCGTGCAAAAGTGCTGTCACATTTCCTACATTACAATAGTGACTACACTTCAAAAGTACTTAATTGGCTGTAAAGTGCTTTGGGATGTCCTGAGGTCGTGAAAGGCCCCATATAAATGTAAGTCTTTCTTTCTTCTTTCTTTTACATTCGGGAAATCTATGACAATTCTAGGCAGTGCCAACAAGTATGGACCAAGATAGCTCTCTACTCAGTCTATTATTGTACATATACACGTGCTAACTCAGCACACTCTATGTTTGCACTACAAGCATGAACACTGCCTAAGCTCATGCTCTGTTCAATATAGCATGAAAACATTACGTGAAGGAAAGCAGGCATTATGTACCAGATGGGGAAAAAAATCTTTTCCTCAGGACAGGTTTTAAGTGCAGTTGCTAAAGAATTACACTGAAATTACAAATGACTCAGCACATACTTATTATTGAGGGTTAGCTCTGCTATATTTGAGAAAAAGGCTTAACGTGTGGATTAAGGAGAAAATTTGCCATCAGGCCACTTTTTAAAATCATTTTATTAGAAGTAGGAATTTGAACCATATTTTGGATATTTTTGTTGAAGCAGTAATTATTGTATTGGCAGCATTTCATTTTAGTTGCTTGTTTTAACCTTAATAGAGGTTTAAATTTATCAAATATTTGGCTGAAATAATCATCGTGATTTTCATTTAATGGATTGTTTATTTCCCTTCATGCTGACAAAATTTAAATCTCCACAAACATAAAGGGTTTTATAACCCAGTCCTGCTGAATTTTAAGCAGGAAGCCATTCTCTGGAGCATTAGTTTACCTAGCACTTGTTGAAACTAAAAAGTTGCTTCTCAAAAGCCATGTTTCTGTAATTCTGGCCTGCTATCCCTGCTTATAGCATTTTCTTTATTCATCATGTGTGCTACTATCACAAAAAAAATTGAAAATATAAAGTATGGTTTTCACTTTCTTGCAGCTCAATGTTTGGGAGGGGCACTTCTCCACCCTTCTCGAATTTGAAAACAATAGGATTTTATACTGTTATCTTACAGCACTCACACTGCACTCCAGAATGTAAACACTAATGGGCTGATCCAGTGATTTTGGCAAAAATGGAACTAGGATTCTTTGCACAGGAGGGAGTTGACCCAGATTCAGCAAAGCATGGTCCTAGAACGCAAGGATTCTATCTGAAGGCACAATCTCTAAATCAACCCTTAAATTCCACATTGTTGTGAAACAAAGTCACTAACTCCATAAGTAAAAATAAAGGTAAATTAGGCTTTCCCTACAGTTCAATGAGTTTATCCAGTGAATGACAGAGCCGTGCAAAACAAGAAAGGTCCCAGTCTGTGCTAAATTAGGTAATCTCCGCCAGAAAAATAGATTTGATCTCAGTGCTCCAGATTAGTGAGAGAAAAATTGGCTATGGTTCTTGCTCCTAATCAGTGTATATGTGTGAATGCTGGGAGCCCAGGATTTTATCTGCAGCCTCCATTCAGGTGCGTGACAGGTGATATTAGCTTGCATCTGACAATTAGTGCACTAAACCTGTCTCTATTTCCAGGCTCAGTCTAATTTGCATTGAAGTGGTTGTGCTCCAAATGTCAGTAATGCCTTTCATTGGGAGCTCACCCATTAGTTGGCAGGAAATTGCCATCAGCAGTTTAAAGGGCTAGTGCTGGTTGGAAAGGCAAAGGGCACAAATTTTCAGCCATGTCCACAAGCAGCTGTGCTAATGGCTTTCAGATGGGACAGTTGAAATCTTGTTGAAAGAAGTGTGTGAGAGGAGGATGGTCTTTTTCCCCAACGAGTATCACCATGTGACCATCCGAGCGGCTCGCGCAATGGGGCAGGTGATAGCTACAGACATCAGTAGTTACAAACATCAGTGACAATGTACACTCATCAAATGTGGCTGCAGTGCAAATGGAATCTTGATGATCTCAGCAGATCTGCCACGGTAGCAGACCTTCCTATAACTTTATAATAATGGCATATGTTAAGCAATCATGGACTGTACAGTTATTTCCCACAGTGCTTCGAATGCTTCCCATGAGTACCCATTATGCAGCACGGGTATTCTTTGTAACAGCTTCCTTCCCCTTGCATTCTTAAATGCTATTCCCCATTAGGAATTGGTCCATCTGCTGCCCCTGAATGATGTTCATATACTCACAAGCACTAGGGCTGTACTTTGACATGTGAGGGTAATTTTCACCTTCACTGTCAGGGCAATAATCTGGGGGAGCAGATCATCTGTCCAGTATAGGATATAATTTTTATCTCGAAACATACTCCGAATTCTATGCCATTCATTTTGCAGAAAGCTACATTTGAAAAGTTGTCACCAAGACACCAATGCAACATAAGTTCTTGTCTTTTTCTAGGTATACCACAAAAGTCAGGCATGAGGGACCCAGAGGAATCTTCCACTTCACTGCACATACCATCCCTCACTTCAACCTGATGTGGAGGAGTCCATGTACACAGTGTGATGCATGGAATATAAACACTGCAGTCCATCCGGGAGTACATGGCAACTCCAGAAATATCTGCAGTGGAGCCTTTCAAGGCAGAGTCCCTAAAGTCAGTAAATGCATCTCAAACTGCTACCAGAAGCTTTGGGTTTCAATGTGCTCTGCTTATTATTGGACAGGCTTGCTGATTAGGGCTTTAACAATCTCATTGCTGTCACTGAGTCTGCTATCATGCATGTTCCAAATAATAGGCCATGGATGATGCTGCTGTCTTTTAGGATGACAACAACTTCAAACTCTCTAGACAACTCCCTCTGTTAATGCATGTGTGAGAAGGTGGACAGGACCAGGCTACCGACAGCTGTAGAAGTGCTGCAACCTGCAGCAGGGTCATTTCCGCCCCTAGCTTGCAGACTCAAGAGTCTCTCAGGGCCACAGAGCAAACTGCCACTTCAGGTACTCCTGCCACTGGTGGAGCATACAGAAGAAGCACAAAATTAGATTCAACACCACATCAACACTTCAGTCACACATTGTCGACCAAGGGGAAGCACCAGGGTGGAAAACAATAGTAATGCACATAGTTCACATGTCGGTAAGCAAAACTTAATTGCACTAAAGTTCTTCTGTGAATTGAGAGTGTTCTTGTTATGGTATTGGAGGCTATATCACCAGGTGATAGAAATGTTATCTTTGGTTGTTCAATTGGAGGTGAACGCAATGGTGGTGAAAGTGTGTGGGGGTGTAATTGGTCATGTGTGGCAGCGCAAAACAGGCGGTAGTGAACCGGCAGCCCATTTTACACCCCGCCCGTTTTATACCCTGCTTGATTTCCCTTTCCATTGAGTTGCTTGCTTGCAGCATGTGATACAATCTCATTGTCATTCCCTCATTGATAAATCTGAGCTTATACATGCAATGTTCCCCTGACAATTCTGGGTAAGTCCACCTTTGCTTATGCGTGGGGTTAGGAAGGCAACAGCAGTTGTCCGCAATCTTCCTCTGGTGTAACCTGATGTGTTTGGTAACCATTCAATCCTCCTTCCCATCTTCTTCCTACAAATAGCATAAATAAAGAAGGATCTTTATAGGAACACCTAATGTCCCAATTAGTAAGTTGTTACTGAAAAAGTGGTGATTAAAAGGATGTGCCACAAATCCTCTTCAGCTGCAAGTAGGCTATACAAAAAATCAATCATAGCAGTTAAAGATAGAGTTGAAAAGCTGACCATACAGTCGCAGATTGCCTTTTAAATAAATAACCCATTCAAAGGCACAACTTAGCAACTGTGGGCACCCAATTTATTTGGGCAAAATGAAGAATCAGTATATTTTCAATGTAAGGGCCAGGAAATAGCATCAACATCCCAATGACATCCCTTCCATGATATTGATATATTGAAATAAATCTCCTGCTTATTTCCATTGGGAGCTTCCTGTACCAGATGTACATCTCCTTGCAAATTGCATGTGTACTGTAAGTTAATTTCCAGCCATACTTTCAGTCAATTACACCCTGATTGAGCCCATTTATGGGTCATAACTGACATGAAAATCTACTCTTGAGTGAGGACAGAATTGAGCTCAGCTGTGGTGCCCTCTATTATTGAATAGCCTGCTGTCAATCACACATATATATAATAATGGTCACCTGGGCGAAGTACCAGAAAGTGCCCAGTGTCTCTGGGACCATACCCAGCAAGAAGCAAATGCTTCCAGGAGAGGAGAAAATCGGCAAGGAAAATATAATGCTACAGTACCCTGGATAATCACTCACGTTGCGCATGACACACATTTCTGTGAATGAGGGGAGTACACATGGTGTTGGAAGCTTTCAAAAGAAATAGGCAAGAGATTTATTTCAACGTGCTAATGCAGAGAAAGTTATGTTATTTTGTCTTTGGAGTTGTAACAGATTGCATTGTTGAACCTAAATGGTTGTCAAACCCCTCTGAAGAGAGGTAAAAGCCACCCCACATGACCCTAATAACAGGCTTCACTAAATTATATCAAAAGTATACATTTTATTCTTTTAAACTCAAACGGGGGAAGATTTCTTTTATATGTTATGTATAATCAAATCATAAATCTGTTTGTAAAGAATGCATTTAAGATTTTGCCACACAAAATGCACAGAGGATATCTTCCCCATTAGTATTAACATAACAATCATAAAAAACAATACAACACAATTTAAATGTACTTACTTATTGCAGTGAAAATGGTGAACAATGCAGTAACTTTTGAGTGGGCCTTTGGGAGAGTTCTAAATCCCATCCTCCAAAAAAATCTTGATTTTAGAATTTTTTTTTATTACATGGACACGGCAGCACTGTAACAGCACAAAGCGAACTGCAGAAATGTTACTCCCCATCAGCAAATTCTACACCAACGCAAGTGTAATATATAGGTATTTCCACAACTGAAAAAAGTTCAGAATAACATTAAAGGTGAAACAGTTGCTACTTTGAAAGTTGCACTGTTAAATTGTGCTAGCCTTATTTTCATGTTCCTGTTGGGTCCTATTAGGAATGAATACCTTTAATTAAAGAAGCTTTTTGTAAACTCTGACCAAATATGCTGAAAGCAAGCTCCAGCCTTACCATATACCAGCAGAGCTATCAAAAGACTTATGCCTTATGTTGGGTGAAGAACTATTTCTGATTACAAAAGGTAGCATACAACGTAGAATATTGCATTAATGGTATATAAACAAAATGTGAAGGACTTCAGGAGGACATAGATAAACTGGCAAGAAGGGTAGATAGGTGGCATCTGCAATTCAATGTAGAAAAATGTGAAGTAGTACATTTTTGAAGTAAAAATAAGGAAAGAAAATACATCTTAAATAGTAAGATTTTAAATCAAATAGTGGAACAGAGGAAGCTTGGTGTGCAGAAACAAGTAGGCAAGGCCAAAAAAAGGCAAACGGAATACTTGCTGTTTTATTTTTCTTGGGATGTGGGTGACACTGGCAAGGCAGCATTTATTGTCAATCCCTAGTTGTCCCGAGGGCATTAAGAGTCAACCATATGGTGTGTGACTGGAGCCACATGTAGACCAGACCAGGTAGTGGTAGCAGGGTCCCTTCGCTGAAGGACATTAGTGAACCAGTTGAGTTTTTACAACAATCCAGCAACTTTCAGAGTCATTTCCTGGTGTCAGCCCACAAATTACCAGATTTATTGAATTCAATTTCACAACTTGCCATGGTGGGATTTGAACTTATGGGGAGTGAAATTGGTCAATACCAGTAGCGCATAATGAGCTGATAGTAAATCGGCAGCCGTTTTACACCATGCCTGATTTTCTTTTCCAAAAGAGAAGAGAATTAGATTTGCTTGATAAAAGAGGAATATTAAAGAGCACGGGGGTAGCAAGAGAGAGGGATTAGATAAAGTGGCTCATGTGGAAAAAAAGTGACGCAGACCTGATGGGCTAAATGGCCTGTAACGTTCTTTGATTCTGTGGTGGTGCATTATAATGATTCTCCCACAACCAAGAAGAACCCATAACTGAGGAATCTCACAGGTCTTTCAGTCTTTTACAGGAAGGAAAGAAAGATGGTAAAACACTGTCTATATTCCATTTATTTTCATGGGGATTTGTTTCAGATTTTAAATGTCGCCTTAAATACACCTTGTGGATCAGTACCGTTAAATGATAATTGAGTAGGATCAATTACCTTTTCATAACACACAGCTCACTGTAAACTTACAATTATGAGGGCGTAGCCATCTTTAACAATATACCATGAACGTTATATATGTAGCAAACTAAGAATTTAGAGGAGTGGAGTGTGACTCATTCTGAACCACCAGCTGCCAGTTTACCACAGAAACCTAAAGAGAACAAAAAAAGTAAATGCAATGGGCGACTATATTAGTGCAAGTTTACAACATTAGTTTTAGCCAACTCTCATTTTATTACCAAAGACAGTGAAGTTAATTGTTTATATTAAGCACGACAAGTGAAACATGCAAAAAAAAATTAAAGCTTATACAGACATGGGACCACACCTGAAAATGGTAAAAGTTATATGGAGACTTAAATATAAATGTCCAGTAAGTTACAGGGAGTGATTTCAAGGCTAGAATCCAGTCTTATGGTTTAGCTGATGTATGCTTTACTCTTGTAGTTTATGATGCCATATCATGATGAATCATAATCTTGATTAGATTACAATTTGCAATCACTCTCTGCTATATTATACTGTATTTATTCATTGCTCAAGGGTAATCATTTTATTCACTTAATGGATTGATACTTACATAATGTAAAAATGAGAAGTGTTGATTTGTGGATATGAAAGGTGGTGCAATGGGCACAGGCACCTGGCTAGCTGTAGCTTAGTTGAGAGCATACCAGTTTTCAGCTGTGCTGTTTGCTCTAGTACAGTGGATGGGAGGCCAGTGGCTGTAGCTAGGTTGCCTGCACTTCAGGAGACATTAGCTCAGGTAACAATAATTCAGTTGGCAATACAGCAAGGAACAATAGTTTGGCTGGTGGTAGTGCAATCAGCAATATCTCAATTGACGTATACCTTGGTCAGCAGTCGCTTAGCTGATAGTATTGCAGTTAGCTATACCTCAGTCAGCATTAGATCAGTTAGCTATACCTTGGTCAGTAGTAGCTTAGTCAGCTATACCTCAGTCAGCAGTAGTTTAGTTAGCTATACCTTGATCAGTTGTAACTCAGCAGTTATATCTGAGTCAGCAGCAGCACAGTTAGTTATTCTTTGGCCAACAGCGGCTATACCTCAGTCAGCAATAGCTTAAATGCCAGTTAGCTCTATCTCAATTGACAGTCGTCTGGTCAACAGTTGGCTGTAAATTAGTTGGCATTAGCTTAAGTCGAAAGGAATGGAGTCAGCTATACTTGTTGACAATACCACAGTTGGTACTTGATTGCCAGTATTGTGGTCAGGTATAGTTTGGTTGATAGTGATTTTTGGTTGGCATTAATATAGTCGCCCATTGCATTCCACTATAGCTGTGTCACTAATAGAACAATTGATGGTAATTCGGTCACATTGACCATTGCACCACTGGCAACTAACTTACTATCAACTGAACTACAGCTAGCAAAGCTCCTGCAATTGGCACATGATTTTTTTATGTTCATGTGCCATTGAGTCACCTGGTAACAGAGCAGGTCTATCAGTTTTAGGAATGTTATGCATAATGTGAGATGGACTGGGGTGGACAAATGTAAGGAGTCTTACAACACCAGGTTATAGTCCAACAGCTTTATTTGAAATCACAAGCTTTCGGAGGCTTCCTCCTTCGTCAGGAGGAAGGAGGAAGCCTCCGAAAGCTTGTGATTTCAAATAAAGCTGTTGGACTATAACCTGGTGTTGTAAGACTCCTTACAGGAATAATGTTGAGTAAATGTAAATAGAGTGGGTGCCAGTGAGTACTGGTTTAGGGAGAACAGACCAGGCTGGCAAGACAGGTGGAAATTGTACCTCAGGGTTAAGTACTGTTGTTAGTACCATGCTTTATTTTAGTCTATTCTAAGAGAAGCTGATGGCATGTTTTGTTAAAATAATTATATTATGGAAAACTAAAAAAGAAAGTTTGCATGGACACGACAAGAGAAAAAATGAGGGAGAAAAGGTATAAAAATGGGTAAGAATAGAAAGGACTATATTTATAAAAATGGATAAATGGCTTTTTTCGACATTTGTTCAAAATTCAAAAAGCCAAAAGAATAGCCAATATGGATAAAGTGGTTTCAAACTGAGAATATTTTGTGCTCTTTTCAACTATCTGAGAATGATCAGGGAAATTATAAAACAGTATTGGATTAATTGGAAAAGCAATTTATGGCGCACAGAGAATTTTTGAAAGACCTAAACTGAGCCATAGAAAGCAGGAAGAAAAGAAAACTGTAGTCAGTTTTGTTATAGCATCTACAACATCTGATGGACCACTGTGGTCAGGTACCCTCCATAATGAAATGATTTGTGATCATATTCTGGTGGGACTATAAGACAAGAGGCTGTCTGAGAGATTATAGTTACACTAGAAATTAACCCTCAGGAAGGCAATAACGTAAAGATGGCAGCATGAAGCTAGCAGTAGCAGTCAGCAGAGGGAGCAAATTTTGGCCCGTTGAAAATCGGGGGCAGACTGAGAAAACACTTCAACCAAAATATAGCGGTAAATTTAATGAGTTAGCACTCCCGGTGAGGAGCCTTACTTGCAGTCGTACTAATTTTTTTTGGCATTTAAATTAATAACAAGAAAATTGGAAGGGCCATGAATCATCTGTGGTGACCTCTGTTCTCAAATTTTCAATTTTCCCTCCCGATGAGCAAAGCTTTGCACTGGGAGTGCTATCTCGAAAAATTTACCACATAATATCAAGAAAAACCAAATATGGAGAGGAAACCCTACAGAAATAGAGAACCCATGATGGATTTAACACACCCCAAACACTGATGTCCCAACAAAGTTGTAAAGTGCAATTATTGTCAGTAATTCCCTCCCTAAACCTCTCCGCCTCTCAACCTCTCTCTCCTCTTTTAAGACACTCCTTAAAACCTATCTCGTCACCTGTCCTAATATTTCCTTATGTGGCTCGGTGTCAAATTTTATTTGATAACGGTCCTGTGAAGTGCCTTGGGATGTTTTACTACATTAAAGGTGCTATTTAAATGCAAGTTGTTGTTGTAAAAGGGACACTACTGACTGTAAGATTACTGCTGATAGATTTCAGCAAGCGGGCGACAAAATATTTGGTGGGTGCTTCTGTCCAGTTCCAAATAAATCTGTTCTCCAAGCTATTTCCATTCAGGCTGTTCAGCAGGAGTTCAATTCAGTATGCATCGGAAAGACTGTCAGCTCTCACCCCAAACTCTGCACCCTTGCACTGATTTCATCCCCCCCTCCAGCCACGCTCTCAGGCTGAGTCATTCAAAACCACAATGTCCTGTCTGGTTGTGCGGAACTTCAGACCCATCTCTTTTTCATCCACCCAACATCGCTCCTCTGGACCCCACAAAAATAATCTGGAGCAGTGCCGCCCAGGGGCTCCCCGCCCTCCACAATTGCAACAACACCCCACACCCCCCCACCCAACTTACCCTGCCACCCGATATTGGGCCGGCCTCATGTATCAGGGCGCCTGTTAAACTTGTATAGTACCTTGGTTAGACCACACTTGGAGTACTGTGCACAGTTTTGGTCTCCATAATATAAAAAGGATATATAGGCATTGGAAAAGGTGCAAAAGAGATTCAGAAGGATGATACCACAACTGAGAGGATATACTTATCAGAAAAGGCTGAACAGGCTGTGGCTCTTTTCTCTCGGGGTGACCCGATAGAGGTCTTTAAGATAATGATAGGGTAGAGGTAGAGAAAATGATTCCACTTGTGGTGGAGTCCAAAACTAGAGCTCATAAATATGAGATAGTCACTAATAAATCCAATAGGGAATTCGGGAGAAACTTCTTTGCTTAAAAAGTGGTTAGAATGTGGAATGTGCCACCACAAGGAGTAGTTGGGGCAAATAGCATAGATGCATTTAAGGGGAAGTTAGATAAGCACGAGGGAGAAAGGAATAGATGGGTATGCTGATAGGGTTAGATGTAGTAGGGAGGGAGGAGGCTTGTGTGGAGCATAAATGCCAGCATAGATCAGTTGGGCCGAATGTCCTGTTTCTGTGCTGCAGATTCAATGTGACTCCATGTTTGGAACATAGGAACATAGGAACAGGAGTAGGCCATTCAGCCCCTCGTGCTTGCTCCGCCATTTGATAAGATCATGGCTGATCTGTGATCTAACTCCATATACCTGCCTTTGGCCCATATCCCTTAATACCTTTGGTTGCCAAAAAGCTATCTATCTCAGATTTAAATTTAGCAATTGAGCTAGTATCAATTGCCGTTTACGGAAGAGAGTTCCAAACTTCTACAACCCTTTCTGTGTAGAAATGTTTTCTAATCTCGCTCCTGAAAGGTCTGGCTCTAATTTTTAGACTGTGCCCCCTACTCCTAAAATCCCCAACCAGCGGAAATAGTTTCTCTCTATCCACCCTATCTGTTCCCCTTAATATCTTTGGCACCCGCAACTCACCAGTTCCATTTAAGTGAGGCCCGGACGTCAAAATGGTTGCGGCCTCTACGCTCCTGGAATGGGTGGCTGTTGGTGCAGTCCACCTAGCAGCAGTTCATAAGTTAAAATCGATCCCAATGTATTTAGAGTATTGAACTGGAAAAAAATATTGAACTGGAATGCAAAGTGCAAGACTGCGGGTGAACATTGAATGGAAAGTGATGGTCCAGAGGGGTTTCCAAGTTCTGACGTGAGAATTATATAGAATAAAACATAAGTTGCTCATATAACCTCCAAGAGTCCTTTAAAAAAGAAAGAGAGAGAGTGGGTATTTGTATCATCCTCCTCCACAGGAGTACCTCACCAGAAATGTTTTTAATCAAGGAATCTCAGCATTTTCAGTGTTTGCAATAATAGCCTTTATTTTTTTTACATTCCTCTTTATTTCACGTATTCTATATATTTATTTTGTTTTCGTTGTAAAAGAATAGGACATAACTCACCAATTAGATTTGTGTTCAAAGTACTGAAGCTGGTGGAGTGACACCTTGTACAGTCCAAGAACCTACTTAACCCAATCGATCATTTTATTCCCACCAAGTCATTTAAAACAAAATATAACACCACACAGAAACGATAAGCAAAATACTGCAGGTACTGGAAATCTGAAACAAAAACAGAAAATGCTGGAAATAGTCAGCAGGTCAAGAAGCATCTCTGGAGAAAGGAAAATGGTTAACGTTTCAGGTAGACCCTTTTACCAGGCAGAAGTATCCAGGTTAAAAAATTAAACTGCACTGACAGTACCAGCAACTCAAATTTACAGTTTACTCTATAAAATCACGATGGAATAATAATTCACAGCTGTGCGTAAACTTGCCTTAGAAGGCTATATTCCCTGGTGTTTTTTGTACCGGCGGTGATGATATATTTGAAAATAGTTTAAGATTATTTGTGGATGTCAAGTATGTTAATTATAGGCAAACAAAACGGAGCTAAACCTGTCAGCAACATTCATTAATGTGGCTGGATGGCAGATTTTTAAACATGTTGATGTATTTGACGTATCGGAACAACCCTGGAAACGGTCCAGCATTTAGGAATTTATGATGCGATAGTTTTTGAATCCTTGAAAAACAATGATTTCCCTTTTTAAAAAATCACGCAGGCGGCAGCACTAAGATCAGACATTTACCCTGCATGTACGAAAAAGGTCAGTATGCTGCCGCTCCTGGTCGCTGCTTATTTTGGTTTACCATCTAATGGACTGCTCCTGCTTCAGACTGACTTACTGCAGCTAGGATCGAGAAACTGCTAGAGAGACAGAGAGAGATGTCACAATTTTAAAGGGCTGGGCCAGTTTTTTTTTAATAACATGTATGCATTCGCGCTTTGAGATGACCCTTTACTCTTGCTGTGCCAGTCTGTGCTGACAGCTGCTCCTGCAAGTATATATGGGTTCGGGTGGTTTTAGTGTAAATTCAATGCATTTGTTGTTGTCCGCAGAGGAACGTTCAATTGAGAAAAGTACATGGAAACCAATTGGCAGGGACTTCTCCGATTCTACGTTCATTGATACACTTAGAATTACACTCCATCAGATTCCGGGAAGAGTTTTCGCACAGCACTCAAAACATCAATTAGGCGACATATCAAAACATTTGTTTGTTTGCTTTTTTTCCGTCCTCCTCTTGTTATTCACTTTCACTAAAACTGCATATGTTATTATAGAATGAAAAGTCGTGTAGCTAAACATTATTATTAGTTTCCCTCTATATAAACAGTTCTTCACATTAGTTTTCCCTTATGCTAGTTTCATTTAGGAACAGCCCACAAAGACTAGTAAAATATACAAACAGATTAGAAAGAGGGATATTTTCCAGGACTAGAGTTTACTTACACCAGGACGTTACCATTTAACTCACTCTCAGAACAAACAGTCGCTTTCATTCTTTTTCAGTCTATTTAATGCAAGCGTTTTAACAAAGAGAATAAAACCAAATTAAACGATTTAGATGTGACGCGTAAACATTGCTACTTATATTTTAAACTAATTGTAAAGCTGGTATCAGTACCACTTTAATGTAAAACTAGTCACCGCTTTACTAGGGCCAGACGGTACATTTCTGGAGGTAACAAAAGCATGGTAACAATGGTAAATGATTTAAGGAAATATGGAGTAGTAACAAACCTTGTTACATCGTCCAACAAATTCCTACAAATAGCTTAACCATATGAATGACAGTCATTGACATCTTGAGACAGCCAAATCTCAATTTGAACATTTTTGGCATTACCATGTTGCTACTCTGTTACTCCAATGATAATGTTGTCTGTGCCAAATGCTATCAACTTTTAAACCACATTTGTTGAGCAGGGTCCTGCATTGTACAATGCAGGTTTGTGACCACAATTCCTGACTCAAGAAGTTCTGATTCACAGTTTCACTTCTTTTGGCTCTTTCTAGACCTCTCAGCTGTTGTCTCATGGTTCCAAAGGGCGGGAAGGAGGCTTGAGATACATTATCAAAACAGATGTGAGCACTCATATTAACTGCTGTAAACTTCCAGAATTAACTGAATATTCCACACAGAGAAGTCATTGAACTTTCCTTCCTAATAAAGCAATAAAATCTATCATGAGGTGATATATAAAGCAATAAGTGCTGACTGTACTGTCTGAGTGCATGGTTAGTGTGGGAGGCAACATAACCACTACAGAATGGGCAGCCTGCAAAAGTATAAAGAAAAAAAAAGATTTTTGGTGTGCAAATTTGGAATAAGGTGGTTTGGTGAAATAGTGTCCTGGTGCATGTCCATAATTTCCAAGTCTGCAGACTACTATCTGAAAAAAAGAGTGGACTGACTGCTCTGCCCTATGCTCAGACCCCCAGTTTGACCAAGGGAAATATTTGTCTTGTTAGATATCTTCTTCAATGACATGACCCCTTTAATAGTATTAGCTTGGCTCAGTTGGCAGCGCATTTGCTATGAGTTAGAAGGTTGTGGGTTCAAGCCTAATCCAGAACTTAAATACATCATCTAGGCTGACACCTCAGTGTAGTAGTCAGGAAATGCTATATTGTTAGGAGCTGTCTTTCAGATGAGATATGAAATCAAGCCTGTTTTTTCAAGGTGACGGGTGTTAGTGCTGGGGAATGGAACTCTTCTCATTTCAGGCACCCAGTGTCAGCATGTCACTGACAGGTCAGGTACATCACAGCCAGATGCAGAATAAAACTCTTTCTAATCTATTCCAGCATGCTTCAACCTCAGTCTCAGGAGAACGTGTGATTTTTTTTCCATTTCCAAAAAGGAAAAAGAAGAGCGAGGAAGAGAAAGTAGGACAAGGCCCTCTTGAGCAGCAGGAAGAAGTTAGGATGATGAACAAGACTGCTATCGCCACCTCCTTTGATATTGCATCACCTTCTTGTTGGGCTTCCTCTCCTATGTGCTAAGGAGTCAGTCCCTCCTTGTCCTTTTTTTTTGTCTGAACAACTTTCACACAGGCATTAGTGAATTTTGGGGCTTACTACTGCTGCCGTACCATAAGCTGCTTCTCCTCAGACCTAGCTGCAGTTTGATGTGTGTGCTGCCATGACCTCCAAAAGTCATCTCCCACTAAAAGCAGCAGCAGGGCTTTATACATTTCCTCTCAGTGTTGATCAGCCACTTAGGAATGGCGATACCACTGCCAGCTCCTCCCTGAATATTAAATTAGCTCTGCCCCAGAAAAATGGACTGGGATTACCACAGGGTCAAATTGGTGGGCAGAACTCGCAGCAGGAAAAACACAGCAAAAGGAAATTCAGGCCAATGTGTTTTTCTATGTGGAAGATGAGGACTGGGGCTGAAATTTCGCAGAGGTTCCACTGGTCTCCTGCCTTAACTTTGGTGGGTGACCAGCCGAACCCCCAGGGAAATGGCAGAAATGGTTGTTTCTGCCATTTCACTGGGGGTTCTGCTGGCATTACATTGGTAGACCGGTGGAATCCCTGTGGAATTTCATTCTTGCTGTGTTTTATCCTCATTCACACCTTTGCCTCCAAAAATGAAAAGTGGCTACACTCAGTACACATTGAACTACATGCTGCCACAAAGTGAGCATAATCTTGCCTCCAAAAAGAAAAAAAGTGTATATACTCCGTGTAGTGAATGTACCTGCGTATACCCTTACAACCCTGGTAATACATCAGCTGTGGTCTAATTGTGATCTTGTGCAAATTGAACATCACTCCCTTGCTTTAATATTCAATGCCCTTATATATAAAAGCCAGAATCTTATTCGCCTTTTTATGGGCTTTTCCACCTGCAATTCCACCAGTTATTTGTATCTGCACCCTTATATCTCTCTGCTGTTAACGATCTTACTATTTAGGGTAAGTTTCCTTTCACTATTCTTTTTCCCAAAATATACTACTTCACATTTCTCTGTAATGAATTGTGTCTGGCACCCACGCTGCTAAGCCATCTATGTCCTCCTGCAATATTCTGCATTCTTCCTCACAGTTTGCCATCCCCCTATTTGGTATCATTGGTGAATCATGCTGTGGAAACTGTTGAAATCAATCTGTGCAATATTCTGAAAATGTATTCAGAACTCAAAATAGATGAACTCTGTTATTTAGCCACACAAGTGTAACAATTTTGAATGCAATCTGACTGGAGTTCTTGTGGTCTCACAGCCCAGCTCTGTCAGGCCAGACCCAAACATCCTTTTTCTTTTTATTACCAATTTTAAATGGATTTCAATGGAAAGGAAAATTGAGTGGGTGTATAACATGTGACGGATCTGCTATCTGTTTTACACCGCCACTGAATTTGAACGTTCCACCCATTATCTATCGAATACAGCAGGCCACATGCTGGAATCCGACTTAACAATATATATAACAACTTGCATTTATATCACGCCTTTAATGTAGTAAAACATCTGAAGGTGCTTCACAGGAGTGTTACCAAACAAAACTTGAAACCGAGCCACAAATGGAGAAATTAGGACAGGTGACCAAAAGCTGGATCAAAGAGGTAGGTTTTAAGGAGCATCTTAAAGGAAGAGAGTGAGGTAGAGAGGCCGAGAGGTTTAGGGAGGGAATTCCAGAGCTTAGGGCCTAGGCAGCTGAAGTCTCGGCTGCCATTGGTGAAGAGATTAAAATCGGGGATGCGCAAGAGGCAAGAATTGGAGGAGCTCAGAGATCTCGGAGGGTTGTAGGGCTGGAGGAGGTTACAGAGAAAGGGAGGAGCGAGGACATGGAGGGATTTGAAAACAAGGATAAGAATTTTAAAATCGAGGTGTTCCCGGACTTGGAGCCAATGTAGGTCAGCGAGCACAGGGGTGATGGGAGAACGGGACTTGGGGTGAGTTAGGATACGGGCAGCAGAGTTTTGGATGCACTCAAGTTTATGGAGGGTGGAAGATGGGAGGCCGGCCAGGAGAGCATTGGAATAGTCAAGTCTAGAGGTAACAAAGGCATGGACGACGGTTTCAGCAGCTGATGAGCTGAGGCAGGAGCAGAAACAGATGATGTTGTGGAGATAGAAGTAGGCGGTCTTGGTGATGGAGTGAATATGTGGGTCGGAAGCTCATCTCAGGGTCAAATAGGATGCCAAGGTTGCGAACGGTCTGGTTCAACTTCAGAGAGTGGCCAGGAGAAAGAAGACAATGGCTTCGGTCTTCCCAATATTTTGTTGGAGGAAATTTCTGCTCATCCAGTACTGAATGTCAGGCAAGCAGCATGACAAATCAGAAAGAGTGGAGGGGTCGAGAGAGGTGGTAGTGAGGTAGAGCTGGGTGTCATCAGCGTACATGTGGAACCTGATGTGTTTTCGGATGATGTCACCGAGGGGCAGTGTGTAGATGAGAAATAGGAGGGGGACAAGGATAATTCCTTGGGGGATTCCAGAGGTAAGGGTGCAAGAGCGGGAAGAGAAGCCATTGCAGGTGATTCTCTGGCTATGACTGGATAGATAAGAATAGAATCAGGCAAGAGCAGCCCCACCCAGCTGGACGACAGGAGGTTACCACTTTGGACATTCAGTCCTTTACTAACTTGATTGAGTTCTTTGGTGAAGTAACGGAGAGGGCTGATGAGGGTAGTGCGGTTGATGGCGTTTGATATAGTACCACATAATAGACTTGTTAGCAACATTGAAGCCCATGAGATTAAAGGGACAGTGGCAGCATGATACAAAATTGGCTAAGGGACAGAAAGCAGAGAGTAATGGTGAGCAGTTGTTTTTCAGACTGGGGGGAAGTATACAGTTCCCCAGGGGTCGGTATTAGGACCACTGCTCTTTTTGATATACATTAATGACCCGGTCTTGGGTATAATTTCAAAGCTTGCAGATGACACGAAACTCGGAAATGTAGTAAACAATAAGGAGAATAGTAACAGACTTCAGGAGGACATAGACAGATTGGGGAAATGGGCAGTTACATGCCAGATTAAATTTAACGCAGAGAAGTGTGAAGTGATACATTTTGGTAGGAGGAATGAGCAGAGGCAATATAAACTAAATGGTACAATTTTAAAGAGGGTGCAGGAACAGAGAGACCTGGGGGTATAGGTACACAAATCTTTGAAGGTGGCAGGACAAGTTGAGAAGATCGTTAAAAAAGCATACGGGATCCTTGGCTTTATAAATACAGGTATAGAGTACAAAAGCAAGGACATTATGCTAAACCTTTATAAAATACTGGTTACACCCCAGCTGGAGTATTGTGTTCAATTCTGGGTACCACACTTTAGGAAGGAGGTCAAAACCTTAGAGAGGGTGCAGAGGAGATTTACTAGAATGGTACCAGGGAATTAGATAAATACTTGAAGGGGGAAATTTTGCAGGCTATGGGGAAAGGGCACGGGAATGGGACTAATTGGATAGCTCTTTTAAAGAGTTGGCACAGGCACGATAGGCCGAATGGCCTCCTTCTGTACTATATTGTTCTATGATTCTATGGTGTGGTCAACTATGTCAAAGGCTGCAGAGAGGTCGAGAAGGATGAGGAGGGATAGTTTACCATGGTCACAGTCACTTAGAACATTGGAACACAAGAAATAGGAGCAGGAGCAGGCCTCATGGCCCTTCGAGCCTGCTCCACCATTCAATAAGATCATGGCTGATCTTCAACCTCAACTCCACTTTCCAGCCTGAGCCCCATATCCCTTGATTCCCTTAGAATCCAAAAATCTATCGATCTCAGCCTTGAATATAGTCAATGACTGAGCATCCACAGCCCTCTGGGGTGGAGAATTCCAAAGACTCACAACCCTTTGAGTGAAGAAATTTCTCCTCATCTCAGTCCTAAATGGCCAACCCCTTATCCTGAGACTATGCCCCCCTAGTTCTGGACTCTCCAGCCAGGGGAAACATCCTGTCAGCATCCACCTGTCAAGCCCTCTCAGAATCTTATATGTTTCAATGAGATCACCTCTCATTCTTCTAAACTCCAGACGGTATAGGTCCATTCTACTCAATCTCTCTTCATACGACGACCCTCTCATCCCAGCAATCAATCTAGTGAACTTTCGTTGCACCACCTCTAAGGATATCCTTCCTTAGGTAAGGAGACAAAAATGTACACAGTACTTCAGGTGTGATCTCACCAAAGCCCTGTAGAATTGTAGCAAGACTTCCTTACTCTTGTACTCCAACCCCATTGCAATAAAGGCCAACATACCATTTGCTTTCCTAATTGCTTGCTGTACCTGCATGTTAACTTTCTATGTTTCGTGTACAAGGACACCCAAATCTCTTTGAATACTAACATTCAATAGTTTCTCACCATTTAAAAAATATTCTGTTTTTCTATTCTTCCTACCAAAGTGAATAACCTCACATTTCCCCACATTATACTCCATCTGCCATCTTCTTGCCCACTCACTTAACCTGTAGGATGTAGGCCATCAGGCCCAGGGGATTTGATTGCTTTTAGTCCAATTAATTTCTCCAATACTTTTTCTTTACTAATATTAGTTACTTTAAATTCCTCACTCTCATTAGATCCTTGGTTCCCCCCTATTTCAGGTATGTTTTTTGTGTCTTCTACTGTGAAGTCAGATACAGAATATTTGTTTAATGTCTCTGCCATTTCCTTATTCCCCATTATAATTTCTCCTGTCTCAGCCTCTAAGGGACCCACGTTTACCTTTGCTACTCTCTTCCTTTTCACACACTTGTAGAAGCTGTTTGGCTTGTTGGGCTAGGAGAATGGAGGGAAGCGGCAGAGGCAGCTGAATGTCTTTTGTGACTTTGATAAGGGCTGTTTCAGTGCTGTGGCAGGGGCGGAAACCTGATTGGAAGGATTCAAACATGGAGTTGTGGGAAAGATGGGCAGGATTTGTAAAGGAACTTTGGAGAGGAAAGGAAGGTTGGTGATGGGGTGGTAGTTTGCAAGGACAGAGGGGTCAAGGGGAAGGTTTCTTGAGGAGGGAGTGATGATGGCAGATATGAAGGGGAGGGGGATAATACCTGAGGACAGATAACTGTTAACAATATCGGCTAACATGGGGGCCAGGAAGGGAAGTTGGGTGGTCAGCAATTTGGTGGGAATAGGTTCGAAGGAGCAGGAAGTGGGACTGATGGACAAGATGAGCTCGGAGAGGGCATGAGGGGAGATAGGAGAGAAATTAGAGAAAGATGTGAGTTCAGAGCTCGGGTGGGGGGGAACCTTAGGGGAAGTTTGGCTTGGTAGGCTAGGGGAAGGGAAGGGATGTGGCAGAGGCAGCGAAATGGATGGTTTCAATCTTATTGACAAAGAAGTCCATGAGCTCCTCGCATTTGTTGTTGGAGGTGAGGAGTGAGGAGGCGGAGAGAGGGGTTTAAGAAGATGGTTTGTAGTGGAGAACAGAAGCTGGGGGGTTATCTTTGCATTCCAGGATGATCTTGGAATAGTGAGCGGTTTTGGCAGAGGAGAACAGGACCCGATAGTGCTTTATGTGGTCCAGCCAGATCTGGCGATGAATGACTAAAGCAGTTGTCCACCAGAAACTTTCAAGTCTGCATCCCTTGGACTTAAGGGAGCGGAGATGAGGGCCATACCGGGAGAGATGATGAGGGTGAGAGAGAGTAATGGTGACAAGAGCATCAAAGATGGAGATGAGGGTGTAATCGAGCAGATTGGTAGCTGCAGAAATGTCGTGGTGAATGGAGGGCCAAAGGCTAGGTAGTTGGGAATTTGAAAGTGCTGTTATAAATGACTTGGGGCAGAGTTTTCTCCAGGGACGGACACAGAAGGAAGTGGGATTGGGAGGGGGAAGGGGGATGTGAGTGGAGAGGGATACAAGGAAGAGATCAGAGATGGTCTTGTCTGTGATTGAGAGGCCATGTGAGATAGCAAGGTTGAAGGGGTGGCCGTGAATAGGGGTAGGGAAGTTTATATGGAGGGAGGGATTAAGGGAGGATAGGAGGGCAATGAACTCAGAGGAGAGAGGGCATGATGAGTTGATGAGAGGGCATAATCAGGTATGTCTTGGTAGTCTCCATAGTGTATATAATTGAGCAAAACAATTTGAATCAAATCAGTGCTTGTGCTCCATGCTGAGTAGCACTTTAAGTTACTGGAAGCCAAACTACAGAGCTACATATCACTGAACCTGGCCTCAAACAACAGGGTCGATTTTCTGAATACGTGCTACTGACTGGGAGCCTTCTCTGCTGGTCATGGGGATTTGTAAAATCAGCTTCAATATCTCAGGCCCCAAACAATTATATAAATACAGCTATAGAGGGAGTGACAGAGAGAGAGAGAGAAAGAGAATGAAAGAGAGAGAAAGGGAATGAGTCAGGGATGCACAGGAGCTACGACATTTTTTTTGGTTTGTGTCACTATTCCTGTGGTGCTTGGAGTGGGTGGTGGTGTATTTCTATCTATCTTCTCTATCAGTCTGTCCTGCCCTCATGGGGGTAATACATTCTTTATAAATGTAAAAAATAATTAGTAGCTGTCCCCTCAGAGGTGGGCTTCACAGTGATATTGATAGGTATTCTACCTAAAATGTAATGGAATGCCAGTGAAGTGGCCTCATGTGGCACATTGATACCACCTTCATCCACTTGGTAACATACCACAAACTTCATACAGCATAACAGTGAGCGGAGGTGTGGGGAGAAAAAGTCAGAGGAAAAAGTTTTTCATTGCAATGTGTATAAATCAGAATTCTGTTCATAATGTTGAATTTGTATTGTGTTGCAGTAATATTCAGATCAGCACTTTGATTGCCAGTTCCAAGTTAGAAGTCCAAGTGTTTGGGTTTGTGTCATATGATACTGATTAATTAATGCTGATTCATGAGTTCTCTTTCTGATAACTCACAAGGTGCTTGTGATGTAATGGTGATTGTCAAGGATTTGGACTAGATGAGTTCTGTCCTCCATGTGCAGATTATTGCATGTTTCACATTATGTTGAGTTAACTTCAGGACGCCAGCAGGAATAGAAGGGTTTAAATTGGTATGTGTGCGCCTGTTTTCGGGCATAAAACCGGCGCAGATCATAATCGATTTAGCTGTGGAACGGTCAGCGCCCAATTTGCGCAGGCATTGGTTTCCCGGATGGATGCCTAAAACAGGCATTAGGCCCCTTATGTATGTTCATTAGGCGTCCGACGTCTGTTGAAGGACCCCGTTTCAAAATTTGACGGCGATGAGATGGGCAGGCATTGGGCCAGGATTCTTCAGTGACCCCCGTGGACCGCAACAACAGGTAGGTGGAAATTGTTCTTAAAAAAAACGTTCCTGTGCTCCCCTGACTCCATAGGAGTCACGACCGGCGGCACCCCCGACCGTGATGTCTTTGCTCGGATGAGCTGCCTGTGGAGGACTAACCACCACCAGCAGCTCACTGCTGAGGGCAGCGGAACAATTTCGATCCGTCCTCGGGCCTCCTGGTTTGGGCACGGGCTGGGCTTGTAGTGCCGAGTCTGGGCCCAAATACTGGCCCAATTTAAAATCTACCCCAGGTCAAAATCCACCCCACAGTGTCTGGAGAAACATAACTTTTGATTTGGTTGTATTTGTTATCTTGTTGTAATGTAAAAAACTAAAAAAAAAAGGTTCCAGAGCTTTCAATGAGTTGCTGCTTTCTTGTTCGAGATATATTTGTTTTAAAAATTGTTGCAAGGATAAATTTGCTGTGGTATTATAGGCTTTATTATTGTTATAATTTTTTAAAAATTCAATTTTCAACCCTATTTTAGATATCTTTGCACCTGGTGCTATTTTGTGGATAATTGGTTATGTAAAGGCCTCATCCAAAGCTACATTAAGAGGTGTGTAATAGGAACCTAAGTTGGCACATTAGCCCCGATTTTAACCAGGAGCAGGAATCAGGTAGGCTGGTAGAGGGGGGGAGGGGTATTGGCAGGCGCTAAACCCCTACCCGACCTCAGCATCATGAGGTCCAGGCATAATGTTCCCAGTCGGCTGCCTGCCCAAAACGGGCAGGAAGCAGCAGCTGGCCGACGGACAGGAGCGGACTATCAGATGACAGGAACCATCAGTCGGCACTAAAGGAAAAGTCGTTGGCAATAAGGTAATCACAGGGAGGGCATATCGGGAGGAAGGTGTGAAGCCCGGGGCAGGAGAGGCCTAAACTTTCCTTCTGGGGCCTGGAAGAGCACTCCTGCTGCTCCTAGCCCCACATGGAAAGCAACAAAACTTACCTGTTTGGGCCTCTTCTGGTCCCAGGTCCCCTTCCTGCTGTCTTCCCTTGGCAGGAAAGCCTCAACAGTTTCCTTGCTTAAGCTACAGTGAAAATTAAAGTCGCGACCCGATGACATCATAGGACAGCGATCTGCATATTTAAAGAAGGACCCCACCGGCTTCAGGCGGGTGTCATTTCCGCCTGTTCAGCAGATCAGGTTAAAATTTAAGATGGCAGAATCGGTGCAGGACGTCAGCAGGTAACTCACCCGCCCAATTCTAACTGCCCGCCCAACAGATTTCGCTGAGCGGGTAGGGTTAAAATCACCTCTACTCTATGATTTTCCTTACCTTTCCGTGGGGATGTGCACCTTGCTTTTGCTTGACTCCTACTCCTGGTGGTACAACAAATCAGGAACTCGCAGTAGGGTGAAATCCATGACCTATCATTCACTGGTATAGTGCACTCAAATGATAGTGAGCTGCTCCACTGCATATCAACTATTAGCTCCCTTAGTGTAGTGACTGAGGAATGAGATTCAGTGAATTTTGTCATTTGTTTGATACTTTCAGAAATAGGAACAAGATTTGGCCATTTGGCCCCTCAAGCCATTTCTGTTAGCCGTGCCAGTTCTATCTTTTTAATCCTAATTCCCCATATTCCATATTCCTTAATTATAAATATTTTTCCTACATTACAACAATGACTACACTTCAAAAGTACTTCATTGGCTGTAAAGCGATTTGACTAAGGTTGGAAATTAGCACCTAATTTGAGAAAAGTCTTTTGGTTAATTTGAATAACTGCTAATCACATTAATTTGGTTTTAAAACAAGCATCATTGCATTTCTGCCCCCACCCACGACATTCCAGCTAACTTTGAACATGACCTTTCAATGAAACTGTGTGTGAAAGCTGTGTACCAGGTTGCAAAATCACTTGTCAAATTGTTGGTAATTCAGTTTTTTTAAACATCTGTAATTTTTGTTAGCCTTGCACATAATGTACTTGCTCTCATCACCTTGTTTGCTGCGTGCAAGCCCATTTGCCTTTTTACATCAGAGAAGGTGCTGATAGCATCAACAAAAATTGATTAATGTTGAAATTTCAAAAGATCCCTCACATTATAATGCTGAGGTTGCACTTTTCTCCGAAAAGACTTTTTAATAATTCATCTTGTAAATTCCATTTTAAGTGATCTTATTTATGTTCTGGAGTAAATTGATAGAACCTTCTTAACCCTAAAACTTGCTGTGATGTGGAGATGCCGGTGATGGACTGGGGTTGACAATTGTAAACAATTTTACAACACCAAGTTATAGTCCAGCAATTTTATTTTAAATTCACAAGCTTTCGGAGATTTTCTCCTTCCTCAGGCAAATGTTTGTCTGAGGAAGGAGAAAATCTCCGAAAGCTTGTGAATTTAAAATAAAATTGCTGGACTATAACTTGGTGTTGTAAAATTGTTTACAAAAATTTAAAACTTGCTGTACCTTTTCCAGACTTTGACCTCATGGCCTATTTATTCAGCATGTGTAGACAATTTTTCTTTTTGATATATTGAACAATGTGAATCAGCAGAAAAGAGAAAAACTTCTGATAGGCTGTCAGCAAAACGCTTTTGAGATTTTACAGTTGTACAGAGTCCAAGATCAGTTCCTCGATTTTTATGGCGTATTTGATAAAAGTACTCTAAAATTGTACACAGATTGTTTGAATCTGCTGCGTAATATTCCTGCAGTAATGTGTTCACAAAGGATTATAATAGTCCTCGTGACTATTAATCAGCAATGCTCCAGGTCCCCAGGTCACTAATAAAATCAGGCCAGCATTTAGAAACCTTCACAACAAACACAATGGGGGTGATTTTAAACCCCAAGAACGGGTGGGTTGGAGGCGGGTGGGAGTTGAAAGTAGTTGTTTCTTGGGTCGCGACCGCAACCCGGCTTTATTTCCGGGTTTAACGTCGGTGCGTAAAAGTACAGGCTTCCCACTGGGAATGCAAAGTTCAAACATTTTGTGGTTGCGACCCAAGAAAACAACTATTTTCAACTCCCACCCGCCCCCAAACCACCCGTTCATGGGGTTTAAAATCACCCCCAATACGAGAGAAGCAGCACTCCAGTAAAAGTGAATAAAAATTGTGCATTTTCAAGGAAATGAAATTGAAATAGTGTACTTAAGATATTAATATCATGGAGGAACTTTAAATATCATGGAGGGAAATTAAAACTTTCATCCAGTTTTCTCTCATTCTTTCTTCTCATGAAGGTAATGACTAGGGTACAGTTTCAAAGGAGAAAGCAGTTCTCTGATACATACATCACCTTGTGGTAATTCTTCATGTGAGTACCTAAATGATGAATGCTGCCAGGCTATTCCTGTTCCTATCCTCATCTGCGTAAATGCATTTTCCAGTAGGAGTCACCGGAACCATTGAAGTTTATAGCACAGTGGGAGCTATTCGGTCCATCATGTCTGTACTGCCTGTTTATATAGAGCGATCCAAAACTAATCCCACTGCGCTGCTGCCTCTCCATTGCCCTGTTATCTTCCTCTTTTTAAAATATTTATCCATTTTTTTACTTAAAAGGTGCAGTGGTCTCTGCCTCAACTACCCCCTGTGACAAAGTATTCTACGTTTTAACAATTCTGCGTACGTTTGAAATTGATGACGCAGATGACGTTCGAAGCTCAGAAGACAAGTCAGCAAACCCAACTTGGTCTCAAGAGAAAATTCAGGGCAAACAGCTAATGCTAGTTTGCCAGCTGTATCTGAAGAGTTCCACATCTAGTGATGGTCCAAGGGATATGTTTACCAGGACGAAAGATGTCACAGAACTTCATGCTGTCAGCTGCGGCTCAGTGGGTAGCACTCTCACCTCCATGTCAGAAGGTCATGGGTTGAAGTCGCACTCCAGAGACTTGAGCGCATTATCCAGGCTGACACTCAGTGACACTGAGGGAGTGTAGCATTGTCGGAGCATTCGTCCTATAAATGAGAGGTTAAACCGAGGCCCCATCTTTCCTCTCAGGTGAACGTAAAAGATTCCATGGCATTATTTTGAGGAGTTCTTCCCGATGTCCTGGTTAAAAAAAGATTATCTGGTCATTGTCACATTGCTGTTGGTGGGAGCTTGCTGTGCACAAATTGGCTGCCGCATTTCTTACATTACAACAATGACTACACTGCAAAAGTACTTTATTGGCTGTAAAGTGCTTTGGGACATCCTGAGGTCATGAAAGGTGCTATATAAATGCAAGTCTTTCTTTTTTACCACTCCGAGCTGCCTAGTTCCGAGGCTGTATTTAAGCCCGACAAAGATTTTAAATCCAGCGGTTTTGGGTTCCATACTCAACTGAGAAGGCGGCATTATTTTGCACAGTCTGTGTGGCTCATGGAGAAGCAAACCTCAGTGGATCAAACGAGTGGACACATGTGTATCTTAGGATTCAGCAACAAGAAAAGAAAAAATCACTTGAAAGTTCGTGTAAAGCTGCAATCGTTAGAAAGCAAAATTATACTATCAATTTAACTTTGTTCAGTACAGCTTGAGAAAAAAGAAAAGGTTGCAGAATGACGTGAGGTTTTAGACCGCATTACTGAAATAGCCAAACTGACTGGAAAACGAGTGGTGAGTTCTCACGGAACAGATTTAAATGAAGGTGCATTCAAACTTGACGATCCAAATAGCGATCAAGAGAATTTTTTGGAACTGGTTTTACTGCTTGCAAAATATGATAAAACTCTTAGGAAGCATGTTGAAAATTTAATTGAGCTGAGCGAAAAAAGGAAAGGAGCGACAGTATCAACCAAATGCCAAGGCTCTTTAATCACCTCCCTTTCCAAAACTTTTGTGAATTATATTATCGATAGCATTAAACACGGTGCAAGACTAGGTCACAGATGAAAATCAGAAAAGCTAACATTATTTCTGTCCAGGTCGATAGCACACAAGACATAACCACCACAGACCAATTCTCAGTCATTCTTAGATATGGAAACAACAGAGAGGTGCATGTGCAGCTTCTTGCTTCTGCAAACTTCCAATCAGGTGAAAGAAAGGATTTGTTTGAGTTGCTTAAGAGAACCCTTGAGGAAAATAGGATTGACGTAAAGAAATAGGTAATAAAAACAGAAAATGCTAGAAACACTCAGCAGGTCAGGCAGCATCTATGGAGAGAGAAAGAACGTTAATGTTTCAGGTCGATGGCCGTTCACCAGTTGATGAAGAAATAAGTCTTAGACAGTCTAGATTGTGGGTCCAATACGACTGGGCAGTACAATGGTTTTACCGCTTGACTCAAAAAGGCTTCCCCAGGTCATATTCATATTTGTACCAAGCCCTTGTTCTGAATTTGGATTTATCTGACGCAGTGCTGTGAATATTGCTTATGTGAATCTATTCAACCTCCTAGACAACTGTGCAAACTTCTGTGAATCTTATCTGAGGGTCAATGTACGGCTCAAGCAGATGGAGTCTAAGATTGGAGCTGGAAAGCTGAAATAATTGTCTCAGATTAGATCAATTAAGTGATGGGTGAAAGACTGTGCATTACGGAGGGTCTTTGGCGGAGAGGTCAGGTATGCATCCACTTCCCTTTACGTTAATGTTGTTTCGGCACTGAAGTATATTTCTGAAGAAACAAAGTTTGCAACCAAAACCTGGCTAGACACTCACGGAATTATGAATTTGCTTTCAAAATACAAGATGATTTTGACTGCACAGACGTGCCTCTGACGTAACTGTTCCTTTATTGAAATACCTCGGAATTGATGTAGTCGTGGCTCACATAATGGTCAAGACGGTCCAGTCGGATTTTTCAAAAACTGTCGAATATGCTGCTGCTTTTGTTGAGCAAGCAAATACATTTTTGGATGTTTGAGGTATCGACTATGCAGTTGCGAAATCCGAGTTTGGTGCAAGAAAAAAAGGCCAGGTGAAATTGTCTGCTGTACAAAATGCCACTGACAAGTATCAAAGTGAATGCTTCAACCTAATCATGGATACTGCCTTGTCAAGCCTGACTAGTCGATTCTCAAAGCGTGGAGAGTTATTTGCAAATATTTATCTATGTGTTGCATGGAATTGCACAGACGCTCTGAAGCTTGCCAATGATGGGTACACTCCTCCCGCGAGCACATTTGGGAAGCTGCAGGACTTGATCAGCCAATATCTTGAACTACAGGAGGATCCTGAAAACATTTTGTTACATAGAAACATAGAAACACAGAAAATAGGAGGAGTAGGCCATTCAGCCCTTCGAGCCTGCTCCACCATTCAATATGATCATGGCTGAACCTCTATCTCAATACCATATTCCCGCTCTCTCCCCATACCTCTTGATGCCTTTTGTGTCGAGAAATCTATCTAGATCCTTCTTAAATATATTCAGTGACTTGGTGTCCACAGCCTTCTGTGGTAGAGAATTCCACAGGTTCACCACCCTCTGAGTGAAGAAATTTCTCCTCATCTCAGTCCTAAATGTCCTACCCCATATCCTGAGACTGTGACCCCTCGTTCTGGAACCCCAGCCAGGGGAAACATCCTCCCTGCATCCAGTCTGTCTAGCCCTGTCAGAATTTTATATGTTTCAATGAGATCCCCTCTCATTCTTCAAAACTCGAGTGAATACAGGCCGAGTCGACCCAATCTCTTCTCATACGACAGTCCTGCCATCCCAGGAATCAGTCTGGTGAACCTTCGCTGCACTCCCTTTATGGCAAGTATATCCTTTCTTAGGTAAGGAGACCAAAACTGCACACCAAGGCCCTGTATAACTGCAGTAAGACATCCTTGCTCCTATACTCAAATCCTCTTGTGATGAAGGCCAACATACCATTTGCCTTCCTAACTGCTTGCTGCACCTGCATATTTGCTTTCAGTGACTGGTGTACAAGGACACCCAGGTCCCTTAGTACATCAACATTCCCCTATCTATCACCATTTAAATAATACACTGCCTTTCTGTTTTTCCTTCCGAAGTGGATAATTTCACATTTATCCACATTATACTGCATCTGCCATGTATTTGCCCACTCACTCAACTTGTCTAAATCACCTTGAAGCCTCTTTGCATCCTCCTCACAACTCACGATCTCACCTAATTTTGTGTCATCAGCAAACTTGGAAATATTACATTAGGTTCCCTCACCCAAATCATTGATATACATTGTGAATAGCTGGGGCCCAAGCACTGATCCCTGCAGTAGCCCACTAGTCACCGCCTGCCACCCCGAAAAAGACCCATTTATTCCTACTCTGTTTCCTGTCTGCTAACCAACCTTCAATCCATGCCAGTATATTACCCCCAATCCCATGTGCTTTAATTTTGCACACGAACCTCTTATGTGGGACTTTATCAAGGCCTTCTGAAAATCCAAATAAACCACATCTACTAGTTCTCCCTTATCTAGTCTACCAGTTACATCCTCAAAAAACTCCAGTAGGTTTGTCAAACATGATTTCCCTTTCATAAATCCATGTTGACTTTATCTAATCCTGTTGATATTTTCTAAATGTTCTGTTATCACATCCTTTATAATAGACTCTAGCATTTTCCCTACTACTGATGTTAGGCTAACCGGTCTGTAGTTCCCTGTTTTCTCTCTCCCTCCTTTTTTAAATAGTGGGGTTACATTTGCCACCCTCCAATCTGCAAGAACTGTTCCATAATCTATAGAATTTTGGAAGATGACAACTAATGCATCCGCTATTTCCATGGCTACCTCTTTTAGTACTCTGGGATGCAGATTATCAGGCCCTGGGGATTTATCGGCTTTCAGTCCCATTAATTTCTCCAGCACTATTGTTTTACTAATACTAATTTCCTTTAATTCTTTCTTCTCACCAGTCCCTTGGTTCCCTAGCATTTCTGGGAAGTTATTTGTGTCCTCTTCCATGAAGACAGAACCAAAGTATTTGTTTAATTGCTCTGCCATTTCCCTGTTCCCCATTATAAATTCTCCCGTTTCTGACTGTAAGGGACCTACATTTGTCTTCACTAATCTTTTTCTTTTTACGTACTTGTAGAAGCTTTTACAGTCTACTTTTATGTTCCTTGCAAGTTTACTCTCATAATCTATTTTTCCCCTCTTAATCAATCTCTTGGTCCTTTTTTGCTGAATTCTAAACTGCTCCCAATCTTCAGGCTTGCTACATTTTCTGGCAACTTTATATGATTCTTCTTTGGATCTAATACTATCCTTAATTTCTTTTGTTAGCCATGGTTGGGCTGCTTTTCCTTTTGTGTTTTTGTGCCAGAAAGAAATGTGTAGTTTTTGCAATTCATGCATTCGTTCCTTAAATGTTAGCCATTGCCTATCCACCGTCATGCCTTTTAATGAAGCTACCCAATCTATCATAGCCAACTCACTCCTCAAATCTTCGTTGTTTCCTTTGTTTAGATTTAGGACCCTAGTTTCAGATTGGACTACTTCACTTCCCATCTTAATGAAGAATTCTATCATGTTATGGTCACTCTTCCCTAAAGGACCCCGCACAATAAGGTTATTAATTAACCCCTTCTCATTGCACAATACCCAATCTAGTATAGCCTGTTCCCTCGTTGGCTCCTCAACGTACTGGTCTAAAAAACCATCTCGTACACACGCCAGGAATTCATCCTCCACAGTATTATTGCTAATTAGGTTTGGCCAGTCTATATGCAGATTAAAGTCACCCATGATTACTATAGTACCCTTGTTACATGCATCTCTGATTTCCTGTTTGATCCCATCCCCTACATTACCACTACTGTTTGGAGGCCTATAGACAACTCCCACCAGTGTTTTCTGCCCCTTGGTGTTTCTTAACTCCACCCAGACTGATTCTACATCTTGATTTCCTGAGCCAATATCCTTTCTCACTATTGCTCTGATTTCATCCTTTACTAACAACGCCACCCCACCTCCTTTTCCTTTTTGCCTGTTCTTCCTAAATATCGTAACCTTGGATATTCAGTTCCCAGCCTTGGTCACCCTGCAGCCATGTCTCTGTAATTGCTATTATATCATATCCGTTTACATCTATTTGCGCTGTTAATTCGTCTACCTTATTACGAATGCTTCGTGCATTCAGATACAGTGCCTTTAGATTTGTCTTCTTAACATTTTCAGACACCATAACATTTTTTTGTACTATGGCTGTATTTGTCTTATTACCATTTTTTCTTACCTGGACCCTATTTGTTGTCTTTTATTTGTACGCTCTGTCCCTTCCTGACACAATTTTTGGATATCCTTACCCCAATCATTTTCCTGCACTGCTTCTTTGTCTTTTCTCTTTAGCATTCTAGATTTCTCTCCACCGGGACCCTCCCCCACTTATTTAGTTTAAAGCCCTATCTACCTCCCTAGTTATTCGATTCGTTAGAACTCTAATCCCAGCATGGTTCAGATGTAATCCGTCCCAACGGAACAGCTCTCTCTTTCCCCAGTACTGGTGCCAGTGCCCCACGAATCGAAACCCACTTCTCCCACAACAATCTTTGAGCCATCAAAATGCATTGAGGATTAGTACATGGCCCATTTGATTCCAGAACGTGATGATGATGAAGAGGAACTTGTATCAGTTTTTGATGCTGATGATGAAAGAAGTGGACCAGTTATCTGCATTTCCTGCAAGAACTGTGCTCGTTTCATGTTTTTGTTTCTGAATCATAGTCACCTGTACCAACAAACATACGGTCTTGCTTCTCTGGCTTATAAGAGCCTCCTCTGTCTATAAAACAGGCGGCTTGTCAGCGATGTTTCTCGAAACTAAAAAGAATCAAGGCAGCCGCTCGAAGTTCCCGAACTCAAGAACATCTGGAGGATATCATCATGACGTACATGGAAAAAAGACTTAGTGGTAAACCTTGACAATACAAAAAGGTGTACTCCTCCAAGCCCACAAAAATAATTCGAAACATAACTTGGCTAGGCCTCTTTGGCTCCATCGGCCAGTTCCAACCTAAAATGGCAATCGAGGACCTTGGAATATTTGCATATTAAAAGGGTACCACCTGAGACAGGTGGGCACTTTGGGCTCCCCTTTCAAAATGTCGCTAGCCTCTCCGTCGCTGTTAATGGGGCGGTAAGGCTACTGACCCCATTTTGAGGCCATAACTGCCTTGTTTACGCCAGGCGATAGAAATGAATATTGACCCCAGGTGTGAGGGCCCGGCTGCAGCGTCCTTGCAGGTTGCCACATGCTCCATTGCAGATTGCAGATTGCAGAGTGCTGGTGCCCTGTGACAGAACGTCACACAAGCTGGAAGCAAACTCCTCCAAACTTTCAGATATTGTATGGAAACTTTTCCAATACATCGTGCAAGGCATGTGTGCCAAAAAGAGTTTTCTTCTGAAGGCTGGGCCCCTGAATTCAGCATCTCTGTCCTCTTCAACGGAGCTTTCCCTCCAGTGGGCCATCTCCTGGGCTGTCCATTCCACTAGTCTTTGTTCCTGCTCAGTCATGCTGGGTGCTTCACCAAGTGTGGACCCCTCTAACTCTCTAGCCCACCTGGGGTGACAATCTCTCTGCTGGTGCTTGTGAGGGATGGAGCACTGACGGTGCATCTTCCAGAGGATTGTCCTCTTCCGAATCCTCGACAGCGTCCACGTGCTGAGAAGAACCTAAATAAAGGAGAAAGGGACAAGCATGGCACTGACAGGCTAGGCAGTAGCAGTTGATAGACTTCACTATGCAGCACAACGTTGTCAAGCTGGCTGAATGTACAATTACTGGAGGTAAATAAAAGGCTACAAGTAATAGGCAGATACCCTGTTCAATTAATTCTCCTGCCTCACCATCTCCGGAACTTTGCGCTCTCGCTGAGACAATGACCTCCAGGGATGCTTGCTTCGTCTCGCTTAGGGACTAGGTGTTGTGTGGTCCTCCTTTGGTGTTGCGCCTCTCCCCAGTGCTGTGAGCTATTTGTTCTAGCAGAAAGAGAGGGAGTTACTCAGTAGCTATTGAAAAGGAATGGGCACACGTGTGAAACTTCTTCATTTAGTGCATATGCTGAGAGTGAGAAGAAGCAAGTCGCAAGCAGAACGGAGAGGTGTTCGATGGAATGTATGTGGCTGGAAGTGAGAAGTAAGAAAGGAGTCATCAAAAGAATTCCATGTTCTGCAATTGCTACCAAGTGAGAGCAGAGTGCTGTTGGTGCCTGCTGTGAGTATATCGTTAGAATGAGGAGAGGTTGGACAATGTCCCCTTATGATCCGTGGAGATGGAATGTGATGCAGGGGAGGGAAATAGTCAGGGTGTTGGGGAATAGGGGGAAAGGGATGTTGCCAGATGTAATGCAAAAAAATGGAGAAATAAAGACCTGTATTCATTCTTGCTACTTTAGTCACTGAACCATTTTCTGCATTGCATCCAGGTCCTGGGGGTGATGCTCCTTGAACTGACAACCTCTGGGACCTCTCTCCAGGCCTGTTGGACGTTGGCTTTTCGAATCTTCTTCCTATTTGCAGGAAAGAGAACATCCCTCCTTGCCCTCACCTCTTCCACTAGGGCCTCCAGGGAGGCATCAGAGAACTTTGGGGTTTCCTTCGCGCATTTCTCACAATCACCGCTTTGCAGCAGTACAACACAAGAAGTGAATGTAACCTTCCCTTTAAGGGGTGCATTCACGCTTTAACCCTAACCCTAACCCTCTGGAGGCCCAGCACAAATTCCGCCTGGTAAGAGGGCGGGCTGCCCAGAGGTAAATGGGGCCCAGCTGTTAGAATTGACCTGGCCTCACACTGATGAGGTCGGGCGAGCTTGCTACTCACCCTGATGCCCATCTGCCTGAAACCTGCTGCCATTTAAAATTCTAATTAGTTGGTTTCATAATTCAACTTTTTGTTGAAAATTTAACTAACATTCACATCAATATGAAACAAAAGCTACAACATGTGTGCAATTAGAGCACTGTCATTTTCTCTCTCGATCGCTTTGTTACAAATGCAAAACAATGTTAAAAAGTCAGCTATTTCATCCTGGGTTTTTCTGATCTGCAGCTTAAAATTTACAAGTAAATTACTAACCTTTGATTCACCTCTGTAATATACAAGCAGTTATAATTACCTAGATTCCCACAGAAAGTACTTGAGCTATGCCTTTAAAGGGCAGGTTAGCAGCGAAACATCACAACGCTCTAGACCCCACATTAGCTGCGAGCAATTCTAAAGGAGATCAGCTAGCATTTGAAAAGAATTAAACATATTAGGCTAAAGAATTAAGGCAGTGAATTTCTGTGGGAGCTCCTTTGCTCATCTGCCATAACTTCAGTGGAAGAGCCACAGACGCTTGAGAAAAAATGGCGTAACATGTTAGATGCTTAACTGAGGGGGGAAATCTATGATTTAAAAATAAAACCTAATTTCCCACACATCTCAATATAAAAGTACAGAAATGATCAGATGTCACCAGCAGCAATCTTTCTGAAAGTATAAACAAACTATAACACCTTAATTACATGATAAATTACCGGATAATTCACCAATGTGTCCAAAGTGCAAATATTTCTCTCATTATTTCCTTTGTTGAATATATTCATAGGCATCAACCAATTGCTTGCATGAAACTTTGTCCTTGTGACTGATTCCACTTCATTTATTTGTACATATTCTTCGTCTGTCGATTGTGAATTGTGATATTAAATTGTGAGCCTGGAGTTTTCACTTTTTAAAAAATTTCACAAGGGGTGACATCAAGCTGTGTGATATTTGCATATTGGAATAAATAGTTTAATACTTCTGTTAAAGCAACAAAGCAATTTTATGCAAACATGTTAAGCTTTCATGCACTAATATCACGATTACACTTCTCAGAAGTCATAGTTGTAGTTACTCGTATGACTCAGGAGATTAAATAAATTAGGGAGTACTTAGAATCGTAGAATCGTTACAGCACAGAAGGAGGCCATTATCGAGCCTGTGTAAGATTGCTCTGTGTAAGAGCAATCAAGTTAGTTCCATTCCCCAGCTCTTTCCTCGCAGCCCTGCAAATTTTTTCTCTTCAAATATTTATCAAATTCCTTTTTGAAAGCCACGATTAAATTTGCATCCACCACCCTTTCAGGCAGGGCATTCCAGATCATAACTACTTGCTGCGTAAAAAAGTTTTTCCTCACATTGCCTTTAGTTCTTTTGCCAATCACCTTAAATCTGTGTCCTCTGGTTCTCATCCCTTCCGACAATGGGAACAGTTTCTCTTTATTTACGTTATCTAAACCAGTCATGATTTTGAACACTTTTATCAAATCTCCTCTCAACCTTCTCTGCTCCAAGGAGAACAACCCCAGCTTCTCCTATATTTCCACATACCTGAACTCCTTCATTCCTGGAACCATTCTAGTAAATCTTTTCTGCACCTCTCTAAGGCCGTCACATCCTTCCTGAAGTGCGATGCCCAGAATTGGACACAATATTCCAAACCGTACATGGTCTGTTAGAAGAGTGAAATGATCTTTCCTTGTTCCGTAGGAACAGGAGTAGGCCATTCAGCCCCTCAAGCCTGTTCCATCATTCAACTAGATCATGGCTGATCTGTACCGTAACACCATCTAGCCGCCTTCCTTCCGTAACCCTTAATACGCTTACTTAACAAAAATCTATAAATTTTAGTTTTGAAAGTTTTGATTGACCTAGCCTCAACAGCTTTTCAGGGGAGAGAGGTCCAGATTTCCATTACCTTTAGTGTGAAGAAGTGTTTCCTGACTTCACTCCTGAATGGCCTAGCTCTAATTTTAAGGTTATGCCCCCTTATTCTGGACTCTCCCACCAGAGGAAATAGTTTCTCTCTATTTACCCTAACAACTCCTTTATCATCGTAAACAATTAGATCACTTCTTAATCTTCTATACTCAAGTGAACACAAGCCTGGTCTATGCAACCTGCCCTCATAACTTAACCCTTTTAGCCCCGGTATCATTGTAGTGAATCTGCATTGCACCCCCTCCAAGGCCAATATATCCTTCCTGAGGTGTGGAGCCCAGAACTGAACGCAGTATTCTAAATACGGTCTAACCAGACCTTTATATAACTGTAACAAAACTTCCAACCTTTTATATTCCAGCCCCCTTGAGATAAATGCCAACATTCCATTAGCCTTTTTAATTATTTTTGTTAATCGGATAGCCCCTGGAGGCTGGAGGGAGCAGTGGATGATGAGAGAACAAGCACAGAGATCTTGGACAGAATTCCCTGTCATTGAGAATTCGGTAACAAAGCCTGTCTGATTTCCCATCTATTTTAATTAACGGACAGGTGATCGGGCGGGCTCTCTTACGAGCATGCGATCCTCCCTGTCCGATTGTCCTCTACGCACTGCGCCCAGGCAATCCAAAACACCCAGGCGCAATAGGAAAATCTGTCCCCGTTGACTTTTCACCCTTTTTTTCTTGTGAAAGATGCAATCCTCTCTAAAAGTCTTGATGAAATTTCCTGTTTTCTTCCCTCATTTTCCTGTTTCCATTTGGACTACAATTATATACCCTGCATACAAACAATGTGATAGGAACTCACAAAAGGGGAGATGGTAAACATTGGAGATGGAGATAGTAAACATTGCACTGTAAAATATATAACTGTGGTGTGTGCAAAATATAATTTAGTATCTAGCAAGAAACAGTAAAGTCTGCTGCCTTTGACATAAGTCAGAATCACCTGAGAATGGCACTATTCTTTATTCACGTGATGGCATGTTGGCATGGAAACCAAGGCACGTAATGTTCTGAAGCAAAATAGAAAGGTTTTGTGTTGATCACTTATGAAGCATCTCCAAGGGAAAACACTATCAGCACATTTAGACATGCATGCTTTTTTTAAAAAAAGTAAATTAAATATTAAGTGATACAATGTTTTTGATATAAATTTTATAATTCAACAAGAAAATAAATCTAACAAACCTTACCGTGACATTGTAATTTTTTTATTGGGTTTTAAAACAAACATTACACATTCACGTCCTGTTGAATACAGTACATTTGGCACACAGTAATAATGTTTACAATGAAATAACACTAATGATGGCAGGAGATTTAAAATACATCCATGAAGAAAATACCTTTTGTACAAACAAAGCATCACAAAAAAAACAGAAACTAAACTTAAAACATTTCGATTCAGCCAGACTCATGTTTTGTACATTTTTTTTAAGTTAAAAAGAGGTAATTTTTAGCCTTGTTTTTGGAGACAAACCTTTTATCGCTCTCCGTAAAGCAGACATGCGATTCTTTTTTTCTATGTAAAAAGATGAAGGGGAAAGGAGAAGCAAGGAGGGAGATACTGCCGCTTTTTTGTTTTTGCATTTGTGGTCTCCAAGTAGGCAGACACAGGAAAGGAGAAGATCTAACAACAGGCAGGGACGCTATGCAACAGTGTACCCACGTTTAAGAAAAAAAACAGTTTTACCAATCAAGCAAAAAGGTTTTTCTGTGAATGTAAACCAATAATAAATGTTAAGACAAGCAAAAGCTGATAATGAAGGAATACCTGTCCATGCAAAAATTTCACAATGAACCAACTTGACCACTTGTTTTACTTGTCATATTCTGTACAAACTAAATGCAAGTGTGCTTAAGTCTGAGGCCTGATTTATATCAGTATCACCCTGAATGTTCATGCTTAACACAGCAGATTGAAGAGCGTATCTGTAGATGCTTGAGCAATGCATTGGATAAGAAAAATGTTCTAATTGTGTTTTGTGTACGGAAAGGCCTGTCACATAAATAATCGAAAATGCCCCTTCGACTTGAGTCTCCATTCTAAACAAACTTGCTTTAAGAGAGCAATTGTAACAATATTGCAAATGTTTGCATTAATTTCCATCCTAATGTTTAATAACACCCTCAATACAGTTTGAAGCACTGTACAAGAGGTCCAGTATAGCTTAATACAAGGTTATGACGTTGGACAAAAAAAAACTCAACTTATTAGACAGCAACTTGAACAAATACACATACAGAGTATTGCACATGGACATTATCATTAATTACTTTTTTCAATGACTAATATATATATATATATATATATTTATAATATATATATAATACGCCTGAACATGCAGCAGTTGATAACTGTTCAATGAACTCCACAGGCCTTGCAGCAAACAGTATTTACAACTTCTTGCCTGTACAAAAAGCAAAGAGCACTTTTTAGTGCTACTTTGCCACTCACAAGTATTTCTGTGCATCAGGGAATCTAGATGCATCAGCTAATGTGGATCCCAGTGATTGGGAAACCAGTCCAGTAAAATTTATAAGTGACTGTAGGGACACGCACGCGTGCATGCATGCACACGCTCACACACATTCACACACATATGAAACACTAAAATAGAATACAACCAGAACTGACCTGCTCAAACTGTTAGCATATGTATACATCATATCCTCAACCACAGTCACAATTTTTCATAGGATAACTCATAAAAAGTCAGACAATGCACATCATCAAAAATCTTGTCAGTTTTTGTGTCATTTGATCGTCAGTCCTCTATTATGTCTAGGTATAATGCTCAATATTTCATAGTCTCTATTCTTTGTTAAAAATAAGATACACACTTGAAATTATAGTACAGATAAGGGACAGTAGTATAAACAAGGATTTGTGCAATGTGCCAAAGTAACACACTACTATAACAAATAACTCAAGCAACTCTGGTTTTGTTGACGAGCATTGGTTGTGAATAAAGCCTACAATTCAGTGCAATGTGATTGTTCAAGATCTAAGTTACAGTAAAATATTACACTGTATGCTGTAGGACAGTCACCAAAGAATTGAGTAGTCAACTAGGTGAGCACATTAATCATGACTGACTCGCAATCTACTAGGTTGAGTAATTATCTGGGTAAGGTAATACCCAGACATGTGATGTGATTTCAAACGCCCTAACTCACTAGAAATTGCACAAGAAAGTGACAACTTAAAACAGTGTAACATCTCCACAAAAAGATAAAAATAACAAAATAAACCACTCAGTAACCCTTTCTATTTGCCTGAGCAATTTCCATACTGGTGGAATAATCAACTGATTGACGAGACAAGCTGGCCAACCGGTTGACTTTCTGAAGCTTCTATTTCTATGTCAAGCTCTAGTATGTAGTTCTGCTTCACGTGCCTGTGTTGGCGCACAACTGTTCCACTTCCATGTACCGGCGTTCCGGCTGTATATGAATGAACCTGCAGTACTACAAGTAAAACAGTATGTTTAATACTGTTTGCATTACACACACAAGTCTCCTCTGAAAAGCCCAGCTGCAGCAGAGGGCTGAAAATACAGGCAAAATAACTATTTTTAAATAGAAATAACAAAACAAAAACCCTGGAGTGCATTAATTTAAACAGACACCAGAAAATGGAAACAAAGTAGAAACATAAACACTTATTACTGCAGGGAAATGCAGGTACTACACAGTACTAAAAAAACTCGATCCTAATACTTGTTAGATTTCTCAGACCATTGCATGGTAATGGCATGTTGTGGCAGCACCAGGATAATGTCTTAGGCTATTGACTCTTCACCGAAATAGGAGAAACCTTTAAATTCATCTTGGTTTATCTGCTTAACAATTGCATCATCCACCAGCGTCAACACAGGTTCCTCACGTGTGAAGTCTTGGTCAAAGTTGTTCACATCCCTTTTGGTTTTCTAATGGAGAACAATGAGAAGTATTTCAGAAGAGCAAATAATAAGAGAATTTGCATCTGAGAAAAAAACAATATTGGTTCAAGGACACTGGAAGAGACAATGCATAAGCAATTCCAATGTCTGGAAACCAAGCTGTTCAGTAATAGTTACAATGGTGCTAACAGGTCAACATGAAATTGCTCCGTCCAATGCTCTGAAGAAGGCATTAACCTATTAGTTAAAATAGCAGATTGAAAAATTTTATAAGAATGTCTTAGCATCTTTGAGACGAATATTTCAACCCCCAAACTCTATTTAATGAAAATGATTCCTTTCCCTCTTTAGTGCCATGTCTAATTTCACGCAGAAATGGTTCAGTTTGTCTCGGATCTTGGTGCTTTGAAAACCACTCTAGTTATGTTGTGGGGTGGATTCCAGAGCAGCAGGTAAATAACTGCAGACAGGCAAACTTGCACTTGCACGGTTTATTAAAAGTCATGATTACGACTCTCGCTTTTTAGGCCCATATTGGGGCTCAAGCTGCCTGTAGCCAGAAAAGGTAGAGATTGGCAGCGTTCAGGATGTCAGGTGGCAAGCATTTACGAATGTACAAAATTGACGGGCTGGTCCATCAAGCCTGCCCCACACATTTATGTCTGCTGTCAGATAAGCCATGCATGTGGGTCCACAGGTGGGAAAAAAAATCATCTTTTGAGGTTGTACTACCTAATGCTACAGGTACTAGCATTGCGTCATTTATATTATCAGATGATGCATTTTTAGAAACATTGTCAATGGTGAGTATTTTTTTTGTAACTTGTACAAAAAATCTTCTTTAACAAAATTTATATTTACAGTTCTCCCCTTGTATATATTCTATCTCATTAGCCAAATACCAGACTGGCATGCTGGGGGTGGTCATATGAAAAAGGAGCTCCTTTGGATTGAGTCTGCTCTCTATTGTAAGTGGAAGCAGTCAGTTTAGAAATTGACTGTTGCCGCCCATTTATTTTCAGGTTCTGTCGAATACTTGGTAAAATTAAATATGTGGGAAATTCTTACCATTCTTACTACAGTTAACCTGCTCCTTAAGTTCAGTAGGCCACACATAAAAATGCAACACTTTTTTTTGTCTGTGTGAAAGCCACGCATATCTGAAAGTACATGACCTTCTTCAAAGTTTCGGGTCACTTTCAGGCACCAACAATCGACAGTTACAGTTGTGGTTACATGTAGAAGCGTAAGCTGGCACTGGGTCACTGTGGTTAAACCACATACTGGTGCCCTCCACTTCACCTTTCTCAAGAACCTCTCTGAAACCCCAATGCATATGTCAGACGAGATTCTCCCAGACAGACACTGTCCTATAATTAGTGTGCACACGACCGTCAGACTAGCAGGAAACGGAAAAGCTGCACAGGCGGCTTGGATGAGCCACCCAAACCACAAAGTGCGCACTTTATCAGCTCTTCATCCTTTGATATGAACTTCTTCAAATAAGATTTTGTCTGCATACCCAGTGATTCACGGTTATCAAACCTTGTGCGTGACCTCTGCCCTCAGACATTCGCTTTGTCATTATTGTAGTTGCTTTCCCTGACATTCTGTCTGACACATTTCAGTTAATGACACAATTCAACAACAATAGTAAAAGTACAACACGGTAACCCTTTTTTAAAAAAATGGAGAAACCAAGGTTTTTTTAAACTGAAGGCACTTAGTGCAGGATACCAGTACAGTCGAAAACAGTAGCAAATGAGATAAATCCAGAAGTAATGGTCAGACATCTCTTGAGATTGAAAACTGTCCACTGTAGTTGACAGGGCCCTCGACCGTGTCCGTCCCATTTCCTGCACTTTTCTGCCCTCACCCCTTCCCTTCCCTCCCAGAACCACAACAGGCGAATTTAATTTCAATTAATTAATTAAATTCAATTAATTAAATAAAAATCTGGAATTAAAATACGAGTATCAGTAATGATGGCCATGAAACTACCGGATTGTCGTAAAAACCCATCTGGGTCACTAATGTCCTTTAGGGAAGAAAACCTGCCGTCCTTACCCGGTCTGGCCTATGTGAATCCAGACCCACAGCAATGTGGTTGATTCTTAATTGCCCTCTGAAATGGCCTAGCAAGCCACTCAGTTGTAAAATCTCGCTACGAAAAGTCATAATAAGAATAAAACCGGACGGACCACCCGGCATTGGACCACTAGGCACCGGACACGACAATGGCAAACCAAGCCCGGTCGACCCTGCAAGGTCCTCCTTACTAACATCTGGGGACTTGTGCCAAAATTGGGAGAGCTGTCCCACAGACTAATCAAGCAACAGCCTGACATAGCCATACTCACAGAATCATACCTTTCAGCCAACGTCCCAGAATCTTCCATCACCATCCCTGGGTATGTCCTGTCCCACCGGCAGGACAGACCCACCAGAGGTGGCGGTACAGTGATATACAGTCAGGAGGGAGTGGCCCTGGGAGTCCTCAACACTGACTCTGGACCCCATTAAATCTCATGGCATCAGGTCAAACATGGGCAAAGAAACCTCCTGCTGATTACCACCTCCCTCAGCTGATGAATCAGTCCTCCTCCATGTTGAGCACCACTTGGAGGAAGCACTGAGGGTAGCAAGGGCACAAAACATACTCTGGGTGGGGGACTTCAATGTCCATCACCAAGAGTGGCTCGGTAGCACCACTACTGACCGAGCTGGCCGAGTCCTGAAGGACATAGCTGCCAGACTGGGCCTGCGGCAGGTGGTGAGCGAACCAACACGAGGAAAAAACTTACTTGACCTCGTCATCACCAATCTACCTGTCGCAAATGCATCTGTCCATGACAGTATTGGTAGGAGTGACCACCGCATGGAGATGAAGTCCCGTCTTCGCACTGAGGACACCATCCAACGTGTTGTGTGGCACTACCACCGTGCTAAATGGGATAGATTCAGAACAGATCTAGCAGCTCAAAACTGGGCATCCATGAGGCATTGTGGGCCATCAGCAGCAGCAGAATTGTATTCCAGCACAATCTGTAACCTCATGGCCCGGCATATTCCTCACTCTACCATTACCAACAAGCCAGGAGATCAACCCTGGTTCAATGAGGAGTGTAGAAGAGCATGCCAGGAGCAGCACCAGGCGTACCTAAAAATGAGGTGCCAACCTGGTGAAGCTACAACTCAGGACTACATGCGTGCTAAACAGCGGAAGCAACATGCTATGGACAGAGCTAAGCGATTCCACAACCAGTGGATCAGATCAAAGCTCTGCAGTCCTGCCACATCCAGTCGTGAATGGTGGTGGACAATTAAACAACTAACGGGAGGAGGAGGCTCTGCAAACATCCCCATCCTCAATGATGGCGGAGTCCAGCACGTGAGTGCAAAAGGCAAGGCGAAAGTATTTGCAACTATCTTCGGCCAGAAGTGCCGAGTGGATGATCCATCTCGGCCTCCTATCGAGATCCCCACCATCACAGAAGCCAGTCTTCAGCCAATGCGATTCACTCCACGTAATATCAAGAAATGGCTGAGTGCACTGGATACATCAAAGACTATGGGCCCCGACAACATCCCAGCTGTAGTGCTGAAGACTTGTGCTCCAGAACTAGCTGTGCCTCTAGCCAAGCTGTTCCAGTACAGCTACAACACTGGCATTTACCCAACAATGTGGAAAATTGCCCAGGTATGTCCTGTCCACAAAAAGCAGGACAAATCCAATCCGGCCAAGTACCGCCCCATCAGTCTACTCTCAATCATCAGCAAAGTGATGGAAGGTGTCGTGGACAGTGCTATCAAGCGGCACTTACTCACCAATAACCTGCTCACCGATGCTCAGTTTGGGTTCCGCCAGGACCACTCGGCTCCAGACCTCATTACAGCCTTGGTCCAAACATGGACAAAAGAGCTGAATTCCAGAGGCGAGGTGAGAGTGACTGCCCTTGACATCAAGGCAGCATTTGACCATGTGTGGCACCAAGGAGCCCTAGTAAAATTGAAGTCAATGGGAATCAGGGGGAAAACTCTCCAGTGGCTGGAGTCATACCTAGTGCAAAGGAAGATGGTAGTGGTTGTTGGAGGCCAATCATCTCAGCCCCAGGACATTACTGCAGGAGTTCTTCAGGGCAGTGTCCTAGGCCCAACCATCTTCAGCTGCTTCATCAATGACCTTCCCTCCAACATAAGGTCAGAAATGGGGATGTTCGCTGATGATTGCACAGTGTTCAGTTCCATTCGCAACCCCTCAAATAATGAAGCAGTCTGAGCCCGCATGCAGCCTGGTCCACTCTTCCATCACCCGCTCCCCTTCCCACAGCACCTTCCTGTGCAAGTGCAGGAGATGCAGTACCTGCCCTTTCACCTCCTTCCTTCCCACCGTCCAGGGCCTGAAACACTCCTTCCAGGTGAAACAGCGATTTACTTGTACTTCTTCCAACTTGGTATACTGTATTTGCAGCTCATGATGTGGTCTCCTCTACATTGGGGAGACCAAACGCAGATTGGGGGATTGCTTGGCCGACCAATTCTGTTCAGTCCGCAAGCGAGACCCAGAGCTACCGGTTGCTTGCCACTTTAATTCTTCGTCCCACTCCCACTCTGACCTATTTGTCCTTGGCTTCCTACATTGTTCCAATGATGCTCAATACAAGCTCTAGGAACAGCACCTCATCTTTCTATTAGGCATTTTACAGCCTTCCGGCCTTAACATCGAGTTTAATAACTTTAGATCTAAACCACTGCTCCCATTTTCTTAGACAGCAAGTAATGGTAGTGGACGATGGCTGTGCTTGAGCTACTGGGAGTGGACGAGGTTTGGGCTGGTGCTTGGGTTGGGGATCCCCTATCGGTACAGGGCCCCTCTTCCCTGGCTCTGTACTTCCTTAAAATCTGTTAATCTCTAACATCTTCCAGTTCTGATGAAAGGTCATCGACCTAAAATGTTAACTCTGTTTCTCTCTCCATAGATGCTGCCTGACCTGCTGAGTGTTTCCAGCATTTTTTGTTTTTATTTAAGAGTTAGAAGCCTGGCAATTATAGGCACTTGAAGGAAATGAGCAACTGCACATGTTTCAGGTCCTGGGAAACAATAAGTTAAAAGTAGAAGACAATTTGGTAAGTCTTGATTTCAACACCATGAGGCTGCAGGGATAATTTTTAAAAATTCCATAATTTACAAGTTATTCATGCAAAACATTAAATATAGCTGAAATGACCCTGATATTTAAATTAGTTTTCCAAGTGCAGCAGCAAGTTTCTGGTTTTGCAAAGCCACGACCTAAAGATGTGAGCGTGTCAGAGGTATCTGTGTTGACTCAACCTGTGAACATGGTGCTGTGGACAGTTCTGCCTCCCTGAGTGGCTTCAGAGGAAGCGCAGAGAGCGTGAGTGGTGCTCTGTATTATCATGCTCATTTGATCCGTCCTCCCCTCTGTTTGAGCTGTATATGGAGTGAAGCAATGTGGAGTCTCTGTCGGATGCAAAGTGATCAATTGAAATCAAGTAAGCATAGTAAACAAAATAAAAATATTTTTCAGCAGTTCAGCAGGATTGAGTTTTATCTGAGATGTGAATATTTTTCTTCCCAGTCTCCTAGTGTCACCAGGCCACACAAAAACTTCTCCTCAAAAGTATCATCCAATGCCACTTCTTTGGAGAAGAACCCTGCACATTTCTGCAACAACACTGTCAACTATGGGAATCATCCATGTACAAAACCACTGGGCCAACAATGAAGGCCAAGTGCTTCCTCAAGCTGTGGGGGGATCGGAGGGAACAATAATCCTTCCCAGCTGCTCTCGCACACCCCTAGTGGCCAGCTCAAAGTTAATGAACGTGTTGGAAGATTAGAAGTCAAGTTTCTCCAAGCTGCTCTTGAGCATTTCCACGCATTCTGCTCAAAGGTATCACTTTTGACTGTGTTGCCCTCTACAGCTGTAAACAGATTGAAGAATGGCTACCTGGTGAGGTACCAAATGGTTTTTGATACCCATGACAACATATTCCAACATCACTTAGTATGTTCAAGAGGAGAAGAAATTGGAAAAAAAAATTCTCTCTCCCCAGATATCAAATTACTTTTGGAAAAACTCTCCTGTCAATCTCCCTGCACTGCTGTAGAACCCTGCAGTGACTATAACCGCATTTTGGTTTAACGACTGTTGATAAATATGCAACGTTCAGTAATCATTCAGAGGTATTATTATTTAAATAAGGCCAATTAAAATAAATCAGAAATCTCCTGGCATTATCTATCATCGGTACAGTATTAGCTTCTAAAATGAATAATGCAAGTTCATTAATTTGTCATAAATTCTGAAATAATTATGTGGCTCGGTGTTAAATTTTGTTTGATAACGCTCCTGTGAAGCGCTTTGGGACGTTTTACTCCAGTAAAGGCACTATATAAATGTAAGTTGTTGTTATTGTTTACTTCCAGTTTAGTGACTATATATTTACACCATTATTCATAATAGATTTAATATAGTGTAGATCACATAGCAAAAAGATTTTTTTGGCTTTGAAGAATGCATTTGTATCCAATTTCTCTTACCACTGACCTCAACTCTTCAATCAAAATTTGTACACAAGATATATAATGAGAATACACTGAAATCTTTCTCAGTTTTTCTTTGCAGTTAACACCTTCAATTGAAATGCACACCAGGAGGCTTTCTATTTTGTTGAATTTCTTCATTGAAGCAAACCCTTCTGGACCTTAGCACCTTATCTTGACACAATATGTGTCATGTGCAAATTGTTTTGTTGTGGTGAAGTAACATGACCAAAGATATAAGTGTTGCTCGAGTTTCCTACAGCTCCAGGGTTTCTGGAATGAGGGATAGTCACTGTACTCTAACCACTGGGTTTCAAAATTTTAGCTGTTTAATTAAGAGCTACAAGTGAGCTACTCAGTTCATTTCCTCCAGGTTTAACACTTTCAAATTGATTATTGATTATTTTGCCTCAGAGAATGCAATCAATCAAAGCTGTTATTGCAAAAAATTTTGGAAATACAATATTAAGTGGCGTTATGTCTCAGTTATACGGAATGCTTGGCATTCGTATGCCACAATCCTTTGCTTCACAATGAAATTTCACAAACAGTTACGGAGCTAGTAGATGTCCTTAAATGTATACATCTGGTGCTTTCCTATTCCTGATGTAGAGCGTCAATGGGCAGTATAACTGCTGCCACCCGCTTGCAGCAATCTCAATAGCATCCCAAATATTGCACCGATTAATGAAGGGTGCTTTATTCTAAATCTGATAAAGATTCAAGACTGATAAGGCAAAGTACAGGCCTGCAACCTTCAAGTAAAATCTCATCATCTTGCAGATTTCAGACCTAAACAGTTTCCGCTTTCCAGTGCAAAATGCAAACAGGTGATTTCAATTAACTGAAAGATGCTGAATGCTCAACGCAAAATGTCTCAGTTCACGATGTTTGCATTCTTATGATTTGCCCCTCTTTAATGTTCATAAAATTTATGCAGGTGCTTTCCTTGTTTATGCACTTTTTATCCCACTGTTTGGCTTGACAGTTGTAATTGTACCCCTCCTTATCTCTGTAGCCTTCTCCAGTCCTATAACCCTCCGAGATCGCTGCACTCCTTCAATTCTGGGCTCTTGCGTATCCCCGATTTTCATCACTCCACTGCTGGCGGCCGTGCCTTCAGCTGCCTAGGCCCTAAGCTCTGGAATTCCCTCTCTAAACCCCTCCACCTCTCTCTCCTCCTTTAAGGTGCTCCTTAAAACCTACCCCTTTGACCAAACTTCTGGTCACCTATCCTAATATCGCCTTACGTGTCAAATTTTATTTGATGGCGCTCCTGTGAAAAGCTTTGGGACGTTTTACTACGTTAACAGTGCTATATAAATGCAAGTTGTTGTTGTTATTGTTTACTTCCAATTCCATAGTTTATCAGCGAGCGCAGGATTCGGGGAGGAAGCAGTCTATACTTTGCTGCTACAGTCCTATGAATCGCTGCAGCCAGCACTCAAAAATCCCAATTTCACATAGCCTGTTGTGCAGGCAGGAGGTAGAATGCAAAATTAATTAGGGGCCGAGTTAGAAGTTACGGTGGGATGTCCCGCCATGCACCATTCTCGCCCTGGGAGCACTTTGCCCTGGAATTTCTACTCTCTAGTCTCAGAAGTGCAATTAACTTGGCCAGCTTTAGTCTCTTTATTTCCCACATGGGAGAAAAAGTGTTTCACAGTTAAACTTCTGAGATCAAGTGCAGAGGGGAAAGCTCACACCAGATGTACCCCAACTTAAGTGTGCAGGATTGCCAAGGTCGGGCCATTAGAAACATGTTTTGTTATTCAGCAAAAATAACATTATAGATCATAAACCCCGTGAAATGATTAGAAATGGGGTCCTTTTTGACATTGAGACAAACAGAAAGGGGCTAATGTTTTCACAAAAAAAATGAGAGATTTGACAGATCAGGTTGTACGCATGTAAACTGCATTACTTGTCATTTTTAAAGGAGGTGTGGTGGGGGTGGTGATATGGAACAGGGTTGCATTACTCCAACCTGCCACCGCTCTGGATAGGCACCATGCAGAAGCTACAAGTTTCCGAACAGAGAGGGAAAATTAAACAGCCGGTCACTCAGACCTAGTCCCACATATCCCTTACTGGTCAGTTATACAGAGGATTGGAAGAAAGCTGGGAGTGTTGTTTCCAACCCCCATTGGGTGTGGCACAAGGAGACTGAAGGACAGGAAACAGCAAAGTAAATCACCAAAATAAGCGTGTTGAAACTTCTAAATATTTTCTCAACTTGTTTGAAGACAAAACTAAAAGCATATAGTTTGACGGCACTAAAGATGAAACTCTTCAGTCCAACATGCATGAAACTGCGATTGCTTGTTATTTCTAACACCACTATCAAACAATGAAGGAGGATGTTAGTTCACATCAGGCTAGGATACAATTGTATAATTATATAGATATACAGCAAAAATTGCACTTAAAATTTAGCAACTAAACCTGAAGTAGCTTGCAGAAAACCAGAACAATAATATTTATTTTGAGAACAAGATTTTAAAAATTGAGCAAATATAAGAAATTTATGTTTCTATTGAGCCCTTCTCACGCTTCGCTGCTGTGTCAAAGCAGCGCGATGCCATTCCAATATGCTAAGCTTCCACTGGAGCGGGCGCTGCTGATGTGCCTTACAAGAACAATGCGCCCACCATGAACATGCTAATGACCCCATTTCTGCTAACTGGGATGGCAAGAAATGGTACCTATCCTTTGGTTGTTACTCACCCAAAGGCTTTGTCATGCTAGTTGCTTCATTTTTACGTGCTGCAAGTGGTAATAGGCTTGTGCGTCTCAAATCTACAAACAGTTGCTCAATAAGGGCTTGATGGCCGGCGCGGACACGATGGGCCGAAGGGCCTCTATCCGTGCTGTATAACTCTATGACTCTATGACTCTAATTCTGATGAACATTTGTATTGTGTTTCACATGGGTTTCCCTGTAAATGAACTGTAGCATGATGGTACTTACAATCCTTGGTTTAAATGGAGGTTTTATTTTCTTCTGTTCCAGCAGCACCCAGTCAATTTCCTTGAAAAATGGATGCTGTTTAATGGCCTCCTCCCCACCTTGTGACGTAACACAACCCAGGCGTTTATTTGGGCTCTTCGTCATGAACTGAAATCAAAAAAGGAAAATGTAAGATAAGATATTTGGCTCGTAAATTTTTGCATAGAAAATGCACTCATGTGCAGAGTATTTACCAATATCCTTCAGTTGTGTAACAATAGAGCAGTAACAAACGGCGTATCTCTCAGTTACAAGTAGGAATACAATAGGGCAGAATGCACTGTCTGAAGTCAACTCTTACAGATAATGTCAAATTTTAGTTTTAAAAAATGCCAATGACAACACTAAGGACGAGGCAACAATCCAAAAACAGATCCAACCTTAGGAGGGGCTTGGGTCAGGCAGCAAGGGTGAGTAAGGTAGACTCACTGAGTCAGAATAGTATATGTACCTTATGGATGCTTTGGAGGCAATTAAAGTGCTGCGGCTTCTCTGTTCATCAGTTTATCCTAAGGTCTGTTAGGGAGGGTCTGTGGGGTAAAAGGATGTTGGGGAGAGTATGTCTACAGGACGCAGCTTTAATTAAGTCTCAAAAGACATCAAATTTGGCATCTTAAACTTTCTTCATTTTTGTTGGATTACAATAAGGGTGAATATATCATGATATCTGTTTTTCAGAATCGTAAAAGTGGCTGATATTTGTTAAAGTTCTGTTAACCGTAAGTGGTCAGAGCTTTTGCCAGTATAGGGACTTGTGATGCCAAGCTCAACTCTAAATATTCTGATGAGGATGTACCCAAAACCCTTCTCAGAAATGAATACTCTAATATCTGCATTCAGTCTGACAATCTCTTAGGCTCATGAGTTTCCAACTCTCGTAATGTTTGGCTACCAGAAACTCTTCAAAGGACAGATGCCAGGAAGTATTTCTTTACATAGAGGGTGGTCGACAGTCGGAATGGATTGCCAGGAAGCATGGTTGAAATCAAGACAATTGACTCATTTAGGAAATAACTCGATGCTGTAATGGGAAAGCAGTAGGTTTGATATTCTGAGAGGGTGAGATCAAATGGGCCAAAGCGCTTTCTTCATGTGAACCAATTGTGTGATCTTATGAAAACCCTGGAAATTACCTCTGTAGAGGGAAGCAGACTATTTTACTTAGACTGTGAGCACAAACTTGGAGGATACAAGGTTAAAAATAGCAAGCGGTAAGTCAGGTTAACAGCTAATTACCTCTGGAGTTCTCCCGATCGACAGGCAGAACTTTAGTGGAAGACTGGCAGTAAGCCGGGTTCCACTGATCGGGAGAAGAAAACACAAGGAAATTCCAGGCGTAAAATACATTTTCTGAGCTTCTCAGATAGCTCAATGGGTAAAGGAATTGGGGTAGATTTTTATCTTCATTGCCCGGGCAAAAATCTGGCAGGGCGGATCACTCGCCCTTTATAGAACCTGCCTGATTTTCATTTAATTGAAAATCAGGTGAGTTTTCTAAAATGCAGACAATTTGCCCTACCAGATTACTACCCAGCTAGTGAAGAAGAAACTCTACCCCATTGTTTGTTGAGGTATTGAACCATACAGAGTAGGAAGGTGCTAATTTGACTCCTGACCTGCGCTGGGTTAGCTGAACTCAGCAGGGGTGACAGTAGGGGCACTACAATTGGTCTCAGGATCACCAGGCTAGAGAGAGGATGCAGAAAAAAATGGCAAGGTTCCACCAGCTGATCTCTATTCAGTGATCCCTCTGGAAAGTGTGCAGGTGTGGATGTTGGGTGAGGATAGGATCAGGCTCATATGCTCTGTCCCATATTGCCTCACTCTAGCCTCACAATCAAAGAGTGGCCATTCAGATGAGGTACTGGAGTGCTGCTGGCACGCATGGAATTGTACTCCAGCGTGAGCTGGTGATTTCAGAAGAGGGGGGATATTGAAAAAGACCTTTGTTTCCCAAACCATAATGAATATGTGAATCGGACTTCAACAAAAGTAGTTAATGTCATGCCAATTAACTGTTCAAAAGAAAGTTGGATAAATTTTTGGTTAGAATAGGTCAAAGGTTATAAGGCTAGTTTAGATAAGGATAATCAAATACTCTGCAGAACATGGTGGTTCCTGAAATGTTGATGCCATGGTAATGTAATTCAATGGAGTGCATCTGGTTAAGAGTCAATAATAATGACGTCACCGCGACCCGAATGCAAATTTAACTCAGCGGCCTGAACGGAAAGTCGCAGTGGCTTTCCCGCCAGGTGAAGACAGTGGGGAAGAGGATCTGGGGCCACAAGAAGTCCAAACGGGTAAATTTTTTACTTTCCTTAAGGGGCCATGGACATACCCTCCCTTCCCGGTTGTGAGCCCCCCACAGGTTGGCCCCAGCAGCTGATCACGCCACTTACCCGCTGTTGGCAGGCAGCTTCCATGCTGCCTGATTTTCTACTGCTTCTCACTGACTTCCTGCCCGGAATGGGTGGGAAGTTGGCTGGCGGGATTTAAATGAGGCCTGGGAGTTAAAATACCCATGAGCACCAATACTCTGGAGGAAAGAGTGAATTTCCAACTCACGCTGCTGCCCGCCTCCACCTGCCCAAAGCTGTCGTGGAGTTAAAATCGGGCCTCGGTATCCTATTTGCCATTTTTATGACCTTTTTTTTATCTGCGCTCTTAACTTTAAAGATCCACGCATTTACATCCCTTGCTTTCTCTGTTTGTTATCCTGCTAAGAATTTTACCATCTAGGGTATATTTCCTTCCAATGATGATCTTCCCAAAATATACTACTTCACATTCTCTGCATTGAACTGCATCTACTATCTAACAGCCCGCTCTCCTAACCTGTCTATGTCCTTCTGGAACTCTTGCATTCTTCCTGTTTGCCTATGACCAAATCATTTATACAAATGGTAAACAATTATGGTTAGATTCCATCTGTGAATATTTTGTAGTATGTACAGTGAATTACTGCATTTGGTTTTCTGCTTTTTTCACTTAAGTGAATGGATTTATTCCACAATAAATACACTCAGAATGTAATATATAACCTAATGCATGATTTAGGCCATTTACAACAACAGCATCTTAGTTAATAAAAGCCTTTTACTAAACATTTTGGAACATCACTACATTTAACTCAAACATCACTGCTGTTCCTATATTAACCAATAATTAACCTTTCCAAATGGTTATTAGTTTTAGTGCATTTTCCAGGGAAAGTGCATACATTAAGCAGGTCAGGTACAGCATTGCCCAAGCACAAAGCTCCTTCAACTCTGGCCCAGCATTATGTCTTAGCCCCAGAAGCACACTACCTGCTGCACAAATGTGAATTTTTCAAAACCAACAGCAACTATAGATATGGTCAAATTTATTTTTGAATAATGAACAGCTTTGTGCTGTGGATTTGCACCCACTAAGAGCTTGGGCGAGACAATCTCAAATTAATTTCATATATTAACCCTACTGGTTGGAGAGAGAAGACTTTCATCCCTCCAGACTGGGCTGGATTCAAACCCAGGTCCTAATAGTGAAAGGGAAACCTGCTTACCCCCTGTACCCAACAGTCCCCTACAGTGGAACCTGTTTTAAAGGCCACCTGTATAAAATGTTCTTCTCCCTAGTATAAATCCCTAGAATGGTTTTAAATCAGTCATGCTAGAAGCCTGTCTATGAAGATGAGCTGATGGTTTCATTGCACTTACATTTAAACAGCTCGTCAGTTATTCAGTTCCTAGTTAAATCTCAATCATTTTTTAAAAAAATAATTTAAAGTTAAATATACCTAAATCATTCAAAACCAATGTTTAGATGCTTTGTTTATGCTAGATTTATTTTCCTGATTCCACTTTCACAATTTTAAATACATTATTTTGTGTTATACAGTTTGTGGCTTGAAATTATTTTTAGGGATGCAGGTTTGAATCCCACTCTGGTCAGTTCCTATGTAAGGAATCTTACAACACCAAGTTATAGTCCAACAGTTTTATTTGAAAATCACAAGCTTGCGGAGTTTACCTCCTTCGTCAGGTCACTCACCTGACGAAGGAGGTAAACTCCGAAAGCTTGTGATTTTCAAATAAAACTGTTGGACTATAACTTGGTGTTGTAAGATTCCTTACATTTGTCCACCCCAGTCCATCACCGGCAACTCCACATCATGGTCAGTTCCTGACTGAGCTATGTTAAATGCTGAGCAGAGGCTGCAGTATTTCCCAGATGGGGGGAGAGAACATGTGGAAAGGAGTCACACCTGGGTTGGGAGAAGCTCCAGTGCCTCCAGGTAGTCAACTACAGGAGACACTGATAGCAGCCTGAGTGCAGTTAATGCACCTGAGCTCTTAGCTGTAGACATCAGGCCAAGTAGAAGAACTAAAAGGGATAAAAATATAAAGGGGGCAACTTGCTAAAACATTCCATAAAAATTAAAAAATAACAATTATTTTAAATTTTTAAATATATCTTTCTCTTCTTTTCTATACCTACCTGCTCCTTTCTCTAGGTCAAAGGATTATCGTGGAACCTGCTCCCACACCTGCCAATATTGCCCTTAGTCTGGCCCCTAGCAAGTGCCAAAATCGGCACAGGTGAATTACCATTTGATTTTATCATTTACTGCTTGGATGAAATACAGCCTAAACTTCGCCAGCACATCCTATCAGTCATCTGAGTATGTTAGTTAGCTGGTTATTGATACTAATGGAAAATACACCCAGCTATTGGCTATCTGACCTGTTAACAGCAATTCATTTTTGTCTATGGGGGATTAAAAATCCAAGTAATATACCTACACCTCATAGAACACCATGATCTTGTCAGTTCTGCACAGAGATTTGTTTTAATATTTCAAATTAAGGTAACTTTTTTTTTTGTCCAAGCTATTGGGAGATAGTATAGACAATATTGAGTGTCGTAATCCAAGATCAAATGTCAAGCTGCACAATGTTAGGAAACCAAACCTCCCAATTCAAGTCCCCAGCTAACATACAAAAATAAATCTCCCCAGACGCCTACTTAATTCCTGTGCCTCTTCCTGTTCTCTACCTATACAACCGACAGAAGCCAGACAACAAAAGCTACAGGGACTCGACGCTCTGCAGTTACTGTGGCAACTACTATGCGTAATATTAACTCATACTTTGTTAATTGTAGGATTACGAATGACACAGTAAAAGCCAGCAATGCTCCCAAGAAAACTCTCTCATGAAAAAAGAGCATTGATAGATAAAGACCTTAGAAATTACTTTGAAAGCAGTCTCAGTTGGACAATTAGAAACTACCACCATGATAATCACGTGTCATTGAAGTGAAAAGTGCAGCATCCACTCAAACCTTGGTTTCATTTGGCTCTTAGACTTACGCGTAAAAGCAAACAAAATTGTCAGTGTGATACTTCAACTGAACTTTTGCAAAGTCGCCAAAATGACACAATGTTATCTCACATAAGAAAGGGGGAAAGGGTCATGTCTTCATGAAGAAGAAAAAGCAGGCTAAAAGTCATAGAAATGCCACATGCAAATAACTATAACCAAATGGAAACAGAATGATGGAAGCAGTGATACATGTATGCCATAAAACGGATCCCTGGGAGTAGGTTTGTCACCTGTTAAAATGTAATTACATGTTTCATTTCAGCAATGTATAATTGTTAAATGGTTACAGACACAGAAGGAGCCAATTCTCTTGGATTTTGGCGACTATCTTGATGAAGTATTTCTGAGGTATCGAGGTAACCAGTTAGCATTTATGAAAGCAAAATTAGACCGACGTACATTTGTCCCCACCATCTGATCTTCACAGCCAACCAGGGTCTTATTTCTGTAGTTTGGTGAAAACCTGATAAAGTGTTGTTACCGAGTTGTCATTGTAGCTTTTCTTCCCTTCCACTGCTTTTACTCTAAAGTACTATTCCCTCTTTCTGTAGATTTTGCTCTCCCCTCAACTACCCACTGTTCCCCAGCTTTGAGAAAGGATAGGCAACTTGGTGCTCTGTAACTGATCAGTAGGAGGTACATGGATTATTCATCCTCTGAGTCACCTTCCTTTCTGAGCAGAAATGCCTAGCCTCTGCACCATAATTTAGTGTTTGCACTGTGAAGCATAGATAGTTCCCCGAAGCAGTTGTTAAAAGACTCCAAAGTCTGATAATAGGGAATAAAGCACTGAGTTTGGTGAAAATTTACTGCTTTAAGGTGAAGTTTTAAGAATGTATTTTTAGTGGTTACATGTATTGCCTGGTACGCTGCTGAGCCATACAGACCAGGAAGGTCCCAGGATCAATGTTCACTGTGTATTGCATTAGCTGATCTCAATCAGGGCTGTAGTAAGGGCACTACTATTGACCTTTGTACGTCTGAGTTATAGAGCGTTAAAAATTAGCAAGGGCTTCTGCTCCTGATCACTATCCAGTAACTCTAGCTGGAACAAATGTGTGCGCATGTGTACGTTGGGAAAGTCTTGGCTGAGGATGGGGCCTGATGCCCTTCAAGATAGAAGCCTGCATGTGTTGTCGACATTCAAATCTGAAGAATAGACTGTTGGGAATGGTACAAGAAGGTGTTTATCATCCATGGAACCATTGTATAGTGTGAGAAACACGTTTAGGAGTTTTCAGAGTACCTATTTTCTAAAAAAAAATTGCTGCATTTGATGAGGAAACAAAGTCGTGCACTTGAATTGGTGCTAAACCATCAGAGCTTCTTAAAACTGCTGATAGGTGAGTCCATGGAAGCTTTAGCCAACTGCCTGGCTCTGCACCAGCTTGAGATCATCAAAGAGATGAGCCAAAGACCTAGGACTTAGAAAGGGTGAATTCCTTCAAATGAAAAATAGGAAAACACATCAATAAGAGAGCAAGAGGGTGGAAAATATGATGGACGATAAAGTAATGAAAGAAAAGAATAAATGAAAAGAAAATGAAGGAAATGAGTATAAACATAAAAAAAGTGAAAGAAGACAACTAAGAGCAAGTTGTGAAGATCAAAATATGTTGGAAATGTATATTAAGAGAAAAATGGAATAGAAAATTGTAGATTATTCTTAATGCCAGTGCTACAAATCCTTTTATGTTAAATAAAAACAGAAAATGCTGAAAACACTCAGCAGGTCAGGCAGCATTTGTGGAGAGAGAAACAGATTTAACATATCAGGCTGATGACCTTTCGTCACAACTGGAAGAAGTTGGAGATTTAACAGTTTTTAAGCACGTACAGAGCCAGAGAAAAGTGTGGGGGGGGGGATGGTGGGAGGGGAGGAAAGAACAAAAGGGAAGGTCTGTGATAGGGTCTAGGGCAGGAGTGAATAAATGACAAAAGGGATGATGGTGCAAGGCAAAAGGGGGTGGTAATGGGACAAATAAAGAAACAAAAGATAGGTCTAGAGGAGCCTAGTGGATGGCCCGAGTTAAAATGGTGGCGGAGCGGTTATGGGCTGGTAAGTTGACCACCTCAATTTTAACTCTGCTACTGCCCCGTTTCCGCCAGACGGAGGGAGTTAAAATCACCCCTTTGATTTTTTTTTTCTATTCATTTATCTTAAATATAATCATAAAGAATCCATTCCCGATACGTGCCTGAATTTTATGTTAAAAAGCGCTCTAAAAGCCACTAATCAGGTTGTCATTGTAGCCTCTTTTTCCTTCCCCCACTTTTTTTCTTCCTGGTCTCCCTTTAGAGGTTGCTCTCCCCTCAACTATCTGTTGTTCCCCAGCTTTGAGGTACGATAGAGTGAAAACTGGAATGTGAACTTGGGCTCAAAAATAAAGTCCATTACTCTATCACCAAAGGTACATTATTAAATTATTGAGGTAGAGGGTTAGTGTTCACAACAACAATTAACCCCAATGCCTTACAACTCAGGGGTTGGGGGTAACTAATTGGAATAGTTGGACAAAATATATTAAAACTTTGGAACACCAGCTGGCAGCAAAAGGGATAATGTTTGTGACATTTGCTAAGTTTGGAAAGAACAGACTTCTCTGCTGTGTAAAGGCAGGCAAGAAAAATTCTCAACGATATAAATATAAGCCAGTACAAACATATACACATCACAAAACGTTCTGTCCTTTTCCCACAAGTTGTGTAATTTATCCCAAGCCCTCCTGTCCTAGCTGTGGCACTATGAACTGTGTTTCAACTCCCACTGGTGCATACTCAAAGTTAATAAATCCAGTTTTAATTGCAACTAACTCAAAGCAAAGTAGTGGGGAGGGGGAGTGTAAAAGGGGTGTGGGGAACCCACCGCTTTCAGAATGCTGACTGCTTCCTTACTGAGCCAGACCGGGTACAACACGTCGTCGTGCAAGATGGACTCAAAAAGGTCGTCTTCATTGTCAGCCTCGAAAGGTGGCTGGCCAGCCATCATCTCGTACATCAGGACTCCCAAAGCCCACCAGTCCACTGAGGGGCCATATTCTAATTCTTGTAGGATCTGTTCAGAAAGGCAAGCAGATGTTAAACAAATGTACTGTGCTGCTCAGCCCTGATACAATTTATTACTTATTTTAGACAATTAGTTTGAGAATGCTTACCCTCCAGCTATTTCCTTGATTCATTAAATTTAGAACTCAAAGCCTTCAGTTTCTCTAATAAATTTTCCCAGTTGGTCATAAATGAACAATTACTATAATTTACAGTTTTAAACACCTTTCAACCTGTCTTTAACATTTAGTGTACTATTTTTGAAAATATTGACATTTCCAAATAATGAGGGTGAAATTCACCTTGATGGGGACACAAAACAGGTGGCAGTGGATCGGCCGCGGTTATAAACCTCACCTGATTTTCCTTTCTATTGAAGTCAATGGATACGATAATTAGAGGGGGGAGGGGTCTATAATGGGTGGCCAATCCATTCCTGCCCATTTTACACCCCCACCAAAGTTGAATTTTGCTCCCAGTAGTAAGTGAAATCTCTGCTACAAATGGAATACTTTCTTTATTTCATGAACATTTATAAGTTGAAATACTGTGAAAATAATGCATATATATGTATGTATATATTATATGTATTTAGTTATACCCACCCCCCCAAATTTCTCCCATCCTATTTTGACGGGCACCACTAATGCTCTGGTATTGTTTCAGAGGCACTAGCAACCCTCAGGTACCTCACTCAAATGGACAGTGAGTGTCAGTAGGTTATCTGCCTGCCTGTTAGAAGGCTATTCTGATCGATGCTTATACATGTCCGCTATCCGGTAATCATGAAGAGGAGTGGGAATCTTGGCTGATTTATTCCCTTCCTGAATCTGAGTACCCTGAGTCCAACTATACTGCCCTCACTGCTGCCCAGTCAAGAACAGTTAACTCAGCACATGTCAGAAGCAAAATTTGGAATCCTCCTACTTTGTTTAGATCAGTATCATATCCTATAATGGATATACCCACTAAGTCATCAGGGGTGGTCCTTATTCAGCTTTTTTATATCTAAAGCTCACTCTTTATGGAACTGCACCAATCACAGGTTTCTGTATAAGTAACTCAATAATCATGAACATCATGTTGGAGAAGGGCTACACAATAGTACAAGCCCACCAAAATTCTTATTTTCGCAATATTTCAACTTATAAATGGTCATGAAGTAAAGAAAGAACTTGCATTTGTACAGCGCCTTTCATGACCTCAGGATGTCCCAAAGCACTCTACAGCCTATTTAATACTTTTGAAGTGCAGTTACTGTTGTAATGAAGGGAAACGTGGCAACCAATTTGCGCACAGCAAAGTCCCACAAACAGCAATGAGATAATGACCAGAGAATGTGTTCTTAGTGATGCTGGTTGAGGGATAAATATTGGCCAGGACCCCAGGGAGAACGCTCATGCTCTTCTCCAAATAGTGGTATAGGGTCTTTTACATCCACCTGAGAAGGCAGACGGGACCTCGGTTTAACATCTCATCCGAAAGGCAGCACCTCCGACAGTGCAGCACTCCCTCCGTGCTGCACCGAAGTGTCAGTCTGGATTACATGCTCAAGTCTCTGGAGTGGAAGTTAAACGCACAACCTTCTGGCTCAGAGACAAGAGTACTACCTCAGAGTCAAGGCTAACATCTTAAAAAAGTTTAAGAAACAATCCTTCTGTTGATTCATATTTAGTCTTCAGTGCACATCTGTAGTCCTTAATAAAGACTTCAGTGACAAAGAGTTCAGATTTGTATCCATAAATGACCCTACCATTAGCCATCATAAAGCACCCAGCTCAACACAACAGTCATTTTACAAACATCAGTACTTGAGGGAAATGAAATGCTATCTGATCATTTTTGGGTTATAATATTACAGTGACTGCACTATTTTGCTTCATTCACATGCTGCACCACAGAGTAATAGGATGAACATTTATGCTGATGATTTGTCACAAGTGAGATTCTGATCTCAGCTGGGTGTCTAGAGGATGTGCACTGCAAATACTTCTCCAAAGAAAAGGAGCAAAAATCAGGAGGCTAATCAACTTATTTCCTAGTGTCCAGGTTATAATATGGAATTGGCAGCCAACTCTCTGTTATTGAATGGAGTTGGGGAAACCAAAGAAATAAACACTTAAAAAAAAGGGGGCAAATACATTCAAAAATAGGGAAAAACTATACCATTGTGCTGCATTTGGTGTATTTTGCAAGAACTGATTCACTTAGGGTGCATTGAAAAAAATTGTGGTCCTGATTTTTCTGGTGATGGGCATCATCTGTTATATAATTATTATCATGTTGGTGTGGGACTGGAGTCACTTATAGGCCAGGCTGGGTAAGGATGGCAGATTTCCTTCCCTAAAGATTGACTGCAAAGCATTTTGGGACATCCTGATAGCAGAACAGTTATGGAAAAGGACAAGGAACAAACAAATATGAAAATGCTTAATTGGAGGAGGGCTAATTTCAATGAGTTAACAAGGGATCTTACCCTGGTGGATTGGAATCAAAAATTGGTAGGTAAAACAATAATTGAACAATGGGAGGCCTTCAAGGAGGAGTTGGTTCAGGTACAGAGTAGACACATCCCTACAAGGGGGAAAGGAAGGGCATCCAAAGCTAGAGATCCCTGGATGACTAAAGATATAGAGATTAAAATGAAACAGAAAAAGGAAGCTTATGACAATTGTAAGCTCATAATACAGTAGAGAACCAGGCTGAATACAGAAAGTACAGAGGACATCTAAAAAATGGAATAAGAGGGGCAAAGAGAGAGTATGAGAATAGATTAGTAACTAACATAAAAGGGAACCCAAAAGTATTTTATAAACACATGAGTAGTAAAAGGGTAGTCAAAGGAAGTGTGGGACCGATTAGGGACAAAAAAGGAGATCTTCTTGTGGAGGCAGAGGGCATAGCTGAGGCACTAAATGAATACTTTGCATCCATCTTCACTAGAGAAGAGGATGCTGCCATTGTAGCAGTAAAGGAGAAGGTAGCAGCGATATTGGATAGGATAAAAATAGATAAAGAGGAGGTACTTAAAAGATTGGCAGTACTCAAAGTAGAAAAGTCTCCTGGTCCAGATGGGATGAGAGAAGTAAACTTTTAGAGACAATAATTCAGGGCAAAATGAATTGACACTTGTAAAAGTATGGGCTAATAAATGAAAGTCAGCACGAATTTGTTAAAGGAAAATCGTGTTTGACTAACTTGATGGAGTTCTTTGATGAAGTAATGGAGAGGGTTGATGAGGGTAGTGCGGTTGATGTTGTGTACATGGACTTTCAAAAGGCATTTGATAAGGTACCACATAGTAGACTAGTTAGCAAAATTAAAGCCCATGGGATTAAAGGGACAGTGGCAGCATGGATACAAAATTTGGCTAGAGTAGTGGTGAATGGTTGTTTTTCAGACTGGAGGGAAGTATACAGTGGTGTTCCCCAGGGGTCAGTATTAGGGTCAATGCTCTTTTTGATATATATTAATGACCTGGACTTGGCTATAGAGGGTATAATTTCGAAGTTTTCAGATGACATGTAGTAAACAATGTGGAGGATAGTAACAGACTTCAGGAGGACACAGACTGGTGAAATGGGCAAACAAATGGCAGATGAAATTTAATGCAGAGAAGTGTGGAGTGATACATTTTGGTTGGAACAATGAGGAGAGGCAATATAAATGAAAAGGTATAATTTTAAAGGGGGTGCACATACACAAATCTTTGAAGGTGGCAGGACAAGTTGAGAAGGCTGTTAAAAAAGCATAAGGGATCCAAAGCTTTATTAATAGACATAGAATACAAAAACAAGGATGTTATGCTAAACCTTTATAAATCACTGGTTAGGCCTCAGCTGGAGTATTGTGTTCAATTCTGGGCACCACACTTTAGGTAGGTTGTCAAGGCCTTAGAGAGGTTGCAGAATAGATTTACTAGAGTGGTCCCGGGATGAGGGACTTCAGTTATGTGGAGAAGCTGGGGTTGTTCTCCTTAGAACAGAGAAGGTTAAGGGGAGATTTGATAGAGGTGTTCAAAATCATGAAGGGTTTTGACAGAGTAAATAAGGATAAACTGTTTCCAGTGGCAGAAGGGTCAGTAACCAGAGGACACAGATTTAAGGTGATCAGCAAAAGAGCCAGAGGCGACATGAGGAAACATTTTTTTATGCAGCGAGTTGTAATGATCTGGAATGCACTGCCTGAAAGGGTGGTAGAAGCAGATTCAGTAGTAACTTTCAAAAGAGAATGGGACAAAATACTTGAAGGGGAAAAATTTACAGGGCTATGGAGAAAGAGCAGGTGAACGGGACGAATTGGATAGCCCTTTCAAAAAGCCAGCACAGGCACGATGGGCCAAATGGCCTCCTTCTGTGGTGTACCTGTACCTACTATGAAAGGAACTATATAAATGCAAGTTCTTTGTTTACTAGATATCTAGCATCAAAAAGGAGAGCAACATTGCCATTGTTACAAGCACATTTTTTGCTCACTCTGATGCCTATGAGAAGTTCTGTAACAGCACAGAGTGTTGGTGTACCATTCATGTCATGAAGTAGCAGGATCTGGGTTTACACCTTCAAAACTAGAGGTGGGCAATAAATGCAGCTTTTTTTTATTCATTCATGGGATGTGGCCGTCGATGTCAAGGCCAGTGTTTATTGCCAATCCCTAATTGCCCTTGAGAAGGTGATGGTGAGCCGCCTTCTTGAACTGCTGCAGTCCGTGTGGTGAAGGTTCTCCCACAGGGAGTACAGTGTCACCCACATCTCATGAACAACATTTTTAAAAATTGCAACATGGTGACTTCTTGATCTCAACTGGGCCATGAGGGAAACAGTCAACTCCAGGACTTCTGTACCTCCTAGTGGCTGGTTACGAAACAGCAATGGCAGAGGTCTGCCCTCTTGTTGGAATATAGTGCAGAAGATGTAAAGATAGGGGCCAATAAAAGAATTGAAAAAAATTGGAGGGAGGGAGACAAAAGGTTATTTACATATAAACTACAAACCTTATTACTAAATCCATTTTAAAAAACTAGCTGAAGAGATAAAGGTAAGAGTCATTCGCACCTCCATCTTTCTACATCCAGAGAACTGAGACAGTCTGGCCTGTCGACTTCTCCATGACCAACTTGATGTTGCTGTCCACTGCTCCATATTGGTTAACAAATGCACTTTGATGGAAAGGATAGATCGTCCTGCTGATTTTTTTTGCTCCCTTAAACTTCTGTGCCATGGCATAATGCTTCACCTAATGGACCACCCAAGATCCAACAAAACTCTCCAGCTGAGGGGTATCCAATTGTGAATGTTAATCCAGCCTGAGATTTGAAGTCAACCTCTCCCAGTAGGCATCTAACACTCTATAGCAAGACTTAAATTATAATTTTTAACTTATGTGAAAGCAGCTGTAAAACCAATTGTTTCACTCACACTAGGAGCAAATTTACTACAGTATCTTAGTTTGTCAAGGGGAGACAGTAAACATACCTCAGGGGCAATGTAATCAGGTGTACCACAGAAAGTAGTAGTTGTGATACCATTCAGAATGCCTTCTTTGCACATGCCGAAGTCAGCCAACTTGCAGTGTCCCTCAGCATCCAGCAAGATATTGTCCAGTTTAAGATCTCTGCAAATAACAAACAAATGTCCTAATTATTAGTCGTAATGTATGTGCTATTTCATTTGAGCAAGTCCAGTTTGATGTTTGGCCTAGTGATTGAAAAGGACATCAATTATTTACAAAGCAGAACGACAAATCGTTGCTAAGCTAAAGTTAACGATTCTACAGAAAATAAACCAGACTTGCATTACCTGTTTTGTGTTTATAAAATGTAACATTTCTCACACTGGTGTTTTTTTATTTGTGTCTATGTGCTATGGGTGACATTGGGCAATGAGTGTATGTACTCTGATGACATTATATAGCAGGGGTACCTAATCTTATCTAACCAAGGACCTGTTACCTCATTCATTAATCTTACTGAAGTCCAGACCCAGCTCAGTAGGTTTAAAGGGCCACAGAAACATAGGAACAGGGATAGGCCATTTAGCCTCTCGAGCCTGTTCTGCCATTCAATGGCTGATCTGTATCCTAACTCCATGCACCCGCCTTGGCTCCATATCCCGTAATACCCTTGGCTAGCAAAAATCTATTGATTTCAGATTTAAAATGATTAATTGAGCTAGCATCTACTGCTTTTTGTGGGAGAGAGTTCCACACTTGTACCACCCTTGCACCACCCTTGCATGGAGAAGTGTTTCCTAACTTCTCTCTTGGATGGCCTGGCTCTGATTTTAAGGTTATGTCCCCTTGTCCTAGACTCCCCCACCAGCGGAAAAAGTTTCTCTCTATCTACTCTATCAATTATAACATAAATACTGTGGCTACAAGAGCAGGTCAGAGGCTGGGTATTCTGTGGCGAGTGACTCACCTCCTGACTTCCCAAAGCCTTTCCACCATCTACGAGGCACAAGTCAGGAGTGTGATGGAATACTCTCCACTTGCCTGGATGAGTGCAGCTCCAACAACACTCAAGAAGCTCGACACCATCCAGGACAAAGCAGCCCGCTTGATTGGCACCCCATCCACCACCCTAAACATTCACTCCCTTCACCACCGGCGCACCGTGGCTGCAGTGTGTACCATCCACAGGATACACTGTAGCAACTCGCCAAGGCTTCTTCGACAGCACCTCCCAAACCTGCGACCTCTACCACCTAGAAGGACAAGGGCAGCAGGCACATGGGAACCACACCACCTGCACATTCCCCTCCAAGTCACACACCATCCCGACTTGGAAATATATCGCCGTACCTTCATCGTCTCTGGGCCAAAATCCTGGAACTCCCTACCTAAAGCACTGTGGGAGAACCTTCACCAAACGGACTGCAGCAGTTCAAGAATGCGGCTCACCACCACCTTCTCAAGGGCAATTAGGGATGGGCAATAAATGCTGGCCTCGCCGGTGATGCCCACATCCCATGAACGAATAAAAAAAAATTCCTTTCAAAATCCTTAAAACCTTAATCAAATCACCCCTTAACTTTCTATATTCCAGGAAATGCAAGCCTAGTTTATGTAATCTCTCCTCATAATTTAACACTTGGAGCCCTGGTGACATTCTGGTGAATCTATGCTGAACTCCTTCCAAGACCAATATATCCTTTCAAGAGTGCGGTGCCCAGAACTGTACACAGTACTCCAGATGTGGTCTAACCAGGGCTTTGTATAGCTGTAACAAAACTTCCTCTTCATGTTCCTTTTTGCACCTCTTACCATCTTTTTGGTCTTCCTTTGCTGTTCTTTATATCTCTCCCAACCCCCTGAATCTACATTATTCATTGCACTTTTGTATGCTCTTTCCTTTAATTTTATGTTATCTCTCACCTCTTTTGCCGACCATGACTGTTTTATTTGGTAAGTAGAGCTCTTGCCCCTTAGGGGTATATACTGGTCCTGTATTAAACTCAATTCTTTTTTGAACACCTTCCACTGTTCATCTGTAGTTTTACCTGATAACAGTTTTGACCAGTTCACTGTCGTCAGTCTCTATCTCACCCCATTAAAGATAGCTGTACCAGAATCTAGAATCTTAACTGTGTTAAGTTTCTTCTTTTCAAACTTAACATTGAATTTGATCATATTATGATCACTGTTGGATAAATATTCCCTTACTGTTAGGTTATTAACTAAGTCTGGTTCATTACTCATTACTAAATCTAGTATGGCCTTCCATCTTGATGGTTCTGGAACACAATGGGCTCAATGTTACCAGGGCTGCGGGTTCGCGGCGGGGGGGGGCTATTGGGCACGTGGGTAACGCGCCCGGTGAAATCAGTCTGCCCCCCGCGCGATCGCAGCCTAATTGGATCCACTTACCTGGTCTTCTGGGTTCCCCACTGCTGATCTGCGCGTCGGGCAGACTGCGCATGCGCAGTAAGATCTGTCAGCTGGAGGAGCTCTATTTAAAGGGGCAGTCCTTCACTGACAGATGCCACAACAAATAGCAAAAATTACAGCATGGAGCAGCCCAGGGGGAAGGCTGCTCCCAGTTTAATGATGCCTCACTCCAGGTATCATTAGATGGGGTGAGGAGGAGGGGGAGGACAGAGATCTTCCCCCCGGTGGGCGGGAGGAAGCGGCCTGCCTCTGCCACCAGGAAGGCCTGGCTCGAGGTGGCAGAGGAGGTCACCTGCACCACCAACATATCGCCCACCTGAATACAGTGCAGGAGGCGCCGCAATGACCTAAGTAGGTCAGCCAAAGTGAGTACACTTACTCATTCCCCTACACTCCGTCTGCCACATCACCGCCCCCACCCCACATCTCCTTCTGCACTGCCAACACTACTCTGTCACATCACCCCTCATACTCACTCAAACCTCATCCTCATTTTACCTGCACTTACTCACCTCGCCAGTACTCATCCCGCCACTACCACTCAACCCAATCCTCATACAATCTCATGGCTCTATCTCATACTCACCCTCTCATGCATCTCTTTCACAGTCAGCCTCACTCAACCTGCCACTACCTGTGCTGCAGCCACAGGGCATGCATCACATATGTGCAGCAGGAAGCATAAGGCAAACGTGTCATGAGCATGAAGGGGATGCACAAGGGTGTTTGAGGGTTTGTCATGGTTTTTACTTATATTTGATTTCTGACCAACTCACATTACATATTATATTGGCACCACTGCTGCCATGTCTTTGAGAATCTTTTCTGGTTTGTGCAATAATGCCCTTTCCTGAGGATCACAATGAAGACCCACAACTGATGACACCCATTGTGTCACTGCAGAGTGGGTGTAGGTGTATTTGCAGGGCTCTTTTGTGCAGACGACTGAGAGACATCGGCGATGTCCCCGTTGGCATCCTGGAAGGATGCAGAGGAGAAGTTGTTGAGGGCAGTGGTGACTTTGACAGCGACAGGTAAGAAGATGGTGCTCGGGCCAACCGGGAGCAGCTCGGCATGAAGGAGGCTGCAGATGTCCACGACTGCATGTCGAGTGACTCTGAGCCTCCGTGTGCACTGCTGCTCAGAGAGGGTCTGTGGACCCTGTGGCGAGGGTAGTGCCCTCTGCGATGCATCTCTCTCTGCCGTTGCCTTCCCTCCTGCTGTGCAGGTGGATGTGTCACAGCACTCTGTTGTGGAGCTCCACGTGTCAGAGGTGGACGGCGTGGCCGGCGAGGCTGGTGATGCTATTCGCCCTCCGAGGAGGTCATGACTGCAGCTACGGCGGCCCCCATCCGGAAGATGTACATCTGAGGGGGTCCACAAGGTAGGTACATGTCTCTGGACCCCAGGGTAAGTGTGCAAGTGAATTTTCTTGTCAGGAGGAGGGTGGTGGAGGCCAAACTTTGTCCTAAGTCACAGAGTGGCCTCCTGCAATGAGTCAGGGTCGCCACCCCCTCCACCTGTCAAATGGACCTTTGCAGCTGCCACAGGCTGACAGCTGCAACACGTCCATTTCAACTGGGAGTGTTTCCCCCAGTATGGGAAACAGTCCCAGTTGTCTCTAAAATCCCACCCCTCCTCACATAATCCCTTAATCAGGTCTGTTAATGACCTGAAATAGCTAGATAAATATTGTCAAGTGGCACCCTGCCGGCTTTAATTGCCTGCGGGATTCCCACATGCGGGGGCTGCGCGCGCACGTCGGCGCGTCTGTGGGGAACCCAGAAGTGGGCGGGTTGGAGCCGGGCTCCCGACCCGCTCCGGGATTCCCCGATTTTCGGAGCCCCCCCCCCGCCAGGAACGCACCCGATAGCGGACGCTAAAATAGAGCCCAATGTTCCAGAAAACTATCTTGAATGCACTCAAGAAATTCACTACCTTTCTGACTTGAGCTACTCTGCTCTTCCCAATCTATATGAAAATTAAAGTCTCCTATTAAAACAACTCTGCTTTTGATGCAAGTTTCTCTAATCTCTGAATTAATATATTCTGCCACTTCACTGCTGCTATCAGGAGGCCTGTAGCCAACTCCCATTACAGTTTTACGTCCTCTCTTATTCCTCAATTCTAACCATAGAATCTCTGCTGATTGCTTTCCCTTACCTATATCCTCTCTTACTAATGTTGTAATAGTACCTTTAATCAATAAGGCTACCCCTCCTCCTCTTCCAGTTTCCCTACCCTTTCTAAAGAACTTATAACCTGGAATATTTAACTCCCAATCATGACCAGCTTGTAACCATGGAGGGGGGAAGGTAAAAATTGTTAAAATGTCAAACATCACCCTAACTCACCTCCAACCCGCCCACTTCCGGTTTTAACAGAGACGGGTCGGGGGGCAGCCGACCAATCTGCTCTTAGGAGGCGGGTCGGTCACTGAAATCTTTTAAAGAGCCTGCGTGCCTCCATCTTAACAGCTTTGTTATTTTTAACTCATGAGGGCCTGATTCTCGCCAGGTAAAAGGGGGCGAGAAGGGCCGGATCATCAAATGAGTGCCTTTATTGCACTATTTGTGGGCCGGGGCAGCAGGAGTGTTTCCTCCAGACCCAACAAGCATACCTGCCGTGATCGGCTGACCCCCTCTCCCGATCTATCCACGGCCCCCCCTCCGATGTCTGACTCCCCCGATCTATCCATGGCGCCCCCTCTGATGTCTGACCCCCGATCTATCCACGGCCTCCCCCCAATGTCCGACCCTCTGATCTATCCACGGCCAGCCCTCCGATGTCCGAACCCTCGATCCATCCACGCTCCCTGCACCAGATGTCTGATCCCCCCCACCACGATCTATCCATGGCCCCCCCTCCGCTGTCCGAACCCCTGATCTATCATGGCCCCCCCTCCGATGTCTGACGCCTATGATCTATCCAAGGCCCCCCTTCTGATGTCTGATGACCCTGATCTATCCAGGTTCCCCCCCACCAACCGATGTCTGACCCCCCCGCACTATCCACGCCCCCCCCCCCAACCTCCAATGTCCGACGCCCCCGATCTATCCACGGCCCCCCCTCTGATGTCTGACCTCCCTGATCTATTCGTGGCCACCCCTCTGATGTTCAACCCCCCGATATCTCCAGCTCCAAACCCCCCACAACCGATGTCTGGCCCCAATCCACCCGATGTACGACCTCCCTCCCGCTACCCGATGACTGACCCACCCCCCCCCCACCAACACCGCTATGTCAGACTTTTCTGGCATCTGCTCCCCGGCTGCTTTCCCGCCCAACAGGCAGTCCCGCCTGTCAAACTGGCTGGCAGCCACGCGGGGAACCTGCTGAGAAAATTTAAAAGAGGTCCTACAATAAAGTTCTGCCGGGCGTCTGGGAAACCCGGGTGTCCGGTCAGGAAACCCTCTCCCCCCTGCTCTCTTCACATCTCTGAGTCAAAATCCAGGCCTATGGCTCAGTAATGGCCACCCTCTAAGCTGCATTTGAGCCTCTAATTAACTCAATTTATTTCTTATACTCTGTGCATTAGTATATAAAACTCTTATTTGGGCAAGAGACCCTAACCTGTCATTCTGCCCTGATGCTGCCTTTCTCACACCACTTAACTTAACACATTTCTTATTTGTCACTCCTGCTGTAACTACTTCATTTACGTCAGTATTACCTTCCCTGGTGTATGTCTATCATTGCTTGTGACCTGAACCCTGCTCTTATCCCGTTTTTAAATCTTTAAACTATCATTTTTATTATTGTTTCTGACTGAGGCCTCCCCCCAATTTATTAGTTGTTAAGGGTCTAATTATTTCAGAAACTGTGTTTATTTCGTACTATAAATTTATAGTGAATTTATTTCCATTCATTGTCAAAAAAACCTGAGTCCCATTTCAAATTTGAAAAATGACTTTGCTTTAATCTTTGGGCATACAGATTCGGATGACGCTGTAATTGACCCCAATGGCAAAATAGTGGTGTCAGCCTTAACCTGTACAATACCGTCCTTTGGGATGGTAGATTGCTAAATGTCCGACCATGTCATATATTCTATGAACACAGAAATTTTGTATTTTGCGCTGTTAGCTACAAAAAGAAAGAAAAGATTGCTGAAGTTGTCCATTTCCTCTCTGACAAAATGCTGCTTTCATGAACAGTTTAATGGGGAGAGTTTCCAGCCCTGCAGACACGGATGGAGGCACACTTTATGCTGCACCTTTGCTCTGTACAAAATGAAACTTCACACATATGTCACCATGTGAACGGTATTATTAGCCTCCACCCTCAACAGCACTCAAATTAATTACCAGCACAGTGTGTACCTGCAATTCCCCAATGTTATATACAGGATGCCCACCGGGGCTGCTGTGAGAAGGCTCTTTCATAACCACCGACCGTACAGAATGGCAAAAGACAAGCATATTTGGGGGGGGGGGGGCGGTCACATTTGCAGTAAAGATTAATTGGTTACATTATTTACCACACAAAATCAAAGAGAAATGTTAGCATTTTCAAGGCACTAAGATATTTCTTTGATTTGCTGTTGTTGTTCGTTGGATTTTAATGTGAGAACTAGCTTCCACAGAGTTGTACCCGACAGAATCCAGGATTACAGTCCTACACGGACGGTTGCCATATTGCGTTGAAAAGGTTCAAATAAATCCACAAAGATGTAGGGGGAAATTTTAATCCCCCTATGACCGGCAGAAGAGGTTCAGGGTGGAGGAGATTAAAAATTACGTCATGTGACCCTAACACGCCGCATATATATCTGCCGCCATTTTTCTGGTGGCGGGTTGCTTGTCGTGTCTGTGTCCTGCTCTCGGGTTCATTATAATATTTAAATCAGGCTCCCACAGTGCAGCTGGGAGCCTAATTTAAATTTAACGCTAGCCGGCCGGGCTTGGGAAACCCGGCAGCTAAATGGAGACGGGAATAGCAGGATCAAGCGGGTAAATGGTTTTTAAAGCACTTCTTGAGAGCAAGGAGGAGCAGGAGTGGTTTTCCTGGCCCCTTAAGCTAACCTTCTGCACAATCGGCCGACTCCTGCCCCTCCAAACCCGTGATCCCAAGCCTTATTCCCCGTGATCTTTCCCTCTCTCCCGATTGCCGGTCCGACCTGCCCCTTATGCCCCACGATCTTTGCCGAGCCTCCCCCACTTCAACCCACGATCTTTCCCGATTGCTGGGGCTGTCTCCAAGGGTCCCTGGCTGATGCCTTCTACCATAGGCTTCGCTGCTCGGCAGATGGCCAACCTCTCAATCTGGCCAGTTGCTGGTGTGAAACGGACTAAAAAAATGATAATCAGTTCCTGCCGTTAAATTTGGCTGGACCTCCGCCTTCCTGGAACTCCTCCTGCAAACACGCTCCCTTCCCATAAATATTGGGGCAGTAGTATCACACATCAGGCGAGAGGGCACTTTCATGCCATACTGTTATTTTTAACCAGTTGTGCGCTACAGATAAAGAGATTGTGGAGGTTGTTCTTACTACAACTAAAACAACTTGCATTTATGTAGCACTTTTAATGTAGTAAAACGTCCCAAGGCACTTCACATGAGCGTTATCAAACAAAATTTGACACCGAGCCACATAAGGAGCTATTAGGACAGGTAACCAAAAGCTTGGTCAAAGAGGTAGGTTTTAAAGAGCGTCATAAAGGAGGAGAGAGAGGTAGAAAGGAAGAGAGGTTTAGGAGGGAATTCCAGAGCTTAGGGCCTAGGCAGTTGAAGGCACGGCCGGCAATGGTGGAGCGATTAAAATCGGGGTTGAGCAAGAGGCAAGAATTGGAGGAGCTCAGAGATCTGGAAGGGTTGTAGGGCTGGAGGAGGTTACAGAGATAGGAAGGGGCGAGGCTATGGAGGGATTTGAAAACAAGGATGAGAATTTTAAAATCAAGGCATTCCTGGACTGGGAACTAATGTAGGCCAGCGAGCACAGGGGTGATGTGTGAACCGGAATTGGTGTGAGTTAGGATACACGCAGCAGGGTTTTGGATGAGCTCAAGTTTATGGAGCTCAATTTATAGACGATTTAAGTAATAACAGTAACTGAACATCCAGTGCACAGGGCTGAAACAGTGCTCCCAGCAGGGAAAGTGTGCTCGCAGCGGGTGTGGGTCGGAGAGAGGTGTACAACATTGCAACCCTTTTCTCCGACCCACCATTTCTGAGAGTGTGGCCCCCTTCTGGTACAGCTTGCCAGCCCAGGGTTGGTGCAATATTAGGCGGCCCGGAGGCCAACTTGGTTCGCAGCAAAGTAGAGTGTAGGAGTTGCCGATCATGGGGGGGCGGAGCCTGGGGTGGCTGTGCCCCACATTATTTTTGAGGCGCCCAGAAAACACTCCTGTTACGCCTGGCCCCGCAAAAATCATTTTAAACTTGTTTCTTTGGTCATCTCCAGCTGTACTGCCTGGTAAAACTGGGTAGAGCCGTGACTGCTAGTTGCCTTCCAAAATGGCAATGCTGTGTACATCTTAGGACCTAATTTTGCACATTAAAAGGACCTACCACCTGAAACAGGTAAGCGCGCCAATCATTCAGTGTTAGGCCCCTTTCAGGATGGCTTTGGCCAGATTGGGAATGGGAAAGGAGCGGTAAGTTTTTCCCTGTGATTTGCAGAGCACTACTGTCCCGTTTCCGCCCAGCAGAGGCAGTGAAAAATTCATGAAGAATGGCCACTTGGGTGAGGTACTGAGAGTTGCTGCCAGCCATCGAACTGTACCCAGGCAAAAATCAGCATTTCAGGTCAGAAAACATTGGGGAGAGATTGGAGATAACAAGTATGTCGGTCTTTTATTTTTACTTTGCTCTTCAGACAAATTCAAAAGTGTGACTTCAGGTGATGCATTTTCTTCCCCAATTTGCATTTCATTTCCATTGAGGCAAACTGATTAACCTGAGCAGCTGAGCTAGCACTGCTACAGAAATGACTCATTAAGGTTTATCTATAGATACCTTAATGGAATCTGTAGATGTTTCCAATTATATTTATTGTATTATTAAGGATTTCAAGTGAAGAATGTGCCTCATCTTGCTGCCACTACTACTTTCAGTCATACCTTGCTTTCTACCCAGGGATAACAGAACTAGTTTTGGAAATTCAAAACTCAATTATGACTATCAAATGTATTTTCCCATTCCCAAATAATAATGTCAATTTCTGCTTTGTTTATTTTGAATTTCCTAAGGCTAGACTATCAAACTAAATTTTGAGAGCAGACTGTATCAATTTCCCATCAGTTAATGTCAAAGCTTCAGTACATGTTGTCAGATATGCATGAAACCCATCAGTATGCTTACGAGTCTCCAATCCAACTCAATGAGAAGTCCACATAAGTAGTTTCTGTTTGCCTGATATGCAATGCATACTCTGTCCCAGTTCTGTGCATCTATTAACCTGAGCTCAGGGAAACTAAGGGGCAGGTTGATGTAAGCCAAGACTTCGGGATCCAAAAGAACTGCTGGATTTGAACCAGCTAAAACTGTGGGCGCCAGTTCAGAGTGCTAGCAACATTCCAACTATTTTCCCAGCTAAGACCACCCTACCAATTAAAACAATGACTTTCAGGTTTATCCAAGGTCGCGAGGGAAGAATCCCAACTCCAAGTGACAGGTCTACCTCTCCAGGTCCCATGAATGAGCGAAGCTAGCTGGTCATTCGTCAACCACACCCTGAAATACCGTAGACCTGCCGAGCTCCATCATTGGATTACTAAACCTGCTACAGAGTGTGGGATTCCCTTTTTTGCCACAAATTCACCTTGCAGCTTGGTCCCAGATCTTGCAAATGATTCAGGCTTCTGGATAATGGATTCTTAACGTAATGTCACTCGGACATAATGGGAGTCCTTTTAAATTTTGGAGACTGTGTAAAACGGGTGATATCAAATTGGCTGCCCATTTTCCTTTTCAGTTGAAATTACCCCCAATGTTCCTAAACAACAGGTCAAGTTGGTGATTGAAGTCAGTAAACACATATGGTTTCCTTGTCTGTAACTGGAATGAGTCACCAGACTGGTCAGATCATGTATGTATAATAACATTTTTTTATGCATACCTGCCTGAAAATGAATAGGATGTTTCACTGCGCCAAACAGAATGCTAATAGACTAGGTTATTTTTCTGACTGTAAAGGAACTCTAGCTGCACAACACAAACTATAGGGGTGATCCGAATGCAACCTCTTTTTAAGAGGTCCAGTAACACTTTAAACAACCACTGGGAGTTTAGCAGGAAATCCCGCCCTACAAGTGGGTGCATTATCCATCACCGACATGATTGGGTGGGCAGCCTGCCAATCAAATGCTAATGAGGCCTGGCAGCTAAAATCCTCTGAGCCTCACACATATAACATTGGGCGGGCATGCAGACCACCAGACTGAAAACCACTGCCAGTTAAAATCCCCCCCCACCATATGTTTTTATATTTTCTTTTTTTAAAATCTAATTGTTCTTTAATTTGTAAATCATCCCTCACTTTGGCCTGCCTTGCGAGCTATCTCTGCTATCAAGAGAGCAAATGGTTGACATGTTGTCAGGCCACAACTAATGCACCTTGCAGCCAGCTGCCAAGAGGGTCTGTAACTTGCCAGGTGTGACTTGCCCGTCTGATTTCCCTTCACCCTGCAGGGGATGCTGCAGCGTCTGCTTGGAACTTCCTATCTCATTCCTCATGCTGTAACTGTAATGTTCAGTGCAACCGTGGCAACCTATACCGTACAAACTAAACTTTACATCTAAACTGGAAAGGGTATCAAAAAAGAGAACAAAAATGATTCCAGGACATATGTGGGAGCATTAGAAAGAAAGGCTTAAAGACCACAGTTTATGCTCAACAGAAAAGGAGAAGACTAAGGGAGAACTTGATTAAAGTGCTTGGTTGTGAAGGAAACATGGCAGTGTAGCACATGGGTGTACCAATACAGTGCTCCAACCTGATATAGTCCAGGGGTATGTCTACCACTCCCTGCAAGGTAAATTTTCAATCTCATCTGAGGGAAAATTAGTTTTCCATTAGGAACAAGGAAAGCTCAAGAGAACAATACAGCTGGACAACTCAGCAACAGCAATTTGCATTTGTATGGTTCCTTTTATGTAACACATGTCCCAAGGTGCTTTACAGGAGACCACCTGACACTGAGCTGGATGTGGAAGAGATGTTACAGCAGGTGACCAAAGGGGCAATCAAAAAGATAGGTGCATTCCTTCTGACTGGACATGGATCAACATTGGTAGAGGTCTGGAAAGGGGTCACATGTCTAATTTCTGAACTATGGTTAGAATGGTGTACGGTCCACGAGTAATTAGTATGGTGGGCAGAATATTATTTATGTTTTTCAGTGGAAATCAACCATGACGAGAACAAATAAGGTAGATATTGAGAAATCCTTTCCAAGGAACCAGAAACAAAACTAAGACAGTGAATGAAAATATAAAATTAAGAGTTGAATTAGCAAAGGCAGCATTGTGAATCTATGGACTAAACAACAGCTCTTGAATACAAAATCTGCTAAATCAGGAGCTGAGCGAGTGTCTGGTGGGAGATGTTAGGCTAGAGTCCTGAATTAGGGGTAAGATTGTAACATAAAAGTCTGCCACACAGTGCAGAGTGCAGCCAGACAATTGCTGTAATCAGGATGGCCACAGACAATGCAAAACTTCACCATCATGTTCTCTCCTGTCAGCTTCTGCAGCTATCCACCCATTGTCACTCTTGCATTCAGTTCTAGAATCTCAGCTTTAGCCGTCAACTTGGGTCTTTTCCTGGCTGGGACTCATTACACCACCTTTTCTAACTCCTAGTCTTTTTATCTTCCCAAGAACTATTAACTCCTCAAGTAATGAAACTATAATTTTTGCATAGTCTGAATACGCCAATAATAGGGGTTATACATGATGCTTCTGCAGCACATTGCCCCTACTGCAGGTGTTGGTACAGTTGTGAAACATTTTATATCTCACAGTCAGTATCTGGAATTCCACCACCCCAGACCTCAATCAGTCAATCCCTCCAGAAGTAAGGTATTTCGAACCCTAATCTAATTCATTCCACTTTTTCAGCTGAGTATATCTGATACTTCATAAAATCATGTTGCCTTGTGATCAAATTAAATTAGATAGTTTTGCGTTTGCAGACCTTTTTCCTTTGTCCCAGTTCATAGGATCTCAGGAAATATATTATTTATTGGTAGCACATTTATATTTTCTCTCAAGATGTTCCCACATGGTGCATCCAGCACTGGCAAGATCCCTGCTTTGTCTGCTAGACAGCAGCACAAGTTTGTCTGTTTCTGTTTATTTACAGGCCTTTGGGGATGTTCAATAGGATTTTCAAATCTTGTCCTTGAACTTAAATCACCAAGTGATGGAAACTAATATTATTCTCCTTAACAAAGAGCTAGAGCAGATGTGGCAGATTTTTCATCCTCCCCCTCCCCCCCATTTTCTCTCCTCCTCTTTTGAAGACACCGATCACTGTTGGATTACAGCTCCACTGTGGCCAGAATGAGACAGAAAGCAGGTAACTATAGACCAGTTAGCCTAACATCTGTCATTGGGAAAATGCTAGAATCCATTATTAAGGAAGTAGTAGCAGGACACTTGGAGACTCATAATATAATCAAGGAAAGTCAACAAGGTTTTATGAAGGGGAAATCATGTCTGACAAATCTTTTAGAGTTCTTTGAGGAAGTAACGGGCAGGGTGGATAAAGGGGAACCAATGGATGCAGTATATTTGGATTTCCAAAAGGCATTCGATAAGGTGCCACATAAAAGATTACTGCTCAAGATAAGAGCTCATGGTGTTGGGGGTAATATACTGGCATGGATAGAGGATTGGCTAACTAACAGAAAACAAAGAGTCGGGATAAAAGGGTCATTTTCAAAATGGCAGTCTGTAACTAGTGGGGTGCCGCAGGGATCAGTGCTGGGGCCTCAACTATTTACAATATATATCAATGACTTGATGAAGGAACAGAGTGTCTTCTGGCCAAATTTACTGATGATACAAAGATAGTTGGAAAAGCAAGTTGCGAGGAGGACACAAAGGGCCCGATTTTACCAGGGGTTCCGGGTTCCCGGCGGAAATTAGTGGGTTTCCCGCGCGATCGCAGCAGGCAACGCACTAATTGGATCCACTTACCTGCTCCTCTGGGTTCCCCGCTGCTGATCTGCGCGTCGGGCGGGCTGCGCATGCGCAGTAAGATCTGTCAGCTGGAGGCGCTCTATTTAAAGGGGCAGTCCTCCACTGACAGATGCTGCAAGAAATAGCAAAGATGACTGCATGGAGCAGCCCAGGGGGACAGCTGTTCCCAGTTTAATGATCTCTCACCCCAGGTATCAATACATGGGGTGAGGAGGAGGGGGAGGACAGAGATCTTCCACCCGGCGGGCGGGACGAAGAAGCCCGCCTCTGCCACCAGGAAGGCGTGGCTCAAGGTGGCAGAGGGGGTCACCCGCGCCACCAACATATCGCCCACCTGCACACAGTGCAGGAGGCGGTCCAATGACCTCAGTAGGTCAGCCACAGTGAGTCCACGTAATCTTTCCCCTACACTCCGTCTGCTACATCACTGCCAACACTATTCTGTCACATCACCCCTCATACCCACTCAAACCCCATCCTCATCTTACCTGCACCTACTCACCTCGCCAGTACTCACCCCGCCACTACCACGCAACCCAATCCTCATACACTCTCATGTTCCATACTCACCCTCTCGTGCATCTCTCTCAAGGCCAGCCTCACTCAACCTGCCACCACCTGTGCTGCAGCCACAGGGCATGCATCACATATGTGCAGTAGGCAGTATAAGGCAAACGTGTCGTGAGCATGAAGGGGATGCACAAGGGTGTTTGAGGGTTTGTCATGGTTGTTACTTCTATTGAATTTCAGAACAACTCACATCACACATTCTATTGGCACCACGACTGCCATGTCTTCGCGAATCCTGTCCGGTTTGTGCAATAAAGCCCACTCCTGGGTATCACTATGAGGACCCACCACTGATGCCACCCATTGTGTCACTACAGAGTAGGTGTAGGTGTATTTGCAGGGCTCTTCTGCGCAGACGACTGAGAGACATCGGCGATGTCCCCGGTGGCACCCTGGAAGGATGCGGAGAAGAAGTTCGGGAGGGCAGTGGTGACTTTGACACCGACAGGTAGGAAGATGGTGCACGGGCCAGCCAGGAGCAGCTCGGCATGAAAGAGGCTGCAGATGTCCACGGCTACATGTCGAGTGACTCTGAGCCTCCGTGTGCACTGCTGCTCAGAGAGGTCCAGGAGGCTGCGCCTCGGTCTGTGGACCCTGTGGCGAGGGTAGTGCCCTCTGCGACGCATCTCTCTCTGCGGTAACCCTCCCTCCTGCTGTACAGGTGGATGTGTCACAGCACTCTGTTGTGGAGCTCCACGTGTCAGAGGTGGACGGCGAGGCTGGTGATGCTGTTCGCCCTCTGAGGAGATCATGACTGCAGCTACGACGGCCCCCATCCGCAAGATGTACATCTGAGGGGGTCCGCAAGGTAGGTACATGTCTCCGGACCCCGGGGTAAGTGTGCAGGTTGGTGACTTTGACCGTCAGGAGGAGGGTGGTGGAGGCCAAACTTTGTCCCAAGTGACAGAGTGGCCTCCTGCAATGAGTGAGGGTCTCCACCCCGACCTGTCAAATGGACCTTTGCAGCTGCCACAGGCTGACAGCTGCAACACGTCCATTCCAGCTGGGAGTGTTTCCCCCAGTACGGGAAACAGTCCCATGTTGCTCAAAAATCTCACACAGTCCCTTAATCAGGTCAGTTAATGACCTGAAATAGCAAAGTAAATAGCGTCAAGTGGCATCCCACTGGCTTTAATTGCCTGCGGGATTCCCACCAGCGGGGGCTGCGCGCGCACGCCCGCGCGTCAGCGGGGAACCCGGAAGTGGGCGGGATTGAGGCGCGATCCGGTCCCGCTCCTGGATTTCGCCATTTTTGAGGCCCCCCCGCCGAGAACGCACCCGAGAGCGGGTGCTAAAATCGGGCCCAAAGTGTCTGCAAAGGGATATTGACAGGTTAAGCAAATGGGCAAAAATTTGGCAGATGGAAAATAATGTGGGAAAATGTGAAGTCATCCAGTTTGGGAGGAAAAATAAAAAAGCAAAATATTATTTGAATGGAGAAATACTACAAAATGCTGCAGTACAGAGGGATCTGGGTGTCCTCGTACATGAAACACAAAAAGTCAACATACAGGTACAGAAGGTAATCCGGAAGGCAAACGGAATATTGGCCTTTATTTCGAGGGGGATGGAGTATAAAAGCAGGGAAGTCATGCTACAACTGTACAGGGTGCTGGTGAGACCACACCTAGAGTACTGTGTACAGTTCTGGTGCCCTTATTTAAGGAAGGACATACTTGTATTGGAGGCAGTTCAGTGAAGGTTCACTAGGTTGATTCTGGGTATGGAAGGGTTGTCTTATGAGGAAAGATTCAACAGGTTGGGTCTATACTCATGGGAGTTTAGAAAAATGAGAGGAGATCTTTTTGAAACATACAAGATTCTGAGGGGACTAGACAGGGTAGATGCTGACAGAATATTACCCCTCATGGCGAAATCTAAAACTAGGGGGCATAGTCTCAGAATAAGGGGTCGCCCGTTTAAGATGGAAATGAGGAGGAATTTCTTCTCCCAGAGGGTTGTGAATCTTTGGAATTCTTTACCCCAAAAAGTTGTGGAGGCTGAGTCATTGAATACATTCAAGGCTGAGTTAGACAAATTTTTGATCAGCAAGGGAGTCAAAGGATATGGGGAAAGGGCGGGAAAGTGGAGTTGAGCTAAAAATCAGATTAGCCATGATCTCATTGAATGGCGGAGCAGGTTCAAGAGGCCGAATGGCCTACTCCTGCTCTTATCTTTTATGGTCTTATAGAAGCCCTTCAATATCCTACTCAAAACTTCATTCTTCACAATAAATTATGCGCTTGCAGGGTAATCACCATCGGGGCATGACAGGCAAGTCTGATCCTGTCCTTGTCCAACATTCCATTAGGAGGCAAATAGCATAGATGCATTTAAGGTGAAGCTAGATAAACACGTGATGGAGAAAGGATTAGAAGGTTATGCTGATTGAGGTAGATGAAGTAGGGTAGGAGGAGGCTTGTGTGGAGCATAAACACTGGCATGAACCAGCTGGGCCGAATGGCCTATTTCTGTGCTGCACATTCTATGTAATCCTACGCAATTAAGAAGCCAGGAGCTAAACATGAATTGTTACAGGATTGTTAACTTGTCGAAAGAAACTACCATCTAGTGCAGTGAATGCTGGGTCTGTGGAATCTTTCAAAAGTGAACTGACCAGATTTCTATCACATGACAAAATCTTAAATCTTGAGCCAAATGTTGATAGAAGGAAATCTGGTCTAGGGCTGGGAGAATCAAAGGATACAATGGATTGGGGCTGTAAGCAACACTGGTCCGATAGATGAAACAAGACATACGGTCTAAATGGCCTTTCCTTGATCCAAAACTCCTCATGTTCTATTGTTATTCCTTTATCAAAGATCAAGGGACCTGAGTATCACAGGAAAAATGTCACATTATTTAGTCTAAATAAACTACTAACCATTTGATTGTTCTGCAGTTTGTTGAATTAAATAACCTTTTCTGCTCTTCCATCAGATCTCCTCATAACTTAAGCCTCTAATTCTAGGTAAAAACTTAGACAATCTGTTCTGTACCCTCCCCACAACCTTGACATCCTTCCTAAAGTAAGGTTGTTTTGCCATAGGGAGTGGTTGAAGCACAGATCATTGCATTTTTCAAGGGAAACTAATAAATATTTGAAGCAGAGGAAGATACAGGACTATGGGAAAAGAACAGGGCAGTACAATTAGCTTTGGATTGCACTAACAAACAACTTACATTTAGATAGCGCCTTTAACAAAATTTGACAATGAGCCACATAAGGAGATATTAGGTCAGGTTGGTCAAAGAGATAGATTTTAAGGAGCGTCTTAAAGGAGGTAAAGAGGCAGAGAGGTTTCAGGAGAGAATTCCAGAGTTTAGGGCCAAGGCAGCTGAAGGCATGGCCGCCAATGGTGGAGCGATTAAAATCAGGGATGCGCAAGAGGCAAGAATTGGAGCAGCATAGAGATCTCGGAGGGTTGCACGGCTGGAGGAGTTTACAGAGGTAGGGAGGGGCGAGGCCATGGAAGGTTTTGAAAACAAGGATAAGAATTTTAAAATTGAGACATTGCCAGCCCGGAAGCCAATGTAGGTCAGCGAGCACGAGGGGTGATGGCAGAATGGGACTTGGTGCGAGTTAGGATACGGGCAGCAGGGTTCTGGAGGTGGAAGTAGGCGGTTTTGGTAATGGAGCAGATATGGGTTCAGAAGCTCATCTCAGGGCTAAATAGGATGGTTTGTTCAGCCTCAGAGAGTGGCCAGGGAGAGGGATGGAGTCGGTAACTAGCGAACAGAGTTTGTGGCGGGGACCAAAGACAATAGTTTCGGTCTTCCCAATATTTAGTTGAAGAAAATTTCTGCTCACCTAGTACTGGATGAAGGACAGGCAGTGTGACAAATCAGAGGCAGTGGAGGGATCGAGAGAGGTGGCAGTGAGGTAGAGCTGAGGTCAGGATACATGTGGAACCTGACGTCGGGTTTTCGGTTGATGTCGCCGAGGGGCAGCATGCAGAGAGAAATAGGAGGAGGCCAAGGATAGCTGTTTGGGAGACTCCAGTGGTAACAGTGCAGGATCAGGATTGGGAAGCCATTGCAGGTGATTCTCTGGCTACGACTAGATAGTTAGGAATGGAATCAGGTGAGGGCAGTCCTACCCAACTGGACGATGGAGGAGAGGCACTGGAGGAAGATGGTGTGGTCAACCATGTCTAAGGCTAGAGACAGGTCAAGGAGGATGAAGAGGGATCACAAAGAGCCACAACAGATATGATGGGCCGCATGGCTTCATTTTGTGTTGTAAACTTCTGTGGTTCTATGGAGCTTATATGATCTAATGCATGAATAATTTTTCAGTGTTGCTGCAGATGCTGAATTTTGCCCCAGTCTGTAAAATTTAGAGCATCAGCAGGTATAATACATTGTGATAGCATAAAAAGCTTGTGTGTCTTTCATGCTGAACATAAGTAACTTTCAGAACTGGTGTAAAAAAGCAAAGATATTGGGAAAAACATCTTTAAAAATCAGCAACTCTATGTTTAGCCACAATGTTTTACCAGATAATTCAAAACGTTCTGTTGACATGACAGTGTGGCTTGGAAGTTCCACCATGCTCTATTTTTAACACCACCAAGTGAATTTTAACAAAATCACTAACTCATTTAAAATCTGACTTATGCTGGGGTATAGTTCCGTGGGCAGTGGCTACCCTCGGGCAACACCCCCAACTGGCCAATTCTTCATCTATGAGGCAAGACAGTGAAAGTCAGAAGGGCTGTTTAATCATCATCCTTCTTGACCTGTCTGCAGCCTTAGACATGGTTGACCACACTATCTTCCTCCAGTGCCTCTCCTCCATCGTCCAGTTGGGTGGGACTGCCCTCACCTGATTCCATTCCTAACTATCTAGTTGTAGCCAGAGAATCACCTGTAATGGCTTCCCAATCCTGATCCTACACTGTTACCACTGGACTCTCCCAAACAGCTATCCTTGGCCTCCTCCTATTTCTCTCTGCATGCTGCCCCTCGGCGACATCAACCGAAAACCCAGCTGCTTTCATGCTATGCTCCTCTCACATCTATAAACGTGGAATTTCCAGCAGAGGTCATTGGACCATGGTCACGACTGGGAATCCTCACCGATTTTTTTGCCCATGAATGAGCTGAAAACTAATTATAGTGGCCCTACTGTAACCCTGACTTGAGATCAGCTAACCCTGTTCCAGTTGGAAATTTCAATCATAAAAGTATTGGGACTGTCTATCTCAGTAATAAGTAAAAGGCCATTATGTCTGGTTACTGACTTCAAAGGATCATGAACTCTTGCCCTTTGCTTTCCTATTGTTCTGCTCCCTAGTGAACCTATTGTTTGCAAATCATTCAGAAAATGTCGCTGACTCTCCCAGGGAATGTTCAGTTATTATATTGTGTGCATAGTTACTGCTTATTCTATGGGCTTGGGAAATGTTCACATGCACAGTAATTAAGTCTACAATTTAGGTTTCCATTAAAAATTCATGTGGTAAGCCTTACATTTATTACAATTAACTGTAATACAGCAAAGCCAAAATATTATTAAACTTATTTATCTAATAAGGTTGGGTTTCCTGAGAAAGAAAAAACACACATAATTCTGTTCTGATCCAAAATATTTTAGATGAACTAGTTTACAGGATTTTAACTGAAAATATATTATACATTTATGAGGCATCCTTTTTCTAGGGAGTTTGGAGACTACAATTGTCCCTGTTGTCCCCTGGCTAAAGAGGATTTGGGGGGGGGGGGAGGAAATAAATCAGACATGGTTTGCAATTTAGTGACCCCTTCTATAAAGTCTGGATGTCAGGTCCCCCATGGTAGAATAGCCTGTCAATACTCATTATTGAGGCTCATTCCACGTTTGAGTTTCAAACCAAACTACTGAAAAAATCCATAGGCAGAGCTTTTGTTTGCCCACTATGGACTGTACACTCTCTTCCCATAGGGACAACTCCACTTATCTAAATTCAGAGAGCTTATGCACAGATTGCATACAACCAAGGTTTAGGGTGTTGAGGTACTGCTGGATTTAACCAGCTACAACCCCGCAGTTTACCAGCACACAGCACTGATAAGCTACCCACTATTGTTCATCTAGGGAAACCTAAGCATTGGGGCATTTGTTTGCAGGATTATCTGCAGCTGATTAGGAAGATTCCCAGCCTTCATTTGACAGGTTTATTCCTCCGGGTCGCATTATTGGGCCAGGCTGGCTGTAAGTCAATGGGAGTGCTGTAAACCTGCCTGCCTTGGGTCTCGGATTACTGAGTCTCTCATACAGGATTCACTCAGTTTCAGTCTCCCATTGCTGGGTGTCATCAGTATATATGTGGAAGCTGATCAGTTTCTTTATCAGCTACACCATGGTCATCCTTTTCAGAAAAGTGAATGGATCCATGAAGCACAGGTGGTGATGTGCTAGTCATCTTGGTAGTCTAGATGTTCAAGTCTAAGGTTGTCTGTCACTAATTGTTTAATAATGTAGGGACTTTGGCAAAGACATGTGTCTGATTGAGGTTGCAGCCCTTTCCAGGGTGCTCAGTACTTCAGGAGAAGAGAAAAGGAAACTGGGGACAAAGTACACTCCATCTCGACCGATGGACACACCGTCTGCTTTACTGCTCTTTTTGGACACTTGTTTGGATTTTTGAAGTTGATTAAATTATTATCTCAAAAACATCTTCGAGTTTAGTTTCAGTGATGTCTTCAGTGCTAATTCCCTCTCTGGCACTGAGGATTGTTTACAGTCAGTTTGATTGCTCGTCAGTATATGAAAATCTGAAAGCTTGATCATAGTAATGGAGCAAATCAGAACTTTTAGCAAAAATTGTAATTTTTCCCTATTTTGCAGAAATTCCTCTCCCATCTGAAGCTTTCCTAGAATGGCACACACCATTTTATGGACAGCATGGTGGTGGGCAATTGGATCCCAGGTAATTTCCTCTTCCTAGAGGCTACTAACCCACCCCCACCCATGGTTGAGATCACGCAGATAATCACAAACTCGGTGCTCCAATTATTACTATTCTATCTTTACTATATTATTTTAGAAAATACTACATTATACGCGATGTCGGATGTAGTTTGATTTCCCCTTATGGTGAGTACCCAATTTTGACCAGTTCACCAGCGAGAGAGAGGTTCCCCTCTCCGAGAGACAGAAAATCAGACTATGCCATCCCAATCAGAGCTGCTTTCACAGAGTTGCATGGACAAAAGTTTGGGAGACGGTCAGCTGCCTTCCAGCTCAGCCAGGGATGGTACATACCATGGCTGGCGAGAGGAAGAGATCTCAAACTGGAGAGAGAATAGTCAAAAAAAATGAGGAAGTCATTCTCTGCTTCATTCCAGGCTGTAACTATTTAAAGTTAAGTTTACACCATTTTTTTCCCGGAATTTCCACAGCTTTTCCGCCAAACATACAGCGGATGAGCAGGAGAACTCCAGCGGAAATTTACCCTCAGTCAACGCGAAATAGATTCTAAATCTAAAGACAGACATTTTACATGTAGAATAGACTTATCTCATGAAGTGCTATGATACATTAACCTGAAGCTTTCTCTAAAACCAGTGGCTCTGCTAAGAAATCTCAATGGAAGGTTGTGCAGTGGATTGGGGCACTAATGAATGTGGCACAGAGTGACCGGAGGCAGATTTAATTCCCACCTTGTCTAGTTACTGATCTCAGCCATGTTGCTATCAGTAAGTACGAAGCTGAGGACAGGAGCCTCCCTTTGAGGAGAGTGAAAAAACACAGAATGCATTACCCCCAGGTCTCTGGTGGATGCCTCTTACTGAACAACATTGGTGGAAGCCTGAGAGCAGCTTGTCCGTCTGTGCACACTCTAGGCCACTGTTAGTACGTGGGCTGGGAAATTACAGAATGAATGGAAGAGAGAGGAATTTGGTATGTTCACAAATTTAAAAAATACACAAATCTGAATCTAAGGTTGGATACCACTGACAGCTAAAGGGCATTTGCTCCTCAACGAGGTAAATTGAAGTAGTACAAACTATCAGAAGTAGAATAACAGATTTAAAGAGGAAATCTCATCACGAATTTTAATTTAAAACAAAATTTAAAAAAGCACAGTCGAGCTATGACTAACATTAACATCTTTACTAAAATAAATAGCTTTTAAACAATGAAAACTAATTCCGTTAATAAGTGCACCTGAAACCAGTAGTGAGGAAGATGAACTCACATCAGCAGCGAGGCTCACGAAACTAATGGCGCTTTAATGATTGTGCTTTCAGCTGTATGTTAATTCAGTTCCCTTGCACTGGCAAGCCAAAAAAAGACTGAGGTTGAACAAAAGCATGATAAGGCTAATTACTCTCATGTACCTTCTGGCTGGCTCGGAGCTGCAGAGACAGAGGCCTGGGAATGATAGTGAGGTGGGGGAGAAGAGGGTCAGAAAACGTGGGAGAGGAAATGTAAAATTCTTCCTTTAATGAAAAATAAAAGAGTGACAATTTTTCCCATGTAGTTAACAATCTGCTAACAAAATGACATTCACAGAAATTGTGGAGGTAATTTTGTCTTTGGCTGACTGTTTAAAACGGGCGCTATCAATTCAGTCGCCTCTTATACATTTCTCCAATTTTCATTTCCACAATGGACAGTATCATCAGTGAGAAACTGACTCTGGAAACAATCCCCAGTATCAGAGAGGGAATTAGCACTGAAGACATCACCGAAACTAAACTCGAAGATGTTTTTGAGATAATAATTTAATCATCTTCAAAAACCCAAACAAGTGCCCAAAATGAGCAGCAGAGCAGACGGAGTGTCCATCTGTCGAGATGGCGTGCACTTTGTCCTCAGTTTCCTTTCCTCTTCTTGTGAAAGCCCTAACTCTTGTTGGGGTCTGGTTCCACAGCTGATGACAGTCCTCTAATGCCTCCCTCGAGTGTTTGTTCTTTGGCAAGGAAGGAGGGCTTTACACTAGTTGACTTAAGTGTTTTAAAAGAAAAGTGTTCCAATTCCCAGTGTTAAAGTCGTTCACAAAATTCACAAATAAAAGGCAAACATTAGATGGGCCTATGTCATCATCCACCATAACCCTCCACTGCTTCCCCACTCACAGGGCAGAATTTTCACTTCCAGCCGGGAAGGGAGCGGGGGGAGATTTTCAGGAGCGAAAACCTGGAAGATAAGTTGGCGGATTGCGATCGAAGTGAGGCCAATAAGTTTTTACTTCCGGGTTTCGCGCCCGGTAGCCAGACTGATTGACAGGCTGGCTGGCTGGCTGGCGGGTAGGAAGAACTGCGGTAGCAGGCTGCAGCTGGTGATCGGAGGGAGGAAGGGATCCTGGGCCGGGGAAGAGATTGGGCGGGGGATCTGGGGAGGAGTTTGGGAGGCTGGGAAGAAGATCGGAGGTCGCTGGAGGTCGGGTGAAGAGTCGCAGGTTAGAACCATAGAATGGTTACAGCACAGGAGGCCGACACTGCCAGCTCTCTGCAAGAACAATCCAGTTAGTCCCACTCCCCCGCCCTTTCCCCGTAGCCCTGTAGATTTTTTCCCTTCAAGTATTTATCCAATTTCCTTTTGAAAGCCACGATTGAATCTACCTCCACCACCCTTTCAGGCAGTACATTCCAGATCATAACCACTCGCTGCGTAAAAAAGTTTTTCCTCATGTCACCTTTGGTTCTTTTGACAATCATCTTAAATCTGTGTCCTCTGGTTCTCCACCCTTCCGCCAATGGGAAGAGTTTCTCTCTATCTACTCTGTCTAGACCCCTCATGATTTTGTACATCTCCATCAAATCTCCTCTCAAACTTCTCTGCTCTAAAGAGAACAACCCCAGCTTCTTCAGTCTATCCACGTAACAGAAGTCCCTCATCCTTGGAACCATTCTAGTAAATCTTTTCTGCACCCTCTCTAAGGCCTTCAAATCCTTCCTAAAGTGCGGTGCCCAGAATTGGACATAATACACCAGTTGTAGCCGAACCAGTGTTTTATAAAGGTTCATCATAACCCCCTTGCTTTTGTACTCCATGGGTTCGATTTTACACATTAATTGCGGGTACGTTGGGGGTGGGCTGCGAAAATTGCAGAAATGCAGAGCGGGTTCAGAAGCCGGCTCCAATCCGCCGACTTCCGAGTTCCCCACGGATGCACTTGTGTGCGCTCGGGTGCCCCGAATCCGGAAGTCCCGCCAGCAATTAAAGCCGTCAGGATGATAGTTAAAGAGCCAAATGTACCTCATTGAGGTACTTAAGGCACTTTACTTGTGACATATTAGGTAGTAAGAACGATTTTTAACTTACCTGGGCGGCTTTCCCACGGCTTCCGATTCACGCCTGGTGAAACTAGGCGTGAAGGGCCGGATCAGGCAAAAAGAAACAAAATAAATTAAATAAATAAACCATTGCACGAAGTTAAAACACAAAATGAACCTACCTTTCCACCCTGCTCCGATGCCGATGTCTCCCTCTCCGATCTCCCCCTCTTCACCCCCCCCGATGTCCCCCGCTTCACCCCCCCGATCTCCCCCTCTTTGCCCCCCAATCTCCCCCTATTCCCCCCCGATCTTCCCCTCTCCACCCCCCGATGTCCCCACGATCTTCCCCTCTCCCCCGATCGTCTACACTCCCCCACCCCGATCTTCCACTCTCCCCTCACATCTTCCATTCTCCCCCCCGATCATCCACTCTCCCCGCTCCGATCTTCCCCTCTCCCCCCCCCCGATCTTACACTCCCCCCCCCCCCCCCCCCCCACCCGATCTTCCGTTCCAGCACTGGGTGACGTCTCGCTCTTTCTCTTTCTCTCCCCCCCTCCTCGGGTTGCAGCTCCTGTCGGCAGCCAGCCTGTCAAACCCGGACACGAAACCCGGAAAGAACTTTAATCACCATCAATTACATTGCGATTGCATCAGAAACGGTAAGTTTTGTTTATTCGGGTTTGCTACGTGCATCTTCATCCCACTCCCCACCGCTGCCAACATGCCACCATTTCAAAATTGAGCCCTATGCCTCCATTTATAAAGCCCAGGATCCTGTATGCTTTTTTAACCGCTTTCTCAACCTGCCCTGCCACCTTCAACGACCAATGCACATTTATTCCCAGGTCTCTCAGTTCCTGCACCCCCTTTAGAATTGTACCCTTTAGTTTGTATTGCCTCACCTCGTTCTTCCTACCAAAATGTATCACTTCGCACTTCTCTGCGTTAAATTTCATCTGCCACATGTCCACCCATTCCATCAGCCTGTCTATGTCCTCTTGAAGTCTATCACTATCCTCCTCACTGTTCACTACACTTCCAAGTTTTGTGTCATCTGCAAAATTTGAAATTGTGCCCTGTACAGCCAAGTCCAAGTCATTAATACATAGCAAGAAAAGCAGCGGTCCTAGTATCGACCTCTGGGGAGCACCACTGTATACCTTCCTCCAGTCCGAAAAACAATCGTTCACCACTACTCTCTGTTTCCTGTCTCTTAGCCAATTTTGTATCCATCCTGCCACTGCCCCTTTTATTCCATGGGCTTCAACTTTGCTGACAAGCCTATCGTGTGGCACTTTATCAAATGCCTTTTGGAAATCCATATATACCACATCAACCCTCTCTGTTACCTCATCAAAAAACTCCATCAGGTTAGTTAAACACAATTTATCTTTAACAAATTTGTTTCCTTAATTAATCTACACTTGTCCAAGTGGTTGTTAATTTTGTCCCGGATTATCATTTCTAAAAGCTTCCCCACCACTGAGGTTAAACTGACTGGCCTGTAGTTGCTGGGTTTATCCTTACACCCTTTTTTGAACAAGGGTGTAACATTTGCAGTTCTCCAGTCCTCTGGCACCACCCCCGTATCTAAGGATGATTGGAAAATTATGTCCAGTACCTCCGCAATTTCCATCATTACTTCCCTCAGCAACCTAGGCTGCATCCCATCCGGACCTGTTGACTTATCTACTCTAAGTACAGCCAGCCTTTCTAGTACCACCTCTTTATCAATTTTTAGCCCATCCAGTATCTCAACTACCTTCCCTTTTACTGTGACTTTGGCAGCATCTTCTTCCTTGGTAAAGACAGATGCAAAGTACTCATTTAGTACCTCGGCCATGCCCTCTGCCCGCATGAGTAGGTCTCCTTTTTGGTCCCTAATTGGCCCCATCCTTCCTCTTACTACCCGTTTACTATTTACATGCCTATAGAAGACTTTTGGATTCCCTTTTATGTTAGTTGCCAATCTATTCTCATACTCTTCCTTTGCCCCTCTAATTTCCTTTTTCACTTCTCCTCTGAACTTTCTACATTCAGCCTGGTTCTCACTTGTATTATCAACCTGACATCGGTCATACTCCCCCTTTTTCTGCTTCATCTTACTCTCTATCTCTTTCGTCATCCAGGGAGCTCTGGCTTTGGTTGCCCTACCTTTCCCCCTATGGGAATGTACCTAAAGTGTACCCGAATCATCTCCTCTTTAAAGGCCGCCCATTGTTCGATTACAGTTTTGCCTTCGAATCTTTGATTCCAATTTACCCGGGCCAGATCCGTTCTCAACCCACTGAAATAGGTCATCCTCCAATTAAATATTTTTACTCTAGATTGCTCCTTGTCCTTTTCCATAACTAATCTAAACCTTATGGTACTATGATCACTGTTCCCTAAATGTTCCCTTACTGACACTTGCTCCACTTGACCCACCTCATTCCCCAGAACTAGATCCAGTAATGCCTCCTTCCTCGTTGGGCCGGAAATGTACTGATCAAGGAAGTTCTCCTGAACACACTTCAGAAATTCTTCCCCCCCTCTGTCCTTTACACTATTACTGTCCCAGTCTATATTAGGATAACTGAAGTCCCCCATAATCAATACTCTATAGTTCTTGCACCTCTCTGTAATTTCCCTGCAAGTTTATTCCTCTATATCCTTCCCACTAGCTGGTGGCCTATAGAATACACCCAGTAGTGTTACGGCACCTCTATTGTTTCTTAACAATGGGGTCCACCATGGCTGGGGGTGGGGGGGGGTGGTGCGGTGGCCGATCGCGGGGTTCCTGTTAGCCTGGTGAGCTTGTTGGGCCTGGATGAAGCATTTCTGCTGCTCCGGGCCCACAAGCAGTGCAATAAAGGCACTCACCTCATGGATCTGGCCCTTCCCGCCTGCTTTCACCTGGTGTGATTCGGAAGCGATGGGAAACTCGAACAGGTAAGGTTAAACTCTTTTTAATGTTCCAATACACAAAATATTAAGTACCTCAAGTATTTCAATGAGGTACATTGCCCTTTTAAGTATCGGCCCGCCAGCTTTAAGTGGGGGCGGGCCTTCTGGATGTCTGCTGTGTATACGCCGACAAGCCTGCCTGGGTTAAACCCAGAAGTGGACGAGTTGGAGTCGGGATGGTCCAAAAAGCTGTTATTTTAACCTCCCACCCACCCCCAACCCACCCGTTCTTGGGGGTTAAAATTTACCCCATACTCTTTCAATCTGAATTGCCTACCACATCTGTTCTTCCCCACCTGCTGACTATTCTGGTTTCTGGGCCGCAAAGTTACTCAAACTCCCGCTACAGGGACCAGAAGGCTCATCCTACGGCTGAAGATAAATGGCTTCCTTTAATTTCCCAGATTTTTACCCCCCTGAATTGAATTAGAGTTTTTTCTCTTTTTTTTTGCGTGTCCCAGAAGATCATGTGACCCCTGCTGGGTGGGAGGCGGTGGGGGACATGATGCTCAGTTGCACCGTGATGATATGGGACAGGCTTGATGAATTAGCTGGTCTTTACCTGTCCACCATTTTCAGATGTTTGTACGTTCATAATTCTTCAGCACCAAAAGCAGCCATCGTGCTTTATTACTAAGGTAATTGATCTCCTCTGGGATTGCTCACCTTAGTCCAGACATTTTTTTAGGGTCTCTCCAACGGCCCGGTGGAACCCATGTGAGCTCTTCACTAGCAAGAGTTCCGATGAAGACTAGTAAGCGTAGACTGGATGAAATTCCCAAGGTAGCTTGGGAACACCCCAGACGTGCCACCTTGACATGAGGGGTGGAGGGTTGGGCAGAAGATTGGCCTTCTCCCCCCCCACTACCTGAATTTAAGACGGGACTTAGAACAGGGCAGAATCCTGGTGGAACTGGGTTCCGTCCGAAATTGCAACCCTCATCAGATGGTCTCCCCAACACAAGCCTCGGAGCCCAATCAGGATTTCGAAGGATTAGACTTTTAAAAAATCTTGTACCACTAGTGAAATGACAAAATAAAACCTCTAAACAGTTTCACTGCTTCAGTACTTTTCTAGCTTTTGGTACATGTCTACACAGAAAAATAATTAAAGAAAATAGACCAAAACACAGGGGAACAAATCCATTCATCACTTGAAGCACTGTGATTTGCATTTTAATGTAGCACATACAATCATGTTACCATTCCTATGTGAGAGGGCGGAATAAATAGGATCAGTTTGAGGACATTCTAATGGAGACGTACCAGCAAATCCTGTCCTGTGCCTGGATTTCCACATTATGACTGAACACAAACAAGGCCTGGAGATGAGTTCATGACAGGTTTACCTCAACACAATGTTGGCAAACCCAAGGAAGCAATCAGTTTGACTCCTACGATGATGCCTAGAGGCTTATTCAGAGATAGTGCATCCCTAGCGAAACTTAACAAATCTCTAAATGCCAAAACATAAAACCCAATCTGCAATATTATTGTTGTCATTAACTTATATTCAGGAGGCACACTCAATTTGTAGAGGTCTGAGTTCAATTTGACTTGTTGCTACATGCACACGTAACTGCTCGAGGCTGCGCTGGGAGCGACAGCAACTGGCTGTGTCATCACTTGGATAAATGCTTCAGAGTACCAGGTAAGTCAGCCAGAAGCACTTCTGCAATAATCTCCTTTCCTGAATCTTTCTGGCGTTTGACAAAGCTTCCCTTTGTCTAAACCTATTTGGTGGGAGTTATTTATACTGCTAAATATTTGAAAACATTTACAATTCAATCTTTTAGTATACAAACCTATGTTAATTAAAATCCCAGGTGTAAATGCATTAATGTGTAGTCCATGTACCGGAAATAGAATATATGATAAACGCTGTATTGTGCCCCAATTGTTATCAACTATATAAAACTACTAAAAAGATAAAACCGGTTGATGAAAGAGTGAAGGATTGGTGAGGGACAGTATGATACCAGAATATTCCAGTTGGATTAAATTTGATGGTTGACTGCACAAAAAATGTCAATATGTCCTCAATGATCTCATCAGGTTTTTTTTCAGTCTGATATTCAACTCTTATTTCATCAATCTGTTTTAAGTCTCTTTCAGGTAGGGTGGAATCCTTTTTATTGGACCGCCCTAGAGTGTATTTTTTTTCTTTTTATGTTTTTTATTTTGTATACTAGGGGCATAGCGACAGGGTACAAACAGAGGCGACAGCAACAAGCACAGATCTCTCAAAGATTATCACTGGTTGGTGGCAGCATGGCAGAAAGACATGACTGTAGTATGAAAAGGTAACAAATTTTCCATCAGTAGATTTTCCATGATGCAACGCACATGATAGCCGCCCTGTTTCAGCAAGTTCAATTCACTAAGTCTTTCTGATGATTTCTGCATCCCCACAAAACCATGCAAATAGCCTGCCGCAGGAAGAATTCAGGCAGTGACTACCTTACTGGTGCTGTGCCTGTCGAGTGCCCATAAAGTGAAATCGGGCCAAAAATGTTTTCTTTACCCACTGCAGATAAATAAATACCACCGTTTACAGAAATAAATCTGTTTATTGCTCTCAGCTTCTCAGCTGTCGTTATTTAGAATGCATTATAAAATATAAAGCTTCCGCTTTGAAATCTGACATTGTTTAAAGTTTCACTTTTTACACGTGGATACCTAGATTTTCCTCTTTGCAGGAACGCTGGTGTTAGATTGTTGGGTGGCATTTTTTGCCTGCCTGGTAAACGTACCACTGAGTTGGGCTCATTTCTCAGGATCAGTGTAATTTAAATTTTCCTGGCAGGGTCCCAGCGGGGTTTCCGCCTGCAGCAGGAGGGCGTGGGGGGTGGGAGACAGAAAGTCACTTCAGTTGCTGCAGGGCTGTGGTAAAGGTACCGACTGCCACCCAGGCAAAAATAGCAGGGGATGAAACTGGACATGGGCGGGGATGCCAAAACGGTCGCCTGTTTTACGCTCTGCCTGATATTTACTTATGTTGACTTCAATAGAGCTGAATATCGAGTGCCTTGTTTAACAGTCAGCAAATGCAATTCCGCCTGTTTTGCGTCACTGCCCATGTCCAATATCACCCACCAGTGTGTGGCCTACAAGCGTCCAAGCAGAATCTGCCAGTTGGGGGAGAGAGCATCGACTGCACTCTGTGATAGGCCATTTCATTTTTAAATGACCTCTGCCGGCTCTAGCCATGCTAATGCCTGCTGTACAGAGACGTTCTTAGCGCCTAGCATCACTAGGGCAATAATGACAGAAAATGTGATGCATGAAAACACTCTATCCATAACACCGAATTTCAATACACCGCTTTTGGCGGCTGATATTACTTCCTGCAGTAAATTCTTCGGACTTTGAAATGGGCAGGGTTCCAGCGGTAGAGGCCTCACTCCTGCCCAATGAACACCAAAAAAGTGCCAATAGGCAGGAGGAAAATCTTGCCTGTAACATGCTGCAAAGAACCCCTTAAATACATTCATCTACATTGTTTTTGTCGGGTCCAAGAGTTAGCCTTGTCTCTGATGTTTAATACAATAAACAACTTTCAGTTATTTTCAACATCCTAAAAATGTCCTAAACAGGAGGAAAAGAGGGAACTAGAAGTGAGTATAGCTATAGAAGGAAACTTAACAGTAAGAAATTATCTCCATATTAAAACAACGAGGGTGATTAAAGTAGAATTGAGATCCCTTAAGGGTGCAAAAAAGATTGAAATTGAGCACAAACTAAACATATTTAACATATAAATTACTTGCTGGAAGTGTTCATGACAGCAGACACTAGTAGCATGTTATTCATCATAGGAGGTTCTACAACCTAAACGACTTTGAATAAACATCCTGGACATCGCCCACTGTTTGTCTCGGCAGTATCTCTCTCTGAAGTTAAAAATAAGCACCACTCCTCCTTTAAGACCCTCCTTAAAATCCACCTCTTCGACCAAGCTTTTAGTCACCCTTCTCAATATCTCTTTCTTTGACTCGCTGTCTATTTTTGTCTGACAATGTTTCTGTGAAGCACCTTGGGACATTTTTCTACATTAAAGGTGCTACATACATGTAAACTGTTGTTCTTGTATTGACCTCAAGAAAGGTTCTAATATTCATGTTTTGCTCCATTTCTATTTAACTTCAGTTTTACTGATGATTGACCGGTGAACCATGCTTCGCCTGAAAGCCCAAATTCATATTGTTTACAATAGTTTGTGCCTGGATTAGTGAGCTAATTAAGGAGAGGAAATGTTTCCTTCATAGATAAACATTCCTCTCTTCAATCAGCTTTCTTGTCATATATTCAATATCAACTTAGGCTTTCCTGTGCCATCAATTGATCCACAAATAAATCTTAGGATCTTCTAAAGTGAACAATTGCTTTTAGGAGCTTCTTATTTCAACAAGTCCACTTGCTAAAATCAATAAATGTGTAGTGTGTAATTTACATTTAGGATCACTTTGGATATTGCTAGATCTCAGCCCTATATTAATAACAGCATTTCATTAAATGTGCCACCAGCCTTGATGACAGCTATGATGTGGAGATGCCGGTGATGGACTGGGGTTGACAAATTTAAGGAATCTTACAACACCAGGTTATAGTCCAACTGTTTTATTTGAAAATCACAAGCTTTCGGAGGCTTTCTCCTTCGTCAGGTGAGCAAGCTTGTGATTTTCAAATAAAACAGTTGGACTATAACCTGGTGTTGTAAGATTCCTTACATTTGATGACAGCTGACCACCATTTTATTCTCACTATGCTCTCATTTTAAAAAATTGAACAACTGACATTAAGTCACAAGTTCCACAGTGCAGGATACCACTATGGTTGAAAAGATTAGGAGGGAAGACAGGATAGATCAAGAAGTGGTGATTAAGTTATGTCAAGGTTGGGGTTTAAAGGTCCGAATATTGTAAAAGAAAGGGTAGGCTGAAGGTGGTAAGGAATTCCATATTTTAGGAATCCTGGGAAACAATAAGTTGGATGATTTTAAAATAGTGAGGAAGTAGAATGATGGAACAGCATGTTGGACGTAAGGTACAGTTTTGTACCAAAAATCTGTATGAAAACTAAATAGCTCAAACACAAGGTTAAAGGGTTAATCTCATCAGGTTCATTTGGATAAGCACTGGTGGTCGGACCACTGAAGGTGTTAGTTTTAAAACAACTGCCAGGTATGCTTCCAATGCCCTGAATGTATTCTCAGAGATTTTAAGAAAATCTGAATGTCAGGTTGAGACAGGCCCTGAGGTTCTTGTGATACAGTTGTCAATAGAAATAGACACAAGTACCAACAAGCTACAAAAAAATCACAATGTTAACTTTGAAAGTATGCCAATCCATCAATTAAATTATTTAACCTAGAAACCCACCCACTATTTATTTTCCTGATTTGTGGCTTTAGACTGGTTGTAATAGATGATCCTAAATGGGCACCACCTTTATGAAAAATCTGTTGGAAAACCTTTTTCCATTTGTTTACGAATATATGATGTGATTATGGTTTTGCACCTCCATCATCTGCACTTAAAAATAATGCATGGCTCTAGTACCTCTTTGGCTTTCTCAAGAAAAAGTTTGCCATTTTATTTAGTTGCGGCTGTTGGTATGATTGCTACTCTGTGATTGCACTGGGCATCAGAGATGCTCATCATGTCAGTGAACATCCTTCAACTCCTGGTGGAACCAAAGACGACCTTGCACAAAAGGGTTTCCTTTCATCTCTTTCACTGGGCCAACTTCTTTTTAGTTTGAAAAAACACTGGGTAGTGCAGTGGAACAGAATATTGGAGCACGAACATAAAGTGCCAGAGAATGGTGCGATGCAAGTTTAATGAGCTTCCAATCACTGTGGGGAGAGGCTGAGTGGAAAACAGATACTTCCCTTCAGGAAGAGATTAAACTGGAGGGAGAATCATCACTGACTGTTTTTTCTTGCAAACGTCAAAAATGAAGAGCTGAATTGTATCAATGGAAGAGACTAAGGAGGCTCACAGGCCTGATAAGCCACGGTAGGTGCATAATTAGGGAGAAGACAGGGGGTGGACCAAAGAGGGTAAGACTCTCAATAAATAAATAACGCTAACTGTACTCAAAATATTTTTGAAAAATTTTTAGTAGTCCAGATCCGCAACAAGCACTGAGAAGAGTTATCCCCCTCAACCCACCCATGGTTCAATGAGCATTTTAGTCCTGATTCTCTGACTTGCTCTCCCTTGCAACATGGCTCCCTGCTGAGGGTGTGGGATTGTGGAATTACCACTCTAGTATTCCTTTTCGTAAAAATATAAATTCCAGATTGTAAACCTCTCCTACATGCTTGCCTTCGGTGCTAGTGCAATGCACCCTTCTTGTTTGGGGCTGGTAGAATGCTCACCCTTGACAATAGCTCTATTTTAAAGGCTGCCCCAATGAATATACACTGATTTTACCACAAAGCACAGTTGCTTTAGTTCCTTTGTGTAAAATTTCCAAAGTTCTATCCATAATCAATGTACTACCACTTAATAAATTTATCCAACAACATAGCTCCATCATGCGGTGTTCCTTTTTACAAATTGGGGCAGAAATTGCTTGGAGCAGTGAACAGATAATGCTCGCCACTCCATAGATTTATACTAACCCACTAACTTACCACGGTTTTTACTTCAGGCACTTCCTCAAATAGGAAGTGGAGAGGAGCCCAGCGTCAGTTCAAGCGAAGCTAGGACCCTAGGAGAAGCGAGAGGATCGATCTCTCCCCTCGAACAATCAGATTGCAGCATTTTTGACAAGCTGCGTTAACTGACTCTGCAGGCTTCTAACGTGAAAACCAGGAAGTGAAAGATACTACATTAAAATCGTTGTAAAAACTGATATAGACAGCGAAAAAGAGAGGGTAAGAAATAATTGAATTAAATAAAAGAGACAGAAGGGAAAAGTAAAAAAAAAGTTTTAATTTAAATAGATATGATTTAATGGCCAAAAACTATTAAAATAAGGAGTAATGAGACTCCACATTTTTAAAAGTTAATTTTTAGTTGTTTGGCAGTCGTTAAGACTTACCACACTGTTAAAACTTGGTTCAGACCGGCTATTTTTAAGCGTGCCTATTTTACTAGTTACTTTCTAGTTGGGCAGATGAGCGAGTTGGCACTTTTTCAATGATTTCCCTGATTGCAGCATGCGATATACCTTTAATTCGAAGCTGTCATATCGCCAGCGAACCAATAGGAGCAAGTTCCAGATTCCCGCGTCTCACCGCGCACGTGTGAATGCTGGAAATTGCTCCTCCGTTTTGTCACTAACAACTTGCATTATTTTGCAAGCTATTTCTGCCCCGTTATGTAAATGATTTCTTTTTACACATTTTCCTTTTTACACATTATGGGCTATGTACATTAATTTCAGCTTAACCTTGCAATGGAAAGAAAAGAACGACTTTAATAATAAAAAATTGTTCGGCAAAGTACTCACTAAAAATGAATTATAGTACCAGGTAAGTACTTTAAATATCCCAATCTCAGCTTCAGCTGGGGTCACATATTAAATAGAAGTAATTTGTTAATTGTTCCTGCTTTAATTTTCGAACTATTGCCTTTCTTGAGTTTTCACTTTACAATGGACAGAATGCCTGCACTACAAGAAGTCAATAATTAGCAGCAAAGAATGACATTGCAATTACAGAGAGCCCCCCTGTATCTTCATGTTGTAATTTAAATAATGGTGATGCCATAATGGTGTGTTGCAAGCAGTAACTATGCCCCTTTTGTGTTGCAGAACAGTTTTTCCTTGTAGCAATGCTGTAATATGCTGGGCTGTCCAATGCATTGTAGGATGGATTTCATGGCACCTGATGCTACAGTGAGACAACAAAGTAGTTTTACATAAAAATAGTTATACTTTTCTTTTCCCCATGCTCCGCAAAAGGAGTCAATTCACAGATAAGTGTCAAGTGAACCATTTGAAAGGCAGCCAAGACAGAAGTACAATGGAGCAAAGCAGTCAGGCAGGCCAGCGCCATGTTTTCTTTGTGAAACTGTACCAACTGGAAGAAAAAATTCAACACAGCTCCATAACATGTACTTCACATGATGTTTCCTCACCCCAATCTATGAAGAGCAGCTCCTAGTGTAAGAGTGTGGCACTTCCATTCCCATAGCAGCTAACCTGCGGGACACTCACAATTTAGTGCCAATGGATTGTAAATTTGAAGCAATCATTGTGCTATTTGTTTGCGTTCACTTGGAACCAGGTTGAACCATTAAACAGAAAAGATTTTCATCAGTCTGGGCTGGATTCGATCTCAGGTCCTGGAGTTGAACCCAGTGCCACCCAGTTGCCTTTCAATTGTAAATATGGAATCATTTTAATTTTGTTTAACAGTAACATAATGAGTAACTCACTTCAAATAAATGAGCTACATCTGGTCTTACTTTCTGTCCGAGGCTGCCAACAAACCAGAAATGTCGCTGCAAATACTTCACTTTATTAGTTCTGTTTACCATTCACCCTTAAACAACCTCTAATCACCATAAACTATTTAATAAATACAACGGACAAACAATTCCATTGAAGAGAATCAAACAGGACGGAGCTGTTACACACTGAAACTGCATGGCAAATGGGAGAGAAGCTCATCTCTGTCTCTTCAGTCCTGACTACTTCTGTTGCTTCCTATTTGATTTATTTTCATATGTATTCTAGCGAAATGTATATATTTCTCTGTAATTCCTTGTAATTATTAGCAACTTTTAAACTTTGCTCTGGTAGGCTCTCAAAATTCTGTGTTTCTGTCTGTGAGTAGATACGTATTTACAGCAGCCTAGTGGTTATATTAGTGGACTAGTAACCCAGAGGTTGTGAGTTTATATCCTACCATGGCAAGTTGTGAAACTGAATCAATAAGTCTGGTAATTTGTGGGTTAGCACCAGAAAAATGATAATGAAAGCTGCTGGATTGTCCTTCAGGCAGAGACCCATTTGGTCTGGCCCACATGTGACTTCAATCCCACACTACATCGTTTAATATTAATGCCTTATGGCAACCAGGAATGGGCAATAAATGTGGCCGTTCCATTGTCATCCACATCCTGAGAACAAATAAAAAAAGTTACTAGGAATATTTCTTGATGTAGCCGTGTTTTGAACAGCTGTTGTGCTTTCTTTCTCCCTGATGCATGATGAAACTCACCAAACCCTGAAGCTAAAGTGACAGGTAATTCTAGGACTCCACCTGTACCCTTCTCATTAGGAGCCATGGAGGAAATTTTCCAGTCCTGGCACTGAAGCAGCAGGACCTGGAGGCTCAATCTAAATGTCCGTTGAAATTGTGGTGGGTCGATCTCACAGGATTTTCCGGCTTGCTTAGAGATTCAAAGTGAGCTGCCAGACTGGGCCTACCTGCAGGAGCCCACTGTCACCAGGGCACAAGAAATTGAGCATAGCTGCAGCTTTGAAAAACTGCTGCTACTTATTCAAAGGAACTGCTTCATTGATGGCTAATGCAAATGCACCAGGTCACTTCCATCTCTGAGGTATGTTTGGAGGTGTTTGTGAATGAAGTGCAGCAAAGGAGGGTTGCACTTTTTGGCATCCCAGGATACCTTCTCACACAAGTGATGTTCAGACCACTTGGCAGGTGGAGCCTACCAGTCAATTTAATGACAAACACCCAAACAATGTGGGAGCATATGAGTTAAAAAGGTTAATTTCATAGACCTATCATTCTGCAGCTGGCTGCCCATTGGGAAAATCATGAAATTGAATGTGAACAGTGCATCAGTCATCTGATTGATACATCTGTGAACTGCAGATTGATTGATGTTGTTGACATCCATTGTGGCAGCTTGGAGTGAGCCAGATGCATAAAAGTTCAGGGCTGTGGTATCCTTGAGAGTCAGTGGCATCCTCGTGATGGAGGTCAGAATCTGGTAACAGGGCACTTAGAAAATCATAATATGATTAGGCAGAGTCAACATGGTTTTATGGAAGGGAAATCATGTTTGACAAATTTATTAGAGCTCTTTGAGGATGTAACTAGTAGGGTAGATAAAGGAGAACCAGTGGATGTAATATATTTGGATTTTCAAAAGGCATTCGACAAGGTGCCACATATAAGGTTGTTACACAAACTCATGGGGTTGAGGGTAATACATTAGCATGGGTAGAGGATTGGTTAAAGGACAGAAAACATACAGTAGGGATAAACGGGTTATTCTCAGGTTGGTAGGCTGTAACTAGTGGGGTGCCGCAAGGATCGGTGCTTGGGCCTCAGCTATTTACAGTCTATATTAATGAAGATGAAGGGGCCGAGTGTAATGTATCTAAGTTTGCTGACAATACAAAACTAGGTGGGAAAGTAAGCTGTGAGGAGGACACAAAGAGTCTGCAAAGGTATAGACAGGTTAAGTGAGTGGCAAGAAGGTGGCAGATGGAGTATAATGTGGGGAAATGTTAGGTTATTCATTTTGGTGGGAAGAATAGAAAATCAGAATATTTTTTAAATGGTGAGAAACTATTAAATGTTGGTGTTCAGAGAGACTTGGGTGTCCTTGTACAAGAAACACAAAAAGTTAGTATGCAGGTACAACAAGCAATTAGGAAGGCAAATGGCATGTTGACCTTTATTGCAAGGGGGGTGCAGTCCAAGAGTAAGGAAGTCTTACTATAGTTGTACAGTTTTGGTCTCCTTATCTAAGGAAAGATATACTTGCCTTAGGGATGGTGCAATGAAGGTTCACTAGATTAATTCCTGGGATGAGAGGGTTGTCCTATAAAGAGAGGTTGAGTAGAATGGGCCTATACTCTCTGGAGTTTAGAAGAATGAGAGGTGATATAATTGAAACATATAAGATTATGAGGGGGCTTGATAGGATAGATGCTGAGAGATTGTTTCCCCTGGCTAGAGAGTCTAGAACTAGGGAGCATAATCGCAGGATATGGGGTCGGCCATTCAAGAATGAGATGAGGAGGAATTTCTTCACACAGATGGTTGTGAATCTTTGGAATTCTCTACCCTCGAGGCTGTGGATGCTGAGTCACTGAATATATTCAAGGCTGAGATGGATAGATTTTTGGACTCTAGAGAAATCAAGGGATATGGGAATCGGGTGGGAAAGTGGAGTTGAGGTCAAAGATCAGCTATGATCTGACTGAATGCCGGAGTAGCCTCAAGGGGCTGTATGGCCTACTCCTGCTCCTATTTCTTATGTTCTAATCTAGGAGATGGCACAACTTTTATCAATGCTTCCTTAGTGAAGTGGAGTCTGCAAAAGCAGCTTTCCTCTGACAATCCCAGGTAGGTGTGCCTCCGTCTGTAGGTATAGCATGTGAGTAGGGATTGGTTGCTGGCAGTCTGCCTCTGATGCAATCTGACCTGCCTTGCATCCCTCCTTTCATTCTCGTCTTCATCCTCCAAATAACACAAAAGGAAAGAATCCCCATTGGAACTATAATTTCAGCTACTAAAAATCTGGCAGCGAAAATTCAAAAAGAAAGCTCAAAAAAAATAACCTGATAAAAATTAACACTGAAAATAACATCTAGCACTAAACTGAAAAAAATGCCACTTTCTGATATTCTTTTCAAAACACAGCAGCCTCCCTTTAAGAGCTGACTTCCTGTCACCACGGCTCACGACTGTTCCCACTGCCTGTTTTATATGGGTGAACTCAGCGCAGTGAACCACTGAAAATTGTGCGTGTGCTAATATGCATCTTATTATAATATATTAACATATTAAAATGTAGCTCTTACTAGCATTCAGTGAGAGTCCCTTACTTCTTAAGGCTTAATTAGTAGTTTGCACAGTAAAATTGAATTTCCGACCACCGAGCGCCCATTCTGCGCGAGCACCACCAGTCATGATTGGAATATTTACGCTTGTGTGCAATCAACTGAACTACAGCAGAACAACATTCCTGCAGTTCTGCTGCCCACCACAAATGAATGAGAAGGTGCTGTAGAAAGTCATCATGGTACAATGTCATGTCTTGCCGATTACTTAAAAGAAATTGACTCTTCACTCCAGACTGGTGATAGAGCACTTGGAAAACAATCATGCGGTTCTTCCTAATGAGGTGATAGACAATGTATGTAAACGCACATATTCCATCCAAATTTGATTTCGGCTGTGAGTGAAGAACTAAAAGGCACAAGTTCATAATTAACAAACCTCAAGTGAGAACTAAAATTAGAAGAATTATTTTTTTAGTAAGTATGTGAAACAGATTCCAAGCAACAAGAAGTTGATGCTGTATGTTGATGACACCCAGCTCTATCTCACTGCCTCTTCTATTGACACAAACATTGTGATGCATTCTTAAATTTGTTATGCAAACCTGGATGGAGCAAAACTTCCTGAATGTTGTGAATCTGAGGCTATCTATCTTCTTTGGCTCCTGTCAACACCTCTGAACTTCTGGCCTTGAGCCCATCAATTCTGCTGGCTGTCATTTCAAATTGTGTCTGGAAGCGGGGATCCTTGGCATTCTGCTCAACCCTGAGATCATCATCCTGCCCACAGGTTATCAAAACTGCTTTCTTTCACTTGTGTAAAATTGCCTGCCTCTGACTCATCTCTTTCTCCTTTTGCCATTGAAATGCTAGCCTTCATCACCTCAAGACTTAACTTCTCCAATGCTTTTCTAGCTAACTTTCCAACATCAATCCTCAATAAGCTTTAACTTATTCAAAATGCTGTATCTCACATCATCACCTGCACTAAGTGTCATATTCACATAACCCATCCTCTCCAAGCCCTACTGGACCCTCTGTCCCAGCACAATGATCTCAAAATTCTTATCTTTATTTTCAAATCTCTCCATGGCCTTACCCCAGCTACTCCTGCCTTATGTCTCTGCATACACCCCCCCACTCCTCTAACAGCCACTATTCTCTTGTCTTTCGGAGTTCTTTACCCAGATCCCTCCGCTTTGCCATCTCTCTTGTTTTCAAAAGCCATCAACCATATTCCCCATCTTAGCCTCTCCATTCCCCTTCTCTTTCCCCATGCGCAATGTCCATCACATCTCATTCCTCCTTATTGTAAAGCAGAGATGTTTTCTTACATGTAAGGAGCACTATATAAATGCAGGTTGTTCTTCAAGAAGAAGCTGGATAAATATAAAATGAGAATGGAGGCTGCAGAAAAGTACAGACTGTGTAAACTGAGATGATCAGATGATTTTCGATAGTACTGGATATTCAGAAGTTTCACACCTCTTCCAGTGTGTTCTTATAAGAGGTGATCTTATTGAAACATATAAGATCCTGAGAGGACTTGAAGGGGTAGATGATGAGAGGATGTTTCCCCTTGTGGGAGAGACTAGAACTAGGGGCCACAGTTTAAAAATAAGGGGTCTCCCATTTAAGACAGAAAAGAGAAGAATTTTTTTCTCTCAGAGGGTCGTGAGTCTGTGGAACTCCTTTCCCCAGAGAGAGGTGGAGGCAGGGTCATTGAATATTTTTAAGGCTGAGTTAGCTACATTCCTGATTAACAAGGGAGTCAAAGGTTATAGTAGGTAGACAGGAAAGTAGGGTTGAGGTCACAATCAGATCAGCCATGATCTCATCAATGGCAGAGCAGGCTCGAAGGGGCCGAATGGCCTACTCCTGCTCTTAATTCGTATGTTCGTACGTTCTCTAGCGACTGATGAAGTTTATGTAGGAAACACAGATCCTCAAGCACTAGGATGGTTTATGAACATACAAAATTGATGGGCAGGAAAAGACCAGCTGGTCCATCAAGCCTGCCCCACAACATTTTTGAGAATCTGATGCCAACATGGATGTGGCTACTTTGGGGAAGGGAGGGGGGACACACACAGATTACATGGACTCACAGCAGCTGTGGCAAACCAGTAGCCTATCAAACAAGAACGGAGATGCAGAACCAGCTGGAGTATGGTGACAACATTCATCTGATGAATGACGTAAAAAACAGAATTTATTTTAATACACAGCATTAGACAGTTAATGGTGGGTGAAATAAAAACAGAAAATGATGGAATCACATAACAGTTCTGTCAACATCTGCAAAAAGAAGATAGGTTAATGTTTTGGGTCTGGACAGTTCATCATTCCAGTCCTGACAAAGGATCTACACTTGACACCCAAATCTCTCTTCTTCGCAGATGCTCAGGCCTGTAGTGTATTTCAAGTATTTTCTGCTTTCATTATTAATTTCCATTTTCATATTTTTTTTTCCTCAGGTTTTAAGTTATATAAAAAGTTCTGTGTATGATCATTACACCAGGACTGTAAGGGTATCTATGAGAGAACATATTGTATATATGGTACACACTGAGTTTGCAAATACCTCACATTTTCCACAAAATGTTATTTATATTAAACGCACACCACATGGCTACTCTGTTCTGATGTTTAATGGACAAACTGAGCCATAGTCGCATGAAGAAAAACAGCATCAAAAATTAGAAGCGAATTAAGGCATTTCCTGTTCTTTCATATCAAACAAAGGTTATTTTCCATTACGTATCAGTGAACTCGAGCTGGGTTAGGACTCAAGAAAACACAGAACCAGCAGCTGCCTTAAATTGTACAGAGCAGCTTAATTCATTCCATACCTAGTCTTGTTTTATAAAAATTGCAGACCTCCTGTGGTGCTGCTCACAGGGAGTTGGACAAATGTGATGGAAAAGTGTTACGGGGAAAGTGTGACAGGAAGTAATGAGACACTAAAAGGAAGTGCACATAATATACAAGACTTTAAACTAATACTAGTGGGCCTCCCGTGGAATTGCTCATGGTAAGAACATATCACTGTTTGAATGAGGTTCTCATTTCAAACACTTCTCCCACTGCTTCAGATTCTTACCAACTCCTGATGCGTTGTATTGTCACTTATCTTTGGTTCTGTGTCCACTCACCTTGCTGTCATATAGCTCCTGTGAACTGCATTGTGGCATGTGGTCTACATGGACAATGCCATCATCGAACTGGTACTTCTCCTACTTTGTTTTTCTGGAGCTCTACTACTCCGCAATGTCACCAAGGGCAACGCTGTGTCCTGTATGTTATCACCTAAAGCCCTTTCTCCCTAAATACTCCAAAGGCCTTTGTGAAGGCCTTCAAGCACCTGTACCCTTTCAGCCCAGTGTACATCCAGTTTCACTCACCTATCGCCATGCCGTTGCTCTTTAATGCTGTTGTCGACCTTTTGAGATTTAACTGCAATTCTGGTCTCCATTGTTATGGTGGTTGTTTGAGCAGAGGCAGGAATTTAAAAATAAAATTCCAGCTATACTGGGGTCTGAGGAGTGGACCAGGTTGTGGGCATTGTGGTCAAAGAAGCAGCAGTAATACAGGCTCGGGCATGGGGCTGTCAAGTGGGTCAGACACTAACAGAGCTTCCACCAAGCATAGTAACAAAAAATATAGCTGCAGCAGGGCCCAAGGAGTGGGCTGGGTCACGGGTAGCGGGAATTTGAGCTGCAGTGGGATGGGCTAGGAAGTGGGTTAGTGAAATAGGTTGGCAGTGGGTGGGTTCTGGTGAGCAAGTAGAGGAGCCATGGAGAGTGGGCTACAGAGCAGTGGGGAGGTGGAAATAAATGGTGGGCAAAGCTGAGAATGTTGGCAGAGCTGATGGACGTGGAAGAGTAGGCAGATGGCATGGAGTTGGGGGCAGTAGAGGAAAGGAGATGGTGGGAGTGGCTGTGGCAGTGGGAAAGTAAGGTAGAAGGTAGGTAAGTTACAAAATGGACTATTCTGGTTAGACACCGTAAATATGAATAAATCGAAGTGCACATTAGGGTATGCTGCAGACCCCCAGGTCAGCATAGGAAGGAGAACAATTTGCTCTAGAAAGAGATATAAAGGGTATGTGAGAACAGGAAAGTTATTGTAATGGGAGACTTGAATTAACCAAATAAAAATTTGGAAAAACCAAGTGATTTAGAATGAGAATTGGTAAGTGTATTGCTTCATGACCAAATGCATCAAGGAAGCCACTTGACCTGGTATTCATTAATGACCCAGACAAAGTACAAGAAATGGAAGTCATAGTATCCCTGGGGTGAAAGTGACCACAGAGTGGTCAAGTTCAACATGATCTAGGAATCAGATATATCACCTTAAAAGGATTACATTCAAAGAAATGAGCAAACAACTAAAGCAAATGAATTGGAGATGGTTGCTCAGTAACACTTCAATAGAGGACAAGTGGAATATCTTTGAAGGTATAATGCTGAAAACGCAGAATAAATATATTACTAAAACCAACAAGTTGTTACTAAGCAAATGTGATCAGAAATTATTAAACAAATTAAAAGTTGATGAAGAGCCACAAAGGCCTCTATAAATCCTGCAGGGAGTAAGGATTCACTGGGATGAATGTAAGAAAATGCAGAAACACGCTAAAACGGTGCTTAGAGGAAAAAGAAAAAAAATAAGAATTGCATTTATATAGCACCTTTCATGGCCTGAGGACATCTAATAGCTCTTTACAACCAATGAAGTACTTTGAAGTGTAGTCACCATTGTAATGTAGGAAACGTGGCAGTCAATTTACACACAGCAATGCTCCACAAACAGCAATGTGATAATGGCCAGGTAATCTATTTTAGTGATGTTGGTTGAGGGATAAATATTGGGCAAGACGCCAGGGGTAACTCCTCTGCTCTTCTTTGAATAGTGCCGTGGGATCGTTTACATCCACCTGAGAAGGCAGACGGGGCCTCGGTTTAACGTCTCATCCGAAAGACAGTGGCCACTCTGACAGTGCAGCACTCCATCAGTACTGCACTGGACTGTCAGCCTAGATTTTGTGCTTAAGTCTCTGCAGTAGGATTTGAACCCACAACCATCTGACTCTGAGGCAAGAGTGACACCACTGAGCCAAGACTTGGAGGAGCAAGAGGAACCTAAACACAACAGGAAAAATTCTTTCAGTACTACAACAGAAAGAGGGCAGTCAGAGAAGAGGTGAAAATCCTAAAAGATGCAAACTAGCTTGAAACTGAGCATGAACAAATACTCTGAATAATTATTTCCTCCAAATATTCACAGGGAAGACATGAGCAACATGCCTTCGCCACACAGAGATAACCTAAGCAAAATTATATTGATATATATTAATGACTTGGACTTGGGACCACAGGGCACAATTTCAAAATTTGCAGATGACACAAAATTTGGAAGGGGAGTGAACAGGGAGGAGGATAATGATAGACTTCAAGAGAATATAGACATGCTGGTGGCATGGACACTTGGCAGATGAAGTTTAACATGGAAAAATGCGAAGTGATGCATTTCGGTAAGAAAAATGAGGAGGGGCAATATAAACTAGAGGGCATAATTCTAAAAAGGGTAGAGAAACAGAGGGATCTGGGGTTATATGTGCACAAATCGTTGAAGGTGCCAGGGCAGGTTGAGAAAGCGGTTAAAAAAGCATATGGGATCCTGGGCTTTATAAATAGAGGCATAGAGTACAAAAGTATGGAAGTCATGATGAACCTTTATAAAACACTGGTTCGGCCACAACTGGAGTATTGTGTTCAGTTCTGGGCACTGCACTTTAGGAAGGATGTGAAGGCCTTAGAAGGGATGCAGAGGTGATTTACTAGAATGATTCCAGGGATGAGGGACTTAAATTACATGGATAGACTGGAGAAGCTGGGATTGTTCTCCTTGGAACAGAGAAATTTGAGAGGAGATTTGATAGAGGTATTCAAAATCATGAAGGGTCTAGATAGAGTAGATAGAGAGAAGCTGTTCCCATTGGCAGAAGGATCAAGAACCTCAGGGCATAGATTTAAGGTGACTGACAAATGAGGAAAACTTTTTTACATCGTGAGTGGTTAGGATCTGGAATGCGCTGCCCGAGGGAGTGGTGGAGGCAGATTCAATCATGGCCTTCAAAAGGGAACTGGATAAGTACTTGAAACAAAAAAAACGTGCAGGTCTATGGGGATAGGGCGGGGGAGTGGGACTAGCTGAGTTGCTCATGCATAGAGCCGGTGTGGACTCGATGGGCCGAATGGCCTCCTTCCATGCTGTAACCTTTCTATGATTTTATGATTCTAATGCCTTTACTATAAATGAGGTGGACGTCCTATACAGGGCTCCTAACAAATAAATCCCCATGGACAGATGGTATTTATTTCAGAGAGCTGAAAGAGACTAGGGAGGAGATCTGTGATGCACTGACAATTATTAATGGACACTGGTGAGGTACCAATAGATTGGAAACAGTCTAACGTGATGCCCATATTCAAAACAGGGAACAAAACAGATACAGGCAACTACAGATCCATTAGTCTTACTTCAATTCCATGTAAAATAATGGAATTGATAATTAGAAGTAAAGTTGAATAGTATATGTACAATAATAACCTTGATAGTAGTCAACATGGATTCAGAAAGGAAAGATCCTGCCTGATCAACCTCCTTGACTTCTTTGAGGAAGTGATAACCCAGGTCTTCTTTTGGGAAGCTGTACAATATCTCATAACTAGACGTCTAAAGTTCCACACAAAAGGTTACTAGTTAAACTCAAAGCGTTAGAGATTTATGGTAAACCTTGAGAAAGGATAGGAAACTGGCTGAAAGGTAGGAAGCAACAAGTACTTGTTAGAAATGTTATGTCAGGGTGGGGGGAAGATACTGAATGGTGTAGGTCAGGGCTCAACATTGGGACCATTACTGTTTCTCATTCACATAAATGACCTGGTCACATTTGCAGACGAAACTGAGAGGAGCAGTGGAATGGCAGGAGGCAGCCCAGCTGGATAAAATAATCATAGAGTCATAGAGTTATACAGCACGGATAGAGGCCCTTCGGCCCATCGTGTCCGCGCCGGCCATCAGCCCTGTCTACTCTAATCCCATATTCCAGCATTTGGTCCGTAGCCTTGTATGCTATGGCATTTCAAGTGCTCATCCAAATGCTTCTTGAATGTTGTGAGGGTTCCTGCCTCTACAACCCTTTCAGGCAGTGAGTTCCAGACTCCAACCACCCTCTGGGTGAAAAAGTTCTTTCTCAAATCCCCTCTAAACCTCCCGCCTTTTACCTTGAATCTATGTCCCCTTGTTATAGAACCCTCAACGAAGGGAAAAAGCTCCTTAGTATCCATCCTATCTGTGCCCCTCATAATTTTGTACACCTCAATCATGTCCCCCCTCAGCCTCCTCTGCTCCAAGGAAAACAAACCCAATCTTCCCAGTCTCTCTTCATAGCTGAAGCGCTCCAGCCCTGGTAACATCCTGGTGAATCTCCTCTGCACCCTCTCCAAAGCGATCACATCCTTCCTGTAGTGTGGCGACCAGAACTGCACACAGTACTCCAGCTGTGGCCTAACCAGTGTTTTATACAGCTCCATCATAACCTCCTTGCTCTTATATTCTATGCCTCGGCTAATAAAGGCAAGTATCCCATATGCCTTCTTTACCACCTTATCTACCTGTTCCGCCGCCTTCAGGGATCTGTGAACTTGCACACCAAGATCCCTCTGATCCTCTGTCTTGCCTAGGGTCCTCCCATTTATTGTGTATTCCCTTGCCTTGTTAGTCCCTCCAAAGTGCATCACCTCGCACTTTTCCGGGTTAAATTCCATTTGCCACTGTTCCGCCCATCTGACCAACCCATCTATATCGTCCTGCAGACTGAGGCTATCCTCCTCGCTATTTACCACCCTACCAATTTTTGTTTCATCAGCAAACTTACTGATCATACCTTTTACATTCATATCCAAGTCATTAATGTAGACCACAAACAGCAAGGGCCCCAGCACCGATCCCTGTGGTACCCCACTGGCCACAGGCTTCCAGTCACAAAAACAACCTTCGACCATCACCCTCTGCCTTCTGCCACTAAGCCAGTTTTGTATCCAAAGTGCCAAGGCACCCTGGATTCCATGGGCTCGTACCTTCTTGACCAGTCTCCTGTGGGGGACTTTATCGAAGGCCTTACTGAAATCCATGTATACCACATCCACTGCGTTACCCTCATCCACACGCCTAGTCACCCTCTCAAAAAATTCAATCAAATTAGTCAGACATGATCTTCCCTTGACAAAGCCATGTTGACTATCCCTGATTAATCCTTGCTTCTCCAAGTGAAGACTAATTTTGTCCTTCAGAATTTTTTCCAATAATTTTCCTACCACTGATGTTAGGCTCACTGGCCTGTAGTTCCCCGGTTTTTCCCTACTCCCCTTCTTGAATAATGGTATTACATTAGCGGTTCTCCAGTCCTCTGGCACATCCCCTGTGGCCAGAGAGGTTCTGAATATATGTGTCAGAGCCCCCGCAATCTCCTCCTTTGCCTCACACAGTAGCCTGGGATACATTTCGTCCTGGCCTGGGGATTTATCCATTTTTAGGCCTGCTAAAACCGCCAATACCTCCTCCCGCTCGATGTTAATATGTTCGAGTATATCACAGTCCCCCTGCCGTATTTCTATGTCTACATCGTCCTTCTCCATCGTGAAAACAGATGCAAAAAATTCATTTAGAACCCCTCCTACATCTGCCGGCTCCACACACAGATTGCCATTTTTGTCCCTAATGGGCCCTATTTTTTCCCTAGTCATCCTCTTACCCTTAATATACTTATAAAACATCTTAGGATTTTCCTTTATTTTGCTCGCCAGTGTTATTTCATGGCCCCTCCTTGATCTCCTCATTTCTTTTTTAAGTATCCCCCTGCACTTTTTGTACTCCTCTAGGGCTTCCTCCGTCTTTAGCCTTTTGTATCTGCCAAAAGCCCTCCTTTTTTTCCTAATCCATTCTCGTATATCCCCTGACATCCAAGGTTCCCTGGAGTTCTTGGAACAACCCTTGACCTTTACGGGAACATGTTGCCATTGTATGGTCTCAATCTCCCTTCTGAAAGACTCCCATTGCTCCGATGCGGATTTTCCTACAAGCAGCTGATCCCAGTCCATTTTGGCCAGATCCTGCCTTATCCTATTAAAATTGGCCTTCCCCCAATTTAGAACCTTTATTTCCGGCCCCTCCCTGTCCTTTTCCATGACCACCTTAAATCTCATGGTCACTCTCACCAAAGTGCTCACCTACTAGCACTTCTTCCACTTGGCCGGCCACATTCCCTAGAATTAGGTCCAGTACCGCCCCCTCTCTTGTAGGACTTTCTACATGCTGGCTCAAAAAGCTCTCCTGAATAACTAAGTAAACAGAAAAACGGAAGATGAAATTTAATAAAGATGTAAATGTAAAACACTGCACATAGAAGGAAAAAATAAGCAACACATGTACTCCATGAACGGTGTTGAAATAGCTAAGGATGAAATCGAAAGACTCGCCATCAAGATGTCCGACCAATGCAGAGCAGACATCAACAATGCCAACAGAATGTTGAACTACATAGCCAAAATACTAGAATATAAGTCACAAGAAGGTGTTATCAAATTGTACAGTGTTCTGGTCAGACAGATCTCGAATACTCCTGTGTCCAGTTCTGGTCATTGAGACACAAGGGAGACATTCAAGCACTGGAGGCTGTGCAATGAAGAGCCATGAGGCTAATCTTCAGTGTCAAAGGTCTGAGTTATGAGGAAAGACTAGATAACATTGGAGTTTTCAGCTTGGAAAGGAGGTATGTGAGAAGGTATATAAGATAGTTAAGGGAATGAAAAAGGAAAGTCTGGAATATATAAGTCTGGAAACTATAAGTTAAATAGCAAAAGTAGAACAAGAGGAGATAGAGTCAAACTAGGTAAAGATAAATTTAGGACTGATGTCAGAAAATTTGTCTATACACAGAGCGATCATTGTATGAAATAGATTTCTAAGAAGAGCAATGGAAGCAAAAACCCTGCCATTGTTCAAGAAATAATTGGATGCTGAAATAGAGTGACTTTAGGATCTTTCTGGGTGGATGAACTAAGATGAGCTGAAAATTCATCCTCATCAGTAACGAGCTTGTGATTTTGTGAACTCTTACATCTGTGTTGCAAATTAAATGATGTGAACTTTCAAACTCTGTACTGGCCTGGATCCCTCAAACCCAAGCTCTGAGATCAGACTAATTGAAAAGTGTGACAGGGGAAGACACACCGAATTATGTTGGAGTAAAATCCTAAGCAGAATCAGGTTTTATTTTTATATATTTAAAGTGTGCCTCTGTTCATGACTCAGTTACAAGTATGTCCACCCTTGGAAGCAGCATCACATAATATTAACATAGAAAACAATTTCAATGAGTCCACAGTCAGACTTCTTTGTCGAACTGCGACAATCTGTCTGCATCATTTGTAAGTTGTCATTTTAATACCCCTAAAACACGGGCAAACAAACACCACAAGTGCCAACGGTTATGAGAAACAGCTTTCTCTAATCAGTGGTCACATTTCTAGCAAAATACATCTTTTATATCTTTATGAAATCAGAATATATCCTGGTAGATATAAGGATTCAGAATGCAGAATCAGAGAATCAAAGTGACTTCACCATCTAATCAAACAAACTGCATAAACAGCTTTGAGCTAAGCAAAATATTTTGGGCAAGATTAAGAAGTACACAAGAACTTGAAACCCTTAAATAAACTGATTAATCCTTTCTGTGCAATATTCATTCACACAGTGGTTTTCTTGTATTTTTCCTCCTAATGTGATACAGACAAAAGCAACTACAATGTGTCGTGAGGCCATTTTGGAAAACCAGCAGTGCTTCACATATTTCTTCAGCACAAGGACACTCATTTCAGTCATTCTACTCTCACTTTGCTCACTGTTGTAATAGCAACAGCAGGTAGCAGCAGAGCAGAAGTGAAGGATAAGAGTAGGTGGTGCAGGAGCAGGGAGGGCAGTATCACAAACAGGAGTGGGGAGAGTGGTATTAGTAACAGAAGTGGGGGCAGTATCACAAACAGGAGTGGGGAGGATGGTATTAGTAACAGAAGTGGGGACAGTTTCACAAACAAGAGTGGGGAAGAAAGCATCACAAACAGGAGCAGTGAGTACAGTATCGCAAACAGGAGTAGGAGGCCATCATAAGCAGAAGTGGGCCACCAGTATCACAAATAGGCACAGTGGCAGGATAGGTGCAGCACATGCTTTTTATTTAAATTGTAAAATATGGAAGTCCAGCTGCTCCTGTGAAGCTACTGTGTGCTCACTAAACTCAAATCTCAAGTAAACCAATGACCTTGTACTTCAGATTTTAATGCAAAATGTCACATTTACAAAATCTTGAAATTTGCATTTCAAATGTTGAAAATAAAAAAAGCAAATTTGCATCAGGATGTCCACCCATGTGGAGCGACAAAATGGACTTAACACTTGAATGTGTGAGGAAAAAGATAATGTCCAGTGCTGCCCTGAGATAACTGTCTGATCTTCTCGTGCAGTGACTTTCCTTTACCTTAGCAGCTGCACAGGACTCAGCTGGGGAAACAGGCATGGTCGTGTAGGCTACTTTTTGGTTGTTGTTTACTTTATTTGATATTTCTTCACTCAATCCCATTGCAGTGGTCAAGCTAGCAGGGAGAGAGAGGCCTGCTTCTTGGGAAAGGTAGCAACACCAGCCCCTCTTGATCCTGAGCTGCCATCCTTAGTTTAAAAAGGACCATTTAATATACTGGCAAGAATGTGGATGCTGGATTTGACAACAAATCTGATGACTAATTCAATATTAAATGAGGCATTAAAACCTTTTAATGGTTGGTCTGGGCCGGAGTCAAAGCAAAGCGCCAGAAAGGATGCTGTTTCATCCCTCAGGGGAACACTCAAGCTGATATTTTGAATATTGAAGCACAAAATGAAAACAAAGTTAGGAACAATTATGTCTACTGAAACATGGCATTCCATATGACCCAGAGCTAAGTTTCAAACCCTATATCCTTAACAAATAGGAAGACCATTTACTTTCACATCCTCAGTGCTCAGTTCTGTCCTTGCCTCACCCTTACCGCTGACAAAATCCTTATGGCACTTTCATCATCTCCATATTCAATTTTTTCAACACCCTCCCTGCCAGTCTGCCAACCACCATCCTTCATAAACTCCACCGGCCACATCCTATCTCGCACTGAGTCCTTGTTGTTACTGACCTACAATGATTCCTAACCCTGAACAGTGAATTTAAATTCCTTTTCTTCATCTTTAAATCCCTGCAAGGCTTCACCTCATCTTACCCCATGCAATTTTCTCTAGCCTTATGTTACCTTCCCTGCTCTCTGGTCCTCTGAATCTAGTTTCTGTGCACTCATTCCTCCTTTTTCTCCATTAATGGTGACAGAGCCTTCACTGTATTAGCTCCACTCTCTGATCTGTTCTCTCTAATTCATAGAAGTTACAACATGGAAACAGGCCCTTCGGCCCAACATGTCCATGTCGCCCAGTTTATACCACTAAGCTAGTCCCAATTGCCTGCACTTGGCCCATATCCCTCTATACCCATCTTACCCATGTAACTGTCCAAATGCTTTTTAAAAGACAAAATTGTACCCGCCTCTACTACTGCCTCTGGCAGCTCGTTCCAGACACTCACCACCCTTTGAGTGAAAAAATTGCCCCTCTGGACCCTTTTGTATCTCTCCCCTCTCACCTTAAATCTATGTCCCCTCGTTATAGACTCCCCTACCTTTGGGAAAAGATTTTGACTATCGACCTTATCTATGCCCCTCATTATTTTATAGACTTCTATAAGATCACCCCTTAACCTCCTACACTCCAGGGAAAAAAGTCCCAGTCTATCTAACCTCTCCCTATAAGTCAAACCATCAAGTCCCGGTAGCATCCTAGTAAATCTTTTCTGCACTCTTTCTAGTTTAATAATATCCTTTCTATAATAGGGTGACCAGAACTGTACACAGTATTCCAAATGTGGCCTTACGAATGTCCTGTACAACTTCAACAAGATATCCCAACTCCTGTATTCAATGTTCTGACCAATGAAACCAAGCATGCCGAATGCCTTCTTCACCACCCTATCCACCTGTGACTCCACTTTCAAGGAGCTATGAACCTGTACTCCGAGATCTCTTTGTTCTATAACTCTCCCCAACGCCCTAGCATTAACGGAGTAGGTCCTGGCCCGATTCGATCCACCAAAATGCATCACCTCACATTTATCTAAATTAAACTCCATCTGCCATTCATCGGCCCACTGGCCCAATTTATCAAGATCCCGTTGCAATCCTAGATAACCTTCTTCACTGTCCACAATGCCACCAATCTTGGTGTCATCTGCAAACTTACTAACTACGCCTCCTAAATTCTCATCCATATCATTAATATAAATAACAAATAACAGCGGACCCAGCACCGATCCCTGAGGCACACCGCTGGACACAGGCCTCCAGTTTGAAAAACAACCCTCTACAGCCACCCTCTGTCTTCTGTCGTCAAGCCAATTTTGTATCCAATTGGCTACCTCACCTTGGATCCCATGAGATTTAACCTTATGTAACAACCTACCATGCGGTACCTTGTCAAAGGCTTTGCTGAAGTCCATGTAGACCACGTCTACTGCACAGCCCTCATCTATCTTCTTGGTTACCCCTTCAAAAAACTCAATCAAATTCGTGAGACATGATTTTCCTCTCACAAAACCATGCTGACTGTTCCTAATCAGTCCCTGCCTCTCCAAATGCCTGTAGATCCTGTCCCTCAGAATACCCTCTAACAACTTACCCACTACAGATGTCAGGCTCACCGGTCTGTAGTTCCCAGGCTTTTCCCTGCCGCCCTTCTTAAACAAAGGCACAACATTTGCTACCCTCCAATCTTCAGGCACCTCACCTGTAGCTGTCGATGATTCAAATATCTCTGCTAGGGGACCCGCAATTTCCTCCCTAACCTCCCATAACGTCCTGGGATACATTTCATCAGGTCCAGGAGATTTATCTACCTTGATGCGCGTTAAGACTTCCAGCACCTCCCTCTCTGTAATATGTACACTCCTCAAGACATCGCTATTTATATCCCCAAGTTCCCTAACATCCATGCCTTTCTCAACCGTAAATACCGATGCGAAATATTCATTTAGGATCTCAACCATCTCTTGTGGTTCTGCACATAGATGACCTTGTTGATCCTTAAGAGGCCCTACTTTCTCCCTAGTTACTCTTTTGCCCTTTATGTATTTGTAGAAGCTCTTTGGATTCGCCTTTGCCTTATCTGCCAAAGCAATCTCATGTCCCCTTTTTGCCCTCCTGATTTCTCTCTTAACTCTACTCCGGCAATCTCTATACTCTTCAAGGGATCCACTTGATCCCAGCTGCCTATGCATGTCATATGCCTCCTTCTTCTTTTTGACTAGGGCCTCAATCTCCCAAGTCATCCAAGGTTCCCCACTTCTACCAGCCTTGCCCTTCACTTTATAAGGAATGTGCTTACCCTGAACCCTGGTTAACACACTTTTGAAAGCCTCCCACTTACCAGACGTCCCTTTGCCTGCCAACAGACTCTCCCAATCAACTTCTGAAAGTTCCTGTCTAATACCATCAAAATTGGCCTTTCCCCAATTTAGAATTTTAACTTTTGGGCCAGACCTATCATTCGCCATAGCTATCTTAAAACTAATGGAATTATGATCACTGGTCCCAAAGTGATCCCTCACTAACACTTCTGTCACCTGCCCTTCCTTATTTCCCAAGAGGAGGTCAAGTTTTGCCCCCTCTCTAGTCGGGCCATCCACATACTGAATGAGAAATTCCTCCTGAATACAATCAACAAATTTCTCTCCATCCAAGCCCCTAATGCTATGGCTGTCCCAGTCAATGTTGGGAAAGTTAAAGTCCCCTACTATTACCACCCTACTTTTCTTGCAGCTGTCTGTAATCTCCTTACATATTTGCTCCTCAATTTCCCATTGACTATTTGGGGGTCTGTAGTACAATCCTATCAAAGTGATCTCTCCCTTCTTATTTTTCAGTTCTACCCATATGGACTCAGTGGGCGAACCCTCGGATATATCCCCTCTCACTACTGCCGTGATGTTCTCCCTAATCAAGAACGCAACTCCTCCTCCTCTCTTACCTCCTGCTCTATCTTTCCTATAGCATCTGTACCCTGGAACATTGAGCTGCCAGTCCTGCCCCTCCCTTAGCCATGTTTCAGTAATAGCTATAACATCCCAGTCCCATGTACCCATCCATGCCCTGAGTTCATTTGCCTTGCCCATCAGACTTCTTGCATTGAAATAAATGCAGTTTATTCTAGACTTCCCTTGGTTTTTGCCCTGCCTTCTCAGACCATCTGTCCGGTCATGTTCTGTACACTCTCCCTTACTGCCTTTTGTTTCTGTCACCACTTTACTTCCCACTGACTTCCTGCATCGGTTCCCATCCCCCTGCCACATTAGTTTAAACCCTCCCCAACAGCACTAGCAAACAATCCCCCTAGGACATTGGTTCCAGTCCTGCCCAGATGCAGACCATCCAATTTGTACTGGTCCCAACTCCCCCAGAACCGGTTCCAATGGCCCAGGAATTTGAATCCCTCCCTCTTGCACCATTTCTCAAGCCACGTATTCATCCTAGCTATCCTGTCATTCCTACTCTGACTAGCCCGTGGCACTGGTAGCAATCCTGAGATTACTACCTTTGAGGTCCTACTCTTTAGTTTAACTCCTAACTCCCTAAATTCAGCTTGTAGGACCTCATCCTGTTTTTTACCTATATCGTTGGTGCCTATATGTACCACGACAACTGGCTGTTCACCCTCCCCCTCCAGAATGTCCTGCAGCCGCTCCGAGACATCCCTGACCCTTGCACCAGGGAGGCAACATACCATCCTGGAGTCTCGGTTCTTTCTACCTCTTTACCCTCCTCCTCCTTGCGTTTACAAACCTTTTCAAAACCCATCTTTTACACCAAGCTATTGGTCATCGCTCCTAACTCTCCCATAAATGCATAGCCTCTGCTCATGTTCCTCCTCCATTTATCACCTTGGGATGTTTTTCTGCACTAAAGTTACTATATAGTGCAAGCAGTTATTGTTGTACATTGTGGAAAAATAATAATGTTGAATGATCTATTTTGAGAGTGATGCAGTCTCACATTTATCACAGTCTAGGGATTAATGTGCATGGGAGAAGTAATCCCTCAGTTAATACTAGAACACTCTCCTCCACTCCCCACCAGTTAATAATGGCACTCTCCTTCCTCCCTTCTCCCTGCCCACTTTAGTTAGTAGTCGCTCCCTCCTTTCACCCCTTAGTTAATGCTGGCACTCTCATCCCGTCCCCCCAACTCCTTGGATAATACTGGCACACTCCTTCCCCCTCAGTTAACGCTGGCACACTCCTTCCCCTCAGTTAATGCTGGCGCTCTCCTTCCCCCTCAGTTAACGCTAGCACACTCCTTCCCCTCAGTTAATGCTGGCGCTCTCCTTCCCCCTCAGTTAATGCTGGCACACTCCTTCCCCTCAGTTAATGCTGGCGCTCTCCTTCCCCCTCAGTTAATGCTGGCACACTCCTTCCCCTCAGTTAATGCTGGCGCTCTCCTTCCCCCTCAGTTAATGCTGGCACGCTCCATCCCTCTCAGTTAATGCTGGCACTCACCATCCCTCTCAGTTAATGCTGGAACTCTCCTTCCCCCTCAGTTAATGCTGGCACTCTCCTTCCCCCTCAGTTAATGCTGGCACTCTCCATCGCTCTCAGTTAATGCTGGCATGCTCCATCCCTCTCAGTTAATGCTGGCACTCTCCATCGCTCTCAGTTAATGCTGGCATGCTCCATCCCTCTCAGTTAATGCTGGCACTCTCCATCTCTCTCAGTTAATTCTAGCACTCTCCTTCCCCTTCAGTTAATGCTGGCACTCTCCATCGCTCTCAGTTAATACTGGCACTCTCCATCCCTCTCAGTTAATGCTGGCACTCTCCATCGCTCTCAGTTAATGCTGGCACTCTCCTTCCCCTTCAGTTAATGCTGGCACTCTCCATCCCTCTCAGTTAATGCTGGCACTCTCCATCCCTCTCAGTTAATGCTGGCACTCTCCATCGCTCTCAGTTAATGCGGGCACTCTCCATCCCTCTCAGTTAATGCTGGCACTCTCCTTCAGCCTCAGTTAATACTGGCACTCTCCTTCAGCCTCAGTTAATACTGGCACTCTCCTTCAGCCTCAGTTAATGCTGGCACTCTCCTTCAGCCACAGTTAACGCTGGCACTCTCCTTCCCCCTCAGTTAATACTGGCACTCTCCTTCAGCCTCAGTTAATGCTGGCACTCTCCTTCCCCCTCAGTTAATACTGGCACTCTCCATCCCTCTCAGTTAATGCTGGCACTCTCCTTCCCCCTCAGTTAATACTGGCACTCTCCTTCAGCCTCAGTTAATGCTGGCACTCTCCTTCCCCCTCAGTTAATACTGGCACTCTCCATCCCTCTCAGTTAACGCTGGCACTCTCCTTCCCCCTCAGTTAATACTGGCACTCTCCTTCAGCCTCAGTTAATGCTGGCACTCTCCTTCAGCCACAGTTAACGCTGGCACTCTCCTTCAGCCTCAGTTAATACTGGCACTCTCCATCCCTCTCAGTTAATGCTGGCACTCTCCATCCCTCTCAGTTAATGCTGGCACTCTCCTTCAGCTTCAGTTAATACTGGCACTCTCCTTCAGCCTCAGTAAATGCTGGCACTCTCCTTCCCCCTCAGTTAACGCTGGCACTCTCCTTCAGACACAGTTAACGCTGGCACTCTCCTTCCCCCTCAGTTAATACTGGCACTCTCCTTCCCCCTCAGTTAATACTGGCACTCTCCTTCCCCCTCAGTTAATACTGGCACTCTCCTTCAGCTTCAGTTAATACTGGCACTCTCCTTCAGCCTCAGTAAATGCTGGCACTCTCCTTCCCCCTCAGTTAACGCTGGCACTCTCCTTCAGACACAGTTAACGCTGGCACTCTCCTTCCCCCTCAGTTAATACTGGCACTCTCCTTCCCCCTCAGTTAATACTGGCACTCTCCTTCCCCCTCAGTTAATACTGGCACTCTCCTTCAGCCTCAGTTAATGCTGGCACTCTCCATCCCTCTCAGTTAACGCTGGCACTCTCCATCCCTCTCAGTTAATGCTGGCACTCTCCATCCCTCTCAGTTAATGCTGGCACTCTCCATCGCTCTCAGTTAATGCTGGCATGCTCCATCCCTCTCAGTTAATGCTGGCACTCTCCATCTCTCTCAGTTAATTCTAGCACTCTCCTTCCCCTTCAGTTAATGCTGGCACTCTCCTTCAGCCACAGTTAACGCTGGCACTCTCCATCCCCCTCAGTTAATACCGGCACTCTCCTTCCCTCTCAGTTAATGCTGGCACTCTCCTTCAGCTTCAGTTAATACTGGCACTCTCCTTCAACCTCAGTTAATGCTGGCACTCTCCTTTCCCTCAGTTAATACTGGCACTCTCCTTCAACCTCAGTTAATGCTGGCACTCTCCTTCCCCCTCATTTAATGCTGGCACTCTCCTTCCCCCTCAGTTAATGCTGGCACTCTCCTTCAGCCTCAGTTAATGCTGGCACTCTCCTTCCCCCTCAGTTAAAACTGGCACTCTCCTTCCCCCTCAGTTAATGCTGGCACTCTCCATCCCTCTCAGTTAATGCTGGCACTCTCCTTCAGCTTCAGTTAATACTGGCACTCTCCTTCAGCCTCAGTTAATGCTGGCACTCTCCATCCCCCTCAGTTAATGCTGGCACTCTCCTTCAGCCACAGTTAACGCTGGCACTCTCCTTCCCCCTCAGTTAATACTGGCACTCTCCTTCCCCCTCAGTTAATACTGGCACTCTCCTTCCCCCTCAGTTAATACTGGCACTCTCCTTCAGCCTCAGTTAATGCTGGCACTCTCCATCCCCCTCAGTTAATGCTGGCACTCTCCTTCAGCCTCAGTTAATGCTGGCACTCTCCTTCCCCCTCAGTTAATGCTGGCACTCTCCTTCCCCCTCAGTTAACGCTGGCATTCTCCTTGATCCCCTCAGTTAATGCTGGCACTCTCCTTCAGCTTCAGTTAATACTGGCACTCTCCTTCAGCCTCAGTTAATACTGGCACTCTCCTTCAGCCTCAGTTAATGCTGGCACTCTCCTTGATCCCCTCAGTTAATGCTGGCACTCTCCTTCAGCCACAGTTAACGCTGGCACTCTCCTTCCCCCTCAGTTAATACTGGCACTCTCCTTCACCCTCAGTTAATGCTGGCACTCTCCTTCAGCTTCAGTTAATACTGGCACTCTCCATCAGCCTCAGTAAATGCTGGCACTCTCCTTCCCCCTCAGTTAACGCTGGCACTCTCCTTCAGCCTCAGTTAATGCTGGCACTCTCCATCCCTCTCAGTTAACGCTGGCACTCTCCTTCCCCCTCAGTTAATACTGGCACTCTCCTTCCCCCTCAGTTAACGCTGGCACTCTCCTTCAGCCTCAGTTAATGCTGGCACTCTCCATCCCCCTCAGTTAATGCTGGCACTCTCCTTCCCCCTCAGTTAACGCTGGCATTCTCCTTGATCCCCTCAGTTAATGCTGGCACTCTCCCTCCGCCACCGCCCTTGAATAATAATGTCACTCTCCTTCCACCTCATATAATGCTGGCACTCTCCTCCTGCCCCCTACCTATTGGTAATCCCAGCTTCTTCCCCCCCCACCTCCTTCAAAGTGTCACTCATAACTTCTTGCGTCCTTCTCCTGGTGCTGCTGCACACTGTGGTAGGATTTTCTGATCTTGCGAGAAAACCCTCCCATGGTATACAAAAGTGTTCAATCACTTACAGCAATCACAGAACGTTGGAATGGCACTGGGAACAGGAAGGGGTGAAAAGGAGGAGACCATGCTGATTTTCATCCATGAATGTGAGCATAGAGAAAGTGCCCCCAAAACATGGATGTATTCATATTAGACACGAACAGTTCGTATGGATGTCTAAATTGCATCTAAATTGGTTTTAGAGTTTAACAGTGGAAGTAGTATGAAGTTATGGAGAGCAGCAACAAAAGAAAGCTTTTGCTGTAATTGTCATTTAGATTTTGTTCACAGCACAATACGTTCTGTATTACATTTTCTTAACTGATCTCTCTGCAAGCCGTAACATGCTTGTGAGAACAAGTGAAGAAGAACAACAACACAGTTTACTGTTGAGTTTTTCAACCAAATTTTTCTCCCTGTTACACATCAGCATTATAAGCACTGGGAAAAGGTCAAATAAAGTTAAATGAGATGAGATGAAAAGCAAAGATTTCTACTAACATTCTACATGAAGCAGTGACAAATAGTGTGTGCTTTTCTCCTCTACCTTTCTGAGTACAGAACTTTTTACTAACAAGACATAAATCCCTGTGATAAGATATTAAAGAAGCTTAAAGATCAAAGGCAGAATCATCCAAGCAAAATAAGGCAAATTCCACCTAAAGGGCAAATTAATGCTGGTTGTAAAATGCTGCAGGGTTATATGTATCATAATATCTAAATTTGATTTACAGTGCCTGTGTCAGTTGCAGGAAGGATTTTTCAAACCATTTAGTTTCAGGGCTGCTCTTGCATCAGGCAGGAGGAAAAACAACAAACGGAAACTAGAAAAGTTAGTCTCACTAAATACCTGCCCCCTTCCCCATGCAGAAAAATCAATAAAAAATCATTTTAAAAAATACATTGTAACGTGATAGAAATAAAGGCTGATGTAAGCTTAAGTTTCCGACATCACAACAGTGACAACACTTCAAAAGTACATCATTGGCTATAAAGCACTTTGGGACAAGGTTAAGAAAGGTGCTCTCTAAATGCAAGTTTTTTCTTTCCTTAAGTTAGAATGTGTTGTAGTGAGAAACTTTCAGAATACCTACTGAAGTTTATTTTTAGTAAACCATTGATGTTTTCTTTTTCTCATTTTCCCAATGTATTTCTTTCCTGGGTTGGCTATTTGAACTATTCAAAGCTCAAAGCTCCATTGACCTAAAAGGAGCCCAAACTTCTCATGGCACCAGAATGAGCCTGGAAAAATGTTTAAGTCTTTTTGGATTATTAATCACAATGTAATCTGCTCTTTTCAGATTGCTTCTCCCTCACCTCTTAAGTTAACTGATGGGAAAATGGACTTCTATTGTGGACGGTGGGCTGGACATTCCATATTTAATTAAAGTATTTAAGGCCTTGAAATTATACCATGTGAATATGGGTCCAACAAGTGGAATGTAAAGCTGCAGTCCACTCTGTCCATCGAAGCAAGAGCACTCTTGAGTTTGAAATTAATTCTTAAAATACTTTATAATTTTTTTTTAACTTTCTGTATTTTTTTGACAGATTAGCACTTTTGTCAACAGCACAGCTAATAGGACCACACACGCCCTTATAAGGTAGCTGGGCAAGGTAAGAATTGTGGTATTATCAGGGTCAACAAACCAAAGTCTTGCCATAGATTCCAGATCAATACAGGGCTGAATAATGGAGAAGTGGGGATCGATCAGCACTCTACAGGTTTGCTTGAAAGCCTTTGTGCATTAGTGGATATTTATCGAGAACTTTCTCTCAGGAGATTAAACGTGTGGGATGGAGTCCACGATAGGGTACACGGTCAGTGGAAAATGTGGACTTGATGAGCCAAATAAACTTTTCTCAGTTCATGCTTCTGTATGATCTAATAATTTTGAAACATTGAAATTCAGACTGGCTAACTGACAAACCAGTGTGTGTTGCACCTGCACATGGACTAAACTGGTTTTCCTCAGTGTTCCTTATCTCAGAACGTTTCTTTTTGATGTGTACCCTGTGCAAATCAATATATTTGCATATTTCATTATAAGTACTGAAACAGGTATCAGTGTTACAATAAACAGTGTCAGATGCTCTTCAAACCATCTGTTTATTTTCTTTTTAATGCTGAATTTATTGTATTAGCCTGTGTCACGCAATATGTGGTGAACATTAAACTTACATCAATCTACTTAAGTGATACAAATGTGGTTCCTGCCTATTTTGAATTATAAAAGACAGAAAAAAATTGCATTTTTGTAGTGATTTTCAAGTCCTCATGAAGTCCCAAAATGCTTCACAGCCAATGAATTACTTTTGAAGTGTGGTCACTGTTATTAGGTAGGCAAACCGGGCTGTCAATCTTCACATAGCAAGGTCCCACAAATAGCAATGAGGTAGTGTTCATTGACAGATAAATGTTGGCCACAACCCGCGGTGAACTCCCCGCACTTCTTGAAATGGTGCCATGGTGTCATTTATGTCCTCCTGTTCAGGAGATGGAGCTTCAGTTTAACGCCTCATCCAAGAGAAGGCACTTTCGTTGTTGTAGCACTCCCTCAGTACTGCAGTGAAGCGTCAGATTATGTGCTCAAGGCTCTGGATTGCAGCTTGATCCAATGACCTTCTGATTCAGAGGTGAGAGTGCTACCACTATGCCAAGCTGATATTCTAGATTATTCGGTTTCATGTGAAACTGTGAAACTCTAGTAAGACCAGGGTACTGATATTATTAAAATGGAAGCTACAATTGCTGCTATTGTTAAGAATCTTCTTTGTTTTGACTTGAGGACCTCAATGTAATATAACATACATCTGCCTGTCTGGGGTAGACTTTGATATTAAGAGGACAGCTCGCCCTTGTTTATGGAATGGCCTGCAGACTGACTCGATCAGGTCAAAATTGGTTTGACTGTTACCTCAGACAATGTGTGCAAGGCTATCCTGTGGAAAGATAGTAGTTGTCTCTAGACTAATGCCTGTGACACTAAAGGTGTGCTTTGATTGAGGGAGGAACAGTATTCTTCATAGAACCTGGCCATCACTTCAGAGGAACTGAGAGGTATATCTGAGCGGCGTCTCTAGGTTCTTGAGTTCACTCAGTTAAATCTCAGTATTTCCAGGGGATAGTAGAACTTCATCTTACGTAGGATCTGTACAACTGGCAGCAAGAAAAGACTTTCATTCCATCAGTCTGAGGTGGAGTCAAACCAAAATCCCAGCAACCTACTTTGTTACTCAGTTTCCCCTTTATCACAATCAAAATCCCAACAATATTCCATTACCACTGGAATATTCTATCCATAATGCATCCCTTTATATGCTTAGGTAAAAAAAAGATGGTCAGAAACAATTTTGAAAGTTTGAAATTGTAACATTTCATTTACACATACTTATTAATATGCGTGATAGCACTATCGGGAAGATAGAAGGCTATGGGGCTGATTTGGTACAGTATAATTTTCCTGCCTTTTCCCCAAACTAATCTCATATTTCTGCTTTCTCCTCAAACTAATCCCATTTTCCAGCCTCCTCCTCAGACCCATTTATATTCCTCTTGATTAAGTAATTATCTAATACCTTTGTGAATGCTGTCATCAACTGAATATTGACCACCGATTACTCTGCATGTAAAGTTTCTTCTAATCTCCCTCTTTATCTATCTAGTGTTTATCATGAGACCAAGGCCTCTTGTGTTGATTTACCTATCATCAAAAATAATCTACCTAATGTTGGAGATTTCCAGTATGATGAAGCTTCAGGGTCTATTGGGCTATTGCTGTTCCTTCATCATCAGTAAACAGAGTAATATTCAGCTTCACAAAACAAATTATATCCTCTCTGCATTACTTTTTTTCTTCACCTCCAGATGCAAAGCACCACTGTCAGCAAGGTAAATGGCTGGCATCAACACTGTTTGCTGTCAGGTCCGATACCATACTATGGCCATGGGGTGAGCTCACATGTACGTGGCAACGATATGATCTTGACATTGCTGGTCGATTCAAACCTTCCCCCGACATCTGAGTGACGGAATAGGCACAAATCTTACATGTGTGTGCACAGTTGCTCCTGTATCACTGAATTGCCCTGCAGTATAAATTCGGTCAAACTGTGGAACCACTTCCACAATATCTTTGGGTTTTAGTCATAAGATATGTGTAGAGCCAGAGAAGAATGTGTGCATGGAATACTTTTACTTTCACTGGTGTGAAGTAACAGTGTTAGGGATATATAATCAAGCAGATTCTCCTGATAATCCTGATCAAAAACATCTTGACGTGTTGTTGACAGAACCTCTTTTTGGCCGATTAGGAGATTGCTCTGTTTAGCAAGGCATTTAAATAAAATTAAATAAACCTTTCTTTTAAAAGGTCTTTTCCATCAACACGTTTGTTTTTAATTGCATTGTTTAGAATATCATTAAACAATAGGGTTTTACAGATAGCTGTTAGCACAAGGGCCTTTGAGTGAGTGTCAAGTTGGGGCTGTCTATAATGGTGCCCATTCAGCAGAAAGTTTCCAGGGTTTGCAGAAGAATAAAATCAGAATGCGGAACAATGAAGCATCCTGCAGACAGGAGCATTATGTGAACCATCAATCAACATTTCAGTAATTGAAGGGGTGTTCCTGTTCTGAGACCCATGCTGCTCACAATATTTTTGAATGAAATGGAGAAAGCTCATATTCAGCACTGGACCAGAGCACTGCAAATAGGCATAAATGTGCAAAAATGGAATCACCCTCTGCTGACAGGAAAAGTCTGTTACATCTGGTATTCCCAGGCAGTCTCCAAGTACTAACTAGACCTGAATCTGCTTAGCTTTTGAGCTCAGATGGAATCAAGTATATCCAGAGCAGTGTGGCCATAAGCATAATACAAGAGGGTCCTAGTTTTGATAGGCCATTGGGTCTGTGGGATTAGGCAAACCCCACCAGAAAACACTGAGTGCCCACCTTTAAGGGGTGTCAAGGGTAAAATTACAAAATCAAACTAATTTTTATAAAGTAATTAAATAACAAAATTTAATTAAAATGGTAGAATAGGGAAAAAAAATCAAAACAACAACTTGTACTTATATAGCACCTTTAACATAGAGAAAAACATCCCAAGTTGTTTCACAGAGGCATAATCAGAAAAATAATGGCCAAAGAAGAAGAGACGGCATTGCTGGAGATGCTCTGACTATGATTGGTTAGGTAAGAATAGAGCCAAGAGAGGGTGGTCCCACTAAGCTGGACTGTGAAGTAGAGGCATTGGAGAACAATGGTGGGGTCGACCATGTCAATGCTTGTAGAGAAGTTGAGGAGGACAAGCAATGATAATGCACTATGGTTACGGACACAGAGAATGTAATTTGTGACTTTGGTTAGGGCCATTTTGGTGCTATTGCAGGGCGGAAACCTGATTGGAAAGATTCAAACAAGGAACTGCAGAGAAGTTGGGCATGGATTGGGGCGGTGACATTTTCAAGGACTTAAGAGAGGTTAGGGGGCTGGAGATGGGTGGGTAGTTTGCAAGGACAGAGGGGTCGAGGGTGGGTGCTTTGAGGGAGGTGGACAGTACCTGAGTAGAGAACATCATTTACAATGTTAGCTAGCATGGCCGCCAGGAAGGAAAGTTGGGTGGTCAGCAGTTTAGTGGGAATGGGGTCAAGAGAGCAGAAGACGGGTCTCATGGACAAGATGAGCTTGGAGAAGGCATGAGGAGAGATAGGAGAAAAACTAGAGAAAGATGCGAGTTCAGCGTTACTCTAAAGAAGAGCCCGAGAGGGACATTAGGCTTGGTGGGCAAGTGGAAGGGGCAAAGCAGCAGAGGCAGCTGATTGAATGGTCTCTATCTTAGTGACAAAGAAGTCCATGAACTTGTTATTGGAGTGATGGTGGAGGGGGCAGGAGTTTAAGGAGATGTTGGTAGTGCCGAAAAGAAGCGTGGATTATTTTTGCTCTCCAGGATGATCTTTGAATAGTGAATGGTTTTGGCAGAGGATAGTGCTTGGTGTGGTTCAGCCAGATCTGGCGATGGAGGTTAAACCAGTTGCACACCAGAAATGTTCAAGTCTGCACCCCTTGTACTTGATGAAGCAAAGATGGGAGCCATACCAGGGGCAACAACTAAGATGGGACAGAGTAAGGGTTTTGCTGGGGACAAGGGCATCAAGGGTGGAGGTGAGGGAGCGGTTGAGCAGATCGATGGTTGAGGAAGTATTGTGGTGAATGGAAGACAAATGGCTAGGCAGTTGGGAGTTTGAAAGTGAAAGTGAAAAAAAAAATCCATGCAGTGCCCACGGTCTTGGACGGAATCCAGTAAGGCAACAGATCCACTGGCAGAGGCTGAATTTGGGAGTGATCATACTCTGAAAGCATTTGTGTGAAACAGTTATCACAAAAGGCAAATCAGGTACTGCAGAGCTTCTGGTAGTGATTGAACTACAAGTCAAAACAAATCATACTGACACTATACAGATCAATGGTGAGGATAGTTTTGGAGTATAGCACGCAGCTTTGGTCACCCAACCTCAAAGAGAATATTGACACATTAGAAAAACTTGAGAGAATAATGACCAAGATGATTCCAGGCCTTAGAGGATTAAGTTATGAAGAATGGCTCAAGCGACTAAACTTATTTTCACTGGAGAAAAGAATGAGGGGAGACATGGGATAAATAGATGGGGTTTAAGTAAACAAGCTATTTGACATGGGCAATGAACATGCACAAAATTCACAAGCCTCAAGCAAGGTTACACCTTTTTTCTCACAGAATAATGGACATGTGGAGTAGACTCCAGAAAAAATAGCTGAGTTGCAGTCAAAGGCCTTGCCATTTCCCTTTATGTTGACTGGCTTTGGGCAGTCTCAACTCAGTTCTTGGTGGATATAAGTCAACAGCACAAAACTGCCTCTGGTAGTGTCCATGGCCAGCCTGTTTATGATGGAATGACCGACTATCCTTTTCTAATACATGATGGATTGACATTAATTATAACAACCGATTAACTGAGTAAGTCAGAAGGTCAACATACTGTTTACCAAACCTTAACCGAACAGGACTGTCAGACTCAGAACACATTTGCTAAAGAAATGACTGTTTTCTCTGGAATGGAAATGAGCTTCATAGTGGACTAGTGGAGAGGAAGGGGGTCTTTCCAGGTTTGAGTTCTAGGTTTAATCTAGTCAACATTTGCGGGAGATTTCTTCTGTGCTTCATCTGTAGCAAAGTTGTAAAACCAGCTAGCGCATGGAGGAATTTTTCCCTCACAAAGGAGATGGAAACTTCTTGTTAAATGTCATGGTTATGAATCCATCATATTCACAAACCTATTTGCATTGGACACAAGTCAAAAAAATATTGGCCTCTCAACTTTCACTTCAATCGACACACAAACACCTGAAAACAAGAGGTTTACAAAAATAGAAGCTAAAGCTTGATTGTAAAGGCCAAGGTGCAGCTGCTTTGGAGCACTAGGTTTTTGCAACCAGACTCAAATCAGCCAAATCAGTAATTATTTGGTGAGTTTTATATACTTCAGCACGTATCATGCAGCTATATGTGCATGTGCACCCACACCACATAGATCTAAATGGAGAGTTATTCTGATTGTACTACGAGATTAAACAAGTTAGGGCAATCTTTTCTTGTTCAGTACATACTTATGTTAATTACTTCACTTGTGTAGTATCTTTCATGTATAAATGTTCCAAGGCTTTTGATTGGAGATTGGACGACGCTGCCCAGGAAGAGGGAGAGAAATTATGGGAAATGACCAAAGATGTGGTCACAGGAAATTTATGAAAGTGGGGCGAGGTAGCAAGGCAGAAGGATATAGGGAGATTAGGGAGTTCCAGAGTGAAGGGCATGATTGCTGAGGCTCTACCACCGATCATGGAGTGGAAAGGAGAGAACTGCTAATAGACCAGAGTTGGAAGAACGGAGAGTGCGTACTAGAATGTTGAACTGGAAGAAATTTCAGGGTTAGGATGGAGTAACATCTTGGAGGGATTTGAAAACAGGAACAGGAATTTTAATTTCTTTATCAGCAGTTCTAAAGAAAACTAGTGGAGCACAAACATAATGTTATATTTCTATATGCACGTGATACAGCATTTTTGTAATACTATGAAAAGGGTAAGGACAGACAAGTCTCCACTCATATAGCACTGACAGTGCCAGGAATACAAGTGAATTACTTCTGTCTGAAATGGTTCAGTGTTATGAGTTGGCTCTCAATGTTCTGAATTTGCTGTGTTTACACTGTGTGTGAAACTCAGATAAGTTTTTGGTCATGGATTTCATACCCCCCCCCCCACCCCAATCCTCCCCCACCCATAGTCAGGAGTAGGTCTGTACAATGCAGCAATGTGAAAGGTGACTGCTAGCTTGTATTCAGCTAATCATGCTCTGACAAAATGGGCATATTTGGCTGGTAATCTATTTCCTGGGGTCAGGCAGCTCTGGCGTTGATCCCAGGCCAGAGCAAAGTTGTGGTCCTTATTGAACTGAATGGAGCCGATCTGGGATGCAGGTAATTCCTTCCCATTGCTGACATGATCGGAATGGCTCTGGGGGACAGAAACCTGAAATGATTGGTCTCCGTGAAGCCAAATAATTTTAGTAACAGTAAAAAGATTTTTGTGTCTTTCCTCGACAGACATTGGACAAGTAGTTTGAGCAGAAAATATTTTGCCTAAACTCTCCTTTCCCTTTAAGAACAATTTTTGATCTTTGGGATAGGGTAGGTACAATTCGTTTTGTGCAGATGCAGTTTTACATTGATTTAAAAAGAAAATCCTTGAAGAACCATAGTTGTTTGGATTGTGAGTTCTGCTTATCCTGGTGGTAAAACATGGGCTCTTGGCTCAATAATGTGACTGGCAGATCCTTTTCTTTACACTGCACTAGCAGCCACTTCCTGCGAGTGACTCACAGTTTGCCCTCAAATACTGAGAAACAGAGGGAAGAAACAAGGACTCTGTGACTGTTGTCCCTATTCAGTCAACAAGAGGACAGCACAAATAAACAAAGGAAATGGCAGAACGTTTCTTTTTTGGAAGTGGGGGGGGCGGTGGGGGATGGAAATGAAAGGCCTTTTAGAAGTTTGCAGTGGGCTGAGGGAGAAAGTATAGAGATTGTGTCACTCCGCTGGCAGGTTAGCAGAAGGTCAGGCTGTGCCAAGCATTTTGTAAAAGCTCTAAGTGCACCATAATACAAGTCTGGCATCGCATCTGATTGCAGCTTCTGGTGCTATTCAAACGCAAACATTCTGAATGACAAACAAAAAAAAAATACAACATAGACCCATGTCTCAACATGCACGAGAACTGAGGCAGTATGCTTTGACCCAAACTAGTTGCTAAGATATGAAAGCATTCTGGCCAAACCAGCCATGAACCCCAGCTGTTCTTTTTCAGCAAGTACCTGTAGATGACGCCATTTTGGTGAAGGAACATGAGTGCCGAGGTGACCTCTGCTGCATAAAACCTTGATCGAGCTTCATCAAACTTGCGGGAACGTTGGATCTGAAACATTAAATCGCCTCCATTTACGTATTCCATGACGAAAAAAAGGCGGTCCTAAATGAAGGAAGAAAGAGCTTTTTCAGTTAACTTTCTTAAAGCCTTACAAGTGACTGTTGTTGTGAGTAAACAACTAAACATTTGTAGAGAAGGAGTTTCATGATGTCAGCAAAAGCTGATCAGTTGAAAAAGCAATTAGCTGTTGACAAAGGAAAAATACATTTCAAAAGCATGTCTGAAAGAACCACTATACCAAGTAGCTTTGATTCTTTAATCTTTTTAGTCCCACTGACTTACAATCTAAAAGTTTTGACAGTTTATTGGGCTGCATTAGGAAATCACACAAATCGCGACAGATTTCCACCTAATGTCACTCTACCAAAAGCTATCGGTAATATTCTGACCGGTCTTTTTATTGTGAAGTTCATTCAAAATTTCATACAAAACAAAGAACTAGAAAGAAATAGCTGATCCCAAGCAGTGCTACTTTAGTTTTTCTTGCCCTAGTCTCTCTCTCTCAAACACATTGGGAGAAAATTTCCTCTAAACATATTTACGATTTTGCTACAAATAGTGAACTTGGGAAATCTGCTCAAAATTCATACTTTCATGCATGCAAACTCTCATGCACTCTCCTGCACATGCACTCTCTCAAGCGCATACTCATTCTTTCATGCACACATTCTGTCACTAGTATTCTTTCTCATGTGCATTCTCGCATGCACACTTTGTGTGCACTTTCTCTCACGCATGTAATGTCTCTTGTATGCATACTCACATGCATACACTATCGCATGGACCAAGGCAGCAATGGAAATAAGAGTCGGAAAAGATGCACAACTAGCTGCCGATTCACTATCACTCGTTTCACACTATCGCACAAAGTCAAAATATACCCTTTCAGATGAGATTTGCACTTGTCTTTATTCATTTGTGACTAAATTCCCATACCGGAGAATCTGGGCATCTGTTTCAATGGTCGCTTGTGATAAAATCTTTGAATGACTGGGCGAGAAAAACATCTTCTAATTCCTCCCTTTGTTCTAGTGATATTCCTGAGACTTGTTCCCAATTCGCCAATACTTGCAATCATTCATTATTACTTAAAGGGAAGGTATGTCTAGGGAGAGTATTTTTTGCTCAAAGTCCTTCCCTATTTTATAAAATATAACAATAGATTCAGCAGAAGTTTATTTGATGTTTTAGTAAAAATATCAATTTTCTTAGCAGTCAGAGTGGCTCGACTGGAGTCAGCGGGGGCAATTTTACACTTCTGCCTGAAACAGGCGCAAAGTTTGTGGTGCAGCCGCACTTCCCCCCTTGAAACCAGCCTGAGCTATTTTCGAGCTCGGGCCTCATTTCAATGCTGCCAGCGAGCTGCGTGTGCCAAGCGGGCACCCCGCTGTAGCTTGTCAGTTGTGGGAGGATGGGAAAGCAGCTGGCTCCCACGCTGAGCTGCCTGGCAGTTTGGGCCTGGGCGGGGGGAGGGGTGTCAAGCACGGGCTGGCTGCACATGCTCTGCTCATTTGTACCTGAATATTGCAAATGTTGTCCTACAACTGCCGTAGGAACCCAATCTGGATATTTAAGCAGCATCCCACCCGAAACAGGCGGGCGTACTGCTCACCCATTTATAAGCATGAAAGTTGCAGGGCATCGAGAAACCATATTACAAATCAAATACACAGAGCTCATCACTCAGAAGAAATGGAGCAGACTACAAAGGGTGCAGCAAGAAAACAGAGATGAAGGGCTCAACACATCAATATTAGCAGCAAGCTGGCCATATTCCTAGGTTTTTGGCTTGCCAAACCTGGAAAGTAGTTTGTTCCAGGCTAGCTGGCAGGCTGAAATTCTATAAGTGCATTATATAGGCTGCCATAAATCAAGCACCATTACCATTCAGACACTTTCCAACATTCACCCAGCATTGCTATATGTGTGTTTTCAGACTAGGAGATACATTGGCCTACAACTATATTACTAGAGGGGACTAAACAGTGAATTTTCATCCTGTTAGGTGTGTAAATCTTGTATGTATGACTTTTAAAGTAATGGTAACCAAATTCAAAAATGGACTCCAAGTGCTTTGTTGGAAAGTGAAATGGCTGCTCAGAGACATTTGAGACAAGATTCATCTACAGAACTCTCTTTGATCTATAGGATCTTTTACTTGACTCTTCTTGGTGTGATGAGAGTAGATTAAAGGCAATTTTTGATTGTTGTCATGTGTGTGTGTGTAAAGAAAATACACCTGTTGCAACCAAAAATCTTATTGTTTACTTGGGTTTTAAGATTGTTCATATTTTGGTTGTCTGACTTCTAAGAATTTGCTTGAAATCTAAGGGGAAATATCCTTCAAACCCACCAAACTTCTTGTGCTAATCAGTTTCTGTTCATTGCCATCGTCATACATGTGGAAAGCATATAAAATAGCATAAGTAGAGCTTACTTATTTACCCCCACCAGAGATTGTGTCATTCCAAGAGATTGGTAGAAGGGGCTTGGCAAAAACAGACCCTTTTAAATAGTCACCTTAGTTGCTTGCCATGTAAATTGATGAATGTTTTTCCAGTATCTTCCTTCTGCTTTTGCTTATGTGAATCATTTTTAGTTGTAAATAAATTTGATTAATAGTTTGGCTTGTATAAAGTAGTCTAATGATATTTTCTGCCTTCCAAATTGACAGGAGACGTTCTCCAGTAAGCAATCTCCACGATTGGGATAGCTGTTAGACCCAGGCTACACTAACTCAATGTGCCAGGGAGGATTCAGATTGTAAGAGATGGTTTTCTATGCAAATGTCATCAAGAGGTTCACATTAAAAAAGGTGCTGGAGGTAGCCTGAACTTTAACAGTGGGATATTCATTTCAACAACTGGTTCACAAATGACTATCCTGATGGCTGCAGGGATAATCCAATGAAAACTCTTTTAGTAGAAGTTGGAAAATCAAAATATCAACAGTACTGTGGCACCTGATCACAAAATACACACAGACGAGGAAGGTCATTCACAGCCCATCCTTGCTCAACCATCCAGAGAGCAAACAAAATCACAAGCACCATTTTTGTCTCTACTGTCCTACTCAGAAATCCACTCCATGGGTTGATTACTTTTTGTGTGAAGAAAAACTTCCTGATATCAGTCTTAAATTTGCCTTTTGGAACCCATTTCTGTTTTGTCCTACTGTTATGCAGGCCGATCAGGACGCTGGGCAGCTTTTAGCACAACAACTTTTGACTTTTACTTCTGCAATGTTGTGGGAAGGTCCTCAGAGGCCAGTGATAATGAAGCCACATTACTGGCTGTATGGGCTGGTTGATAGCTCAGCCTGCCTAGGCTGGACCCGAAATGGCAGATCTGTCTTACGTGCTGCCAGAGTGCAATGTTTATATTTGCTGTTGGCAGCAATTTTGGTTGGAAGCAGTGAGTGAAAACCATGTTCCTGGAAGATGTTGCTGCCCTCAACTGTGGGTATAATTTATTCGGTAGGTTACCGCTGTCGCTGTTCTTAAACACAAACACTGATCGCACTAGCTTATAATTGGGCAGCAACTAGTACGATAAACTACCATTAGAGACGTTGTTATATTGGCCCATTGTCCTTGGAAGGACTGAACCTACTGTATGATAATAGCAGATGGTAATTCAGAATCTCCCAGCCAATAATGTAATTGTGAGAAAAGCAATCAGAGCTCCTCTGAAGGGTCCTAGCACTCCATGGAAAAAAAAAATTGTTTTTGTTTAAACTGCTTCCCTCCCTCCCTTAATCCAATAATGGATTAGTGCAGTATGTGTAAAGAATTGCCCTTATAAAGCAGTGACTCCAAGGTGAACTGCCCCTTTAAACCAAATGTTTGTTTTCTCCTTTTGGAATCTATGACCGAAAACTTGGTGCCTGAGACCAATCAGACCAGCTATCATTCTGCCGAAGCCCTCACTTACACACCGTGTTCTATGGCGTGAATGGTGCTCTTTTCCTTCCCTCTTTCTGTTAATTGTTTTAGAATTCTTGGAGTGTTCTCTTGTCAATTTGTACCTGGTTGCATGTGGATTCCATTCACAGAATCACAGAGGTGTGAAATGTTACTCAAAATCTCAAACTAAAGCTTGAGTGCAAATAGAAATCTCACTTAATGTCATCTGGAGTTCGGCGTCCAATTCTAAATGTAGGTTTGGGCAGTGAAAGCAGGTTTAGAGAACATTCCCATCAATAGCATGTCCATTAAATTGAGAGCTGGAAACACTGTGTGCATTGTTACAGCCTGAAATGTTCCCACAGATAAAATGATACTGTTGACTATTTCATCTTTTATTAATTTCCATTCATATCTCTGCAGTTAATCTTATAAATAGTACATTGCTATAGGTTAATATTCTGTAACAACGTAGGAATCCAGTGTATATCAGATACAAGGAACATCATGAACAAATGTTGAATGTGCAAGTAAGCACACAGAGTTTGACAGCTCCTCCAGCTCACTTGGTAAAGATAAGTCAAATTGCCCCTAGGTTTAATTATCAATCTGTACTAAGTTAGTTGATTGCATCCAGGATGGTGGTAGGGGAGATATAATTGGTAAAGGTTTTCACTCCTAATCACTATCCAGTGACGCCTACTGGAAAGTGTGCAAATGTGGACATTGGGAGAGGATAAGATCGTGCTTGACTATGATGCATTCCATTGTCAAATACCCGCCCAACATTAGGCTCGCATATAAAGAATGCTTGGATGAGGTATGAGAAGGTGCATCCGTAAAATCATACCCGGACGTGTTTTCAGAAAACTGGAGGGATTTGATTGACCACGCAATCAAATTAGGACAATAAAGCCGACTGAGGGATGATCGATAACATCATAAGGTGTCAACCAACCGCCCCTTCGGTGTGCCAGCAGCTTTGTTTCAATAAGGGCAGCAATTTATAAAAGCTGCAAAGGGTCAAAACAAAGCTTAAAGTCGGACAGCAACAGATGCAATGACTGAATCATAATGGCCCAAAATTTGCTGCAGCAGGGCAACAAATGGCGCCTGCCATTAGTTACACTTGCCCTTGCCTGTTTAACGTCAACAATATTTTGCACTGTTGGAAGTGGGAGCTGGAAACGGCGTGGCCCCCCCCTACAGGGCATCTGAGATCTGTGTGAACAGGGCAAGCAACTGTATATCTCCTTAACCGATCAGATTGAAGTATTGTGAAATTAACAGCGCAAGGACTGAACAGGGAGTGTAGATTAGAGTGGTGAATTTAATGTCACATCAGAGAAATAAAGAGAGGAAAAGAAAGATTGGATTAAGAGATAAAGAAAAAAGACACAGAAAGAAAAAGTGAAAAAAAATAATTTTAATTTAAAAAAAAATTCTAACAATAAAAGCTAATGGAATGAGACTCCACACTTGTAATAGTTAATTTTCAGTGCCAGAGAAGTTGACTGGCAGTAATTAAGTTATCACGTCATTAAAAGGGTATTTAGACTTGAAATTACTTGACTTAACTTTCTGTGGCGAGTTTACTTCGTATCTACTGCGCAAATACAGGAATTTCATACCGTTCAATGCATTTGAATGGGCAGCCAGACAGCGAGATGCCATTTTTGCGAAGCTAACGGCAGAGTGGCGTATCTCCGGCAGCAACTTTTTAATTTCCGCGTTTAATCGCTCATCTACCCTTGTCTGAAGTTGCTGTGGCAATTGCGCATAAGCCTTGCCATTATTTTGACAGCATATGTTAGGCTTATAACAGAAACTACCTGGGAACTGAAGGACAATTCTCAAATTCCCCACATGATCATAAATTACTGACAAATGACCGGCTGCCTTAGAAAATAACCATTTTTAGGCATTGATGGCTGCTAAACGTGCAGAATGCCCTGGGTCTTACTGCTACTGAAACTTTTTTCAATGTAATGTTAGCGTAAAATATTTTGCTGCTTTTTCTGAAATCTTTAAATCTTATTTTTGAATTATTTTCTCTCCCCATTTCCCTATCTCTTCATTTTCTTTCTCAGGACCTCAAATCTATAGAACTTCTTCCCTCCTTCAGCCTTCCCTTCCTACTCCAATCTACAAGCTTTTAAAACCCAGACTGGTTTCCTAATCACTAGCTCTTGATTTGCATCAACTTCTCGCAAACTCTTTCCACCCTAAGTCACGTCCTACACAATCGGCCCGGAACCTTCAACTATGTTTCTCAATAAAAAAAACCCTCCTGTGCCATGTACTATTGGCAGACTGAGACCTGATCTAGGCTTCTGCCATTACTGCTCTACACCAGCCACTAAATATCATCTAAAAATGAGCAGGAGAATCTGCCTGCTAAATAGCTCTCCTTCCCTATGGGTAAGCCTACGTGGTGTCTTGCCCGACTGCATGGCCAAAATAAGGAACTTTCTGTCGGTGGAGCCACAGACGTGACCTTATGTCCTGCCACAGTATACCGAGGCACATCTGTAAACCGATGTGGAACAGCTCCTGACCACCAGTGAAATCCTTTTTAATAGGTCTTAGATTTATTATATTCTTTAGCATTACTGGGGAGGGGGGGCAGGATTTTTAAAGAAATAATATTTATTAAACTAACAAAAACAAAAAGCTTATTACACAATGATTTTCCCAGTACAATTCCTAAATTAATATTTTTCTCTGCTCCTCTCCTGCTGACTCATGCTGGGATATGGTTGCAGAAACCACACCCATCCTCTGATACATTGCTCAAATGACCTTTATCAAGTATAAGCCTAGATGTTGACTTTCAAAAGGTTGTTCACCATGGGGAGTCTGATTCTGTACATACACACACACACTTTCCAGTAGGAGTCACTGGAGATATTGATAAGGAGCAGGAACTCTGCCTGATTTTTCTCCTCCCTAGTACAGGGGCACTCATGCCAAATATGTTGCACCCTGATCCCCATGACTATTGAGTTCAGTTAACCTGGCAATTTAACCTGGTTGGTGAGGCTTAGTTTCAGATCCACAGTGCGCAGTGCACTGACCAATTTAGCCAACTGGGAGAACTCTGAATTGGTACTTCACGAGGTTTAGAAAAACGCAAACTCAAACATAGGTTAATGTGTTATATAGAACAATTTTCATGTTGTCACATGGTCTGGGCCATATAAGATAACCTCATTATTTAGCCTGGCACGTGTTACATAAGTTATTTTTGTGTCCAAAATTCCACGCCTGCATCCACAAAAGTTATTTTTTAATCATTCACTAGAATTTAAACAGGATGAAAGAGAAGTTTGTTTAAATGTACCTAAAATTACAGAGACTGTCTCCACCCATTGAAAACTTGAATAAACATTTCCTGCCTTCTAATTAGGATTGTACTATTGCTCTATTTGGCTCATAAAATGGTGGCAAGAAAGTCTGGAGATGGAACGATAATGGAAGATTTACACAATTTATTTGGCTTCAAAATTTTCCTTTCAGTACAATTCAGCAATTTGAATGCATGAAGAACTTTCTAATGTGTCCTTTGTCATCTTTGTTGTATGCAGTAGCAAATCATAAAAATGAATTCAACTATGTTAGTTTTAATAATTTAGTGAACTTAATAGTTGAATTAAATGGGGACAGCTCTCAGTGACAAAAACGGTGTATTAGCAAGAAGAAAACTAAAACAGATCACTCATGTAATACAGAACTCCCAAATGGTATAAAGAATTCAGTAGTGCCATATACGTTTTTTTAAAAAATGTTGTCCCCCCTCTTTGGGCTCCCTGTGCTACATATTTACTATGACATGCCAAAAGACTGGCAGGAGGCCCTGCCAATGCTGCTCTGTAGTCATCCAGTAGGAAGTGGGTGAGAAGCAGTCTGGGGGATTCTTCCTTCAATTCTACATTTCTCTCACTGAGGGATGTGGTGTCTGTTTATCACCTCCCTAAGACTGTGCAACTGAGATTGGGAATTCATCCTATGGGGAATCATGAACATGCGTGCTACCCTCTGCAGCACAGAGTATCAGAACTCCAATGTATTGCTATCAATTATTTGATCTTTGTAGAAATCTAATTAAAAGTGTCACAAATATATGTCATGCATCAATGACTTGAAGCACATCAGGAGTGGACGTCAGCTCTGAAGCCACTGTCAACATAATGACAGTCTAAACCTCAATAAAATACCTTTGGAAACATTTTTTTCCACGTCTGTCCCTTTCTCTACTCAAGGCACTTGACACATTTGAGAAGGTTTGGTTCGATGGGTGCAGCCAGGATTTTGTTATCTCACCCAAGTGGCCATTCTTCATGTGTGAGCCCAAACAGTGAATCCTGACTGCTTGGGGAACTGTGAAGGGCATCATAGCTGACGCTTATCCAACATACACACATGCACATTTTTCAGCAGAAGTCACTGAGTAAAAAATGCATGAACTTGCATGTATATAGTGCCTTTCATGACCCCAGAACGTCCCAAAACACTTTACAGCCAATGAAGTAGCTTTGAAACGCAGTCACTGTTGTAATGTAGGAAATGCGGCAGCCAATTTACGCACAGCAAGCTCCCACAAACAGCAATGAGGTAACGATCAGATAATCTATTTTAGCGATATTGGTGGAGGGATAAATAACAGCCAGGAATGGGAATGCTGGCTGATTTTTCAATGGCTGAGGTCAATTGTAGAGTCCCAAACGTTGCTCTTGCTGAGATCAGCTAACTCCGTGCAGACTAGAGATCGAACCTAGAACCTTCTGGTTTGTATGGTATAGTACTACATCATGTGTTGCATTCACGAAACCATCAGCAGAGCTTCCCGTGTAAAATATAAATAATATAATATACACTCCCTATACTACTCGTCAGTAATCAACTGCACATGAATTGCAGTGAACTCACAGGGATTATATGACAATATTTAATCTTTTGGTGAGGACATTATGACACATCAGCAACATGAACATCCTGACCACCATGACATTCAGTGGCAAAAAAGGCAACAAAAACAGAATCAACCTGCCCCACTCAGCTATATATATTAATGAATTCATTCTTGGGATTGAGTAGTGGAAGTTATTCTTATTTTGAGATCCAACCACTCGAGCTCTGTTCTCTTAGATTATGACATACTCCAAATGTCTCAATGACATTACCACCTGGTATTCAGTCTTTGGGATCGATTATTCTCCCTCTTTCTCTCCTAAAAACAGGTATCAGAGAATAATTTCAAGACAGTGATCTAATTTCAGGACTTAAGTGTCGGCGAAAACTCCGTGTGCTTCACTCTCATGATTTAGGATATTATCTGAAGACCGCTGATTAATCACTCCCAGGTAGCCAAATATTATCTGCATCACTGACTGATGAGCTGATTTTGTATTAAAGAGCTGCTGTACCATTAAGCTATCCATTAAAGTGACACTGTATTTATTAGAATGTCTCTTGCAGTTTTGCGAACAAAAATCTCACCATTTGCATCTACCCCAATAATTTTTTTTTAAACTAAAATTAAGATTAAAAACCACATGCTGCAAACTGCACCAGGGACTGGACGGTCAGAGGTTTGCACCATGACTTCTCACATCGTGAGTTCCTGATTTCAGTCTGATCATCGGAGGGAAGTACCAATCCATGGTCAGATACTTCTCTATATGGAGGAAGGAAAAACTAACAGGTGAGTCACTTGCTCTTGTGCATGCTCTAGTTGCCAGATACAGCCAAAGGCTAGGGAGCAGGTTGGCAGCATGCCCTTTCTTCACAGAAAATGCAGCATGGCATTTGTAGACCAAAAGGAAATGGGGAGTTTCTCTTGCAGCAGATTTAGTAGTTGCTGTGGCACAAATATAACCTGGTGAACAACTTCAGACTTTGAGCTGAATTTTCAGATTGGGAAAATATAATTCCTCATCACCACCACCCCGCACCTCAGGGTTTCCTATTCTTCTCCCCTCCTTTCCTGTAGGTGTTAACTTTTGCTGAGCAATGTGCCACTGCGCCAAAGGCTCTGGTAGCTCATTCAAGTGGGCCCTCCTCATCTGTGAACCTAGGCAGTAATCTATTCAAATGTAGAGAGGGGCATCGCAGCTGAGCCTGAACCTGCCCTAACCTCATACCCAGATGATACTTTCCAACAGCGGTTACTTGTTTAGAGTCAGGAGCAAAAATCCTAGATGATTTCGCCCCTCCCTACTCCAGGGATGCTCAGGCCCAATTTTAGCATCCTACAGCTGCCCTGGTTGAGACTGGACAAGACAGATGAGGGATCAAACCTGAGTCCTTTTGATCTGTGTGGTTCAGTAGTACACAGATAGTGAATTTACCCACCCAACCATTTCAAAACTCACCCATTTAATTTTACAATCTTATGACTGGGTTAAAAAATGATGCAAAAAAAAGCAATCACTGAGGTTCCTTTCCACTTAATTTTTCCTCTCTGTTACTTACTTCAAATGGTAATTTTAAGCTGATGGCTAACGTTCAAGAATTCACCCGTACACAAAGTCACCACTGACATGACCCTATGAACTCACAAAATGTAAACAGTACAAGCAGTGCCCCATCACCAAGCCACCACTCCCTGGTCACAGGATATCAGTGGAAGAAAATGGCATGCAACAGGGCAAAATCTTTCCATTTACTAAAACTGTATTTAGTCTGCTTGTGCTACTAACTCTTAATTAGGTTAATCAAATAATCAGCGCACCATTAATTAGTTCTCAGCAACATGAGGCGAATTTGACTTGGCTGTTTAGAAAACCATGTCCTCCTTGTGTAGAACAAACTTTTCTCAGTAATCAGGATTATTACCAAAATGCAGCAGGAAACAATTATAAGTGTAGTACAGAATGTATTTTGTGTGGCCTTAGATTGGCTTCAGGAATGTTTATCCCAATGCTTAATAATGCAAAAGTACAGTGACCTCTCCGTGGCAGGACTCAATACTTTTTCTCCTTTCTCTTGAGATTTAGCTTCTGAACTTTTTTTTTTCCAATGCATTTTGTAGCCTTTGTGAAAATGCTTTGAGCTGGATCACAACACAGACAGAAATGAGCACGAGTGAAAGACGAATGACACATTTGTTTGGATGTTGCTATGGGAGCTTTGAGCTGTTCCTATCATATGATTAATTTGGACAGGACTATTTTGTATTTTTGCTACAAAAGACCGATTCCAGTTCCCCCCCTCAAAAAAAAAGCTGCTGTCCATCTTAAAATTTCAGTTTTGTGCCTAAAAATAATAATGAGCGGCATACCCTTGATACTCAAGTACCCTGGGCACAATAATAATACACCTGCCGACATAATACATATAAAGCTCTCAACATTCTTCTCACAAATCTTCATGATGACTCCTTAATAGAGTGCTTATATAACATTAAAATCTGGTGCAACATCAATAACCCATGTCTCACCGAAGCTTACTAATAGTACCCTCATGCCAAGGTATTGTAGTCACGATTCCACTGATGCATTTTGCATACAAATGTGTTTCTTTCCGCCAATGTTTTCCCCTTCTCTCCTGAAGGCATTAACATCTCTTTGCTGCTTAACTCAGGTGACCTTTCTTCACATGTGAACATATTCAATTGAGTGTCGCAGGTCATTCACTTTTTGGTGGGCATCACAGTTGAGCCAATTCTATCCTTACCCAGCTGACATGTGTTCTCCAGCAGGGTTCACTGGATAGTGATCAGAGGTGAGGAAGCCTGACAGATTTTTTTTGCATCCCTAGCTCTTGGGTACCGAGGCCAGTTGTAGCATCCTGACAGCTAACTCAACACAGACCAGCAACTGAATCTGGATCTTCTGCTTTGTATAACTTAGTGTTACACCGATTGGTGCCTTTACTTATTAGGTCATAGGGGATCCATCAATATGGTTTTGACTAAATGTATAAACACTAAGAATATTTAGTGTATTACAGCTTGAACTGTCAGAATTCAGAGCTGGAGCTCCAATCTCCACTCGGTGGGACTATCTGGAGCAGGGTACAAACCCGGCACCGTCTGCTTAGAGGCAGGAATGCTACCACTAAGCCAATGGGTCGCTCCATGATTAATGGTAAAGGAATCCTTGAACTGATATAAAAGTGATAGAAGTTATGGGATTGCCCATGCTCTTAATGGGTGATTTTTATTCAGTTTTAGACCCACTGTTGTGCTGTAAGTGACTCAGTCTGGATGGCAATTTCTCTCTGTTTTGTTCATGCATGATGATGTTCACATTGAACAATTAACAGCTGCTTTGTCATTACTCTGTATTTATATACATATGATTTAAATCTGTAATGCGATATGAGGGTAGTTGACGTTGAGTTGAGAAAGACCCTACAGATAACCTCCCATGTGTAATGCAGCACCAATAATGAAACACTTAACCAGACTAAACGTTAACAGTCAAATAATTAATAGGTACACTTTTTGTTTAAATTAGATTTTTTGTTTGAATTATTATGCCCATTAGTCTGCGCTGGGGTTTGGAATATTTTATTACTTTAACTCCAAGCACTCCTTGGTCAGGTATATATATCACAGCCAGCTGCAGAGTAAAGTCGTTACTATTCTGTCCCAACCATACGGTTAACCTCAACCTCAAATGAGCACCTCAAATGTGTACCAGGAGACCCAAATCCCTCTGAGCACCAATATTTAACAGTTGCTCACCATTTTAAAAATATTCTGTTTTTCTATTGTTCCTACCAAAGTGAATAATCTCACTTTTCCCACATTATACTCCATCTGCCACCTTCTTGCCCACTCACTTAACCTGTTTATATCCCTTTGCAGACTCTTTGTGTCCTCCTTACAGCTTACTTTCCCACCTAGCTTTGTGTCAGCAAACTTGGATACATTACACTCGATCCCTTCATCTAGGTCATTAATATAGATTGTAAATAGCTGAGGCTCAAGCATTGATCCTTGAGGCACCTCACTAGTTACAGCCCGCTAACCTGAAAATAACCCACTTATTCCTACTCTCTGTTTTCTGTCCGTTAATCAGTCCTCTATCCATGCTAATATATTAGCCCAACCCCATGAACTCTTATCTTGTGTAACAACCTTTTGTGTGGCGCCTTATCGAATGCCTTTTGAAAATCCAAATATACTACATCCACTGGTTCCCCTTTTTCTACCCTGCTAGTTACATCCTCAAAAAACTCTAATAGATTTGTCAAACACAATTTCCCTTTCATAAAACCACGTTGACTCTGCCTAATCATATTATGATTTTCTAAATGCCCTGTTACTACGTCCTTAATAATAGATTCTAGCATTTTCCCGACGACTGACGTCAGGCTAACTGGCCTGTAGTTCCGTTTTTTCTCTCCCTCCTTTCTTGAATAGCGGTGTTACATTTACTATCTTCCAATCCACTGGGACCATTCTAGAATCTAGGGAGTTTTGGAAGATCACAGCCAATGCATCCACTATTTCTGCTGCCACCTCTTTTATAAGCCTAGGATGTAGGCCATCAGGCCCAGAGGATTTGTCGGCTTTTAGTCCCATTAATTTCTCCAGTACTTTTTCTTTACTGATATTAATTACTTCAAGTTCCTCACTCTCATCGGATGCTTGTTTCCCCAGTATTTCAGGTATGTCTTTTTGTGTCTTCTACTGTGAAGACAGATACAGGATATTTGTTTAATGTCTCTGCCATTTCCTTATTCCTCATTATAATTTCTCCTGTCTCAGCCTCTAAGGTTATATTATAAGACCATAAGAGACAGGAGCAGGAGTAGGCCATTTGGCCCCTCGAGCCTGCTCCACCATTTAATGAGATCATGGCTGATCTGATTTTTACCTCAACTCCACTTTCCCGCCCTTTCACCATATCCTTTGACTCCCTTGCTGATTAAAAATTTGTCTAACTCAGCCTTGAATGTATTCAATGACTCAACCAAGTTAAATACGGATTGGGCCAATCTTAGCTCATCTAATTTAGAAAAAAAACTTCACTCCTAACCACAGTGTCTGTCTCTTGAATGACTCCAGTGTTTTGTCTCCATTATCTTATCTGGAAGTCCATTCCTTATGTTGATCATGGACTGCTTGAAAAAGAAACTTCTTGACATACTTAGATGCAGAGGAATGACTTTGCTTCAGCTGGTAGCAATCTCGCCTGAGTCATAGGTTGTGAATTCAAGGTCCATTCCACAACTTGAGCACGTAATCTAGGCTGACAGCTCATTACCACAGTGAGGGAGTGCTGTACTATTGGAAGTGCTGCCTTTCAATTGAGATGTTAAACCAAGATATCTGCCTGTTCAAGTGGATGTAAAACAATCCCAAGGCATTTTTAAAAAGATCTATCTGTCAACCAGCACCACCAATACAGCTTAACTGGTTATTTGTCTCATTTACTGTCTGTGCAACCTTACTGTGTGCAAATTAGAATGTTACACTTGCCTATAAAATAACAATGAGTGCACTTTAAGAGTTTTTCAATGGCGGTGAAGTACTTTGGGACGTCCTGAAGATGTGAGAGGTCCAAATGCAAGTTCTTTCTTTATCGGTCCTAAATTTGCCTTTCACCAGTTTGAACCTAAACCCCTTATTCTACTTACATGGAATAACTTGCTTGAATTGGTGCTCCAAATTTACCTTTTCTTTACTGTTTAATATCTTATATAATTTTATAATCACCTGCTACCAGGGCTAAAGAACCCAAGTTTGTCCAGTCTTTCCTCATAAATCAATCCCCTGACGCAAGGAATCAGCTTCGAGGCTGCTCTATCATGTCAATGGCTTCCCTTGTGTCTTGGACACATTGGGGTAATTTTTAACTTCGGCAGGGGGTAGAAAATCCGCCGGTAGCGGATCTGCCGCCTGTTATACATCCTGCACGATTTTCCTTTCCATGACTTCTGCTATTTATCCACCCCTGCCAAAGTTGAAAATGACCTGCAGTATTAAAGTTGCAGCTTGATCAGAGCACAAATTAAAAAATTATAGTTTGCATATGGATTTTTATTTTCACATAATCTCTACATATAGTCATATAAATATCTACAGTCAATTCTTTTCTAGATCATTATTAATCCATGTGCAAAACGTTCAACCACTGATCCAAGATGACTCCAGAACCTTATTAAAAAGTGTGTGGGTGCAAGTTGTGTAAACTTTATATTGAGTCAGACTCTTGTTCATCTGTTACGTAATGATTACTTCAAATTACAAACATAGCTGAACTGATAGAACAGCAGTCACAGAAGAGAAGGCCACATTCTTTCCACTGAATTACAAACTATGGGAAACCGGGCAGACAGCAATTAAAATGGAACAGGAGACTTACCCACTGGTCTCCCCCCCTACCCATCCCGATTCTGCCGCGTGCAATTTAAAATGAAATTCAACTCCCGTGCGCTTGGTGTGCTGAGCACAGAGAGGATAGAAAGTGCGGTGCAGAGGCCTTGTGCCTGTCTGCACTGATTTGTGTCAGCCTCAGGTTTCCTAATGGACATGTGCTGTGGGCACATGAGGTTTGTGCTGCACTGTGGCACATGTCTCGTTACATGTTTCGTTTGGGGGCATGTCCTTGCTGCCTTGGGAATTCTGACTCATTACGCCCTTAGCATGAGGCCAGCACAATGTACCTTTACAAAGTGGAACAAAGTGGACTACTGAATTCATGCATCCACTGGAAGACTTTTAAAGTTGACTTTTTGCTGTGAGTTATGAGTATGAGAGCTAGTTTTGTTTTTTTTTCTTTCTTTCTTTGCATTGTACTGGATCTTTATTTACTGTCCTACCACTGAAGATAGTTTGCCTCAATTAGGTAACATAACCTTATATGTAGCATGGACATTCCTTTGGGAATTCCTCTTGCCTTCAAGGAGATAGCCAGGGGGCAGAGGCAGATCGCCACCTGCACGCACCTCTCCAATGGAGACTGTGGACTGATAGCCACTACATGCAGGGTCAGTTCTTCTAGGTACATTAAGGGTTGAGATCTGGTATGCCCCCACCAGTTTGCAAATGCTCCCTTCTATTGGAGGCTTCCTTTGCCTGCAATCATAGGGCTTGATTTTACAAGTAAATTGCGGGTGTGTTGGGGGCTGCGGAAATTGCAGAAATGCGGAATGGGTTTGGAAGCCGGCTCCAACCCGCCGACTTCCGAGTTCCCCACGGACGCACCTGTGTGAAACCAGGCGTGAAGGGCCGGATCAGGCAAAAAGAAACAAAATAAAAAACCATTGCACAAAGTTAAAACACAAAATCAACCTACCATTCCACCCTGCTCCGTTGTCCGATGCCTCCCTCTCTGATCTTCCCCCCGTGTCCCCCTGATCTCCACTTCTTCACCCCCCCGAAATCCCCCCCTCTTCACTCCCCCGTTCTCCCCTTCTTCACCCCCCCGATCTCCCCTTCTTCACCCCTCCGATGTCCCCCCGATCTCCCCCTCTTCACCTCTCCAATGTCCCACCGATCCCTCCCTCTTCAACCCCCCGATGTCCCGATCTCCCATTCTTCACCCCCCAATCTCCCCCTCTTCACTCCCCTGATGTCCCCCCGATCTTCCATTCCAGTGCCGGATGACGTCACACTCTCTCTCTTTCTCTTTCCCCCCCTCTCGTGTTGTAGCTCCTGACGGCAGCCAGCCTGTCAATCCCGGAAACCCGGAGAGCATGTTCATCACCATCAATTACGATGCGATTGCATTGGAAATGGTAAGTTTTGTTTCTTTGGGTTTGCCACTTGCACCTTCACCACCACCCCGCCCCCCGCTGCCAACCCGCCACCATTTCAAAATTGAGCCCATAAAGACATTGCTGAAATGCTGATTGTTTCCTGAGGCTTGCCATAGCTGTGCACTTGGACACTGCGCTTTCCAAAACAAGGAACATACAGTATACTTTGCACTGCTCTGACACATCACTCATAACTTACGCAAAATGGCAGAAAGGATATTTGGAACCTTTGGTGCACTTTGGGATGGTGCCAAATGGGAAATTTGGAGTTCAGATTCAGCAATCTGAAAACAGAACCAGAGATCAGATACCCAACATGGAAATCAAAATCCTAACTACCAAGTGAAAGAAATTCAAATCTGCGGCTCTGACACAATCCGGTGTTTGGATTTGGATATGCTCAAATTAAAATCAGAATCTCCTATTTTCCTCCACATTCAATTCAGGAAATAAGATTAACTATAAACACAGACTGCCAGTCAGCAACTGTAGAACCCTAATTTGTTGTGAAGGACTTTACAGCATTAGGTAGACACATTGATACATCAATCAAATCAAGTTTCTTTCTACCTTAAGGTTTGCATTACACAAGGGTTAAGAGTTGAAGTGCTTCACTGCAAACTCTCTAAATAGGTCAAGTGGAGTTTCATGCCTCCATGGTGCCTACCAACTTATCTGTCATCATTTGTTGACAGACAAAGTACAGGAAAGTTTTCATTCAAATCTTTTATCTTTTCGATTTCTGTTTTTATTCATTGCTGGAATGATCTATTGAAATCAGGAGGTGGACATGTTGAGGAATGCCTTGTTAATCCCCTTATTTGGGTTTGTGATGCACAGAGGTACTACAAGGATAATCTAGCAGAAGTCTCCTATTACAAGAAGCTGCCTGACAATGCACTCAACAACAACAACTTGCATTTATATCGCACCTTTAACATAGTAAAAACGTCCCAAGGCGCTTCACAGGAGCGTTATCAGAAAAAAATTGACACCAAGCACGTAAAGAGATATTAGGAAGGTGACCAAAAGCTTGGATAAAGAGGCAGATTTTAAGGAGCGACTTAAAGGATGAGAGAGAGGTAAATGTTTAGGGAGGGAATTCCAGAGTTTAGGACCCAGGCAGCTAAAGGCACGGCCGACAATGGCGGAGCGACGAAAATCAGGAACAAACAAGAGGCCAGAACTGGAGGAGAGTAGAGACCTCGTGGGTTGTAGGGCTGGAGGAGGACACAGAGATAGGGAGGACCGAGGCCATGGAGGGATTTGAACACAAGGATGAGAATTTTTAAATCGAGGCATTGCCGGACCGGGAGCCAACGTAGGTCAGCGAGCACAGGGGTGATGGGTGAACGGGACTTGGTGCGAGTTAGGATACAGGCAGAGTTTTGGATCAGCTCAAATTTACAGAGGGTGGAAGGTGGGAGGCCGGCCAGGAGAGCATTAGAATAGTTGAGTCTGGAGGTAACAAAGGCATTGGAATAGTTGAGTCTGGAGGTAACAAAGGCATTAGAATAGTTGAGTCTGGAGGTAACGAAGGCATGGATGAGCTGAGGCAGAGATAGAGACAAGTGATATTATGGAGGTGGAATTAGGCAGGGACCGAAGGCAATGGCTTTGATCTTCCCAATATTTAATTGGAGGAAATTTCTGCTCATCCAGTACTGGATGTTGGACAAGCATCTTTAAAAACTCAAAATCGTGCCAACCTGTATTGCGAAGGAATTCTTCTATAACTTCACTAACTGACATCTCAACAATTTTACAATGGAAGAATTTTTTTTTCCCTTTTAGTTTCTCTTGATTCTTTAGATTACTCTCCCCCTGGGATGTGGGCGCACAGGAGGGATGGCATCCAAGCAGTCAATACCATTCTTGAACTGCCTGTTGGAAGGAGCATGAGAGTGACCTAGTTGACATATGCTTTTGTTTTCAACCTCTCTCTGCTCAACACCTCATCGGGTAGCTTGGCTAAGATTGGGAAGTGCACGTGGCAAACTGGGAAGGGGGGTCATGCAAGAAAGGGCATGGAGCTAACGTGTGCTGCAGTGCATCATGTATAATCATGCTGGGCCACTGGGAAAGGCAACACAGTGATATTCATAGAAATTTAAATTTGGAGTTGCAGAAAATTGAAATTAGTTTATAAGCACAAGTAATAAACTTGTCTTCCCTTCCTGTGCAATATTATTTCTCCCCCCCCCCACCACCGACCAACTCACCATCCTGGGACAAAGAGCCCAATAACCTGTTCCCAGAACTCTCCGAAGGTTGATGTGTGACTGACTGCTAAGAGGCAAATAAGGGGCATGACTTTAGCCCCGAAGTCCGGATGCGTTGGGGGCGGCTATCAAAATAACGGATTTCTGGAGCAGAAAGGAATCCCAGCTCTAACCCGACGAAAAACACGTACGTCCCAGTACGGCAATTAAAGGCGGCGGGCCGATATTTAAAGCAAGAATTAAGGTATTTAAAGTTGTTGAAATGTTTAATTTTATGATTATTGATGCAGGGAAAGGATTTTAACTCTGCCTCAATGTGTTTCCCATGCTATGGGAAACACGCCATAGAAACGGAGGTGGGTTGCAGCCGGCAGCCATTTGGCGATTTAAATCACTGTTTGACAGATGGGAATAAAAGGTGAGTTATTGCAGCAGGGCAATCAGTTCTCTCAAGACAAACTTTTGGCTGGGAGTTCCTTGTGTTTAGACTGAGAATTCTTGGTTCACACTCAGAATCCTTCTGTTTACACATATTTACCTACTTTTTGGACCCCTTCAAACTGACAACATCAGGATGGGGGGCACATTCACCAGTACATCCGAGGTGGAGGCAGGCATGGAGTGCATGTCCAGCACTTGCAGTTCCACAAGACAGAGGTGCACCACAGGGACCTGCAGAAGAACAGCGAGGGGACCAACGGAGGGCCTGACGTCGCAGAGGCACTACTCTCGTGAGAAGGTCTACAGTCAGAGGCTGAGCTTCCCGGACCTCTCTGAGGAGCAGTGCCTACGAAGACTGAGAACGAGACGCCAGGTGGTCGCAGACATCTGCGTGCTCCTTCATACAGAGCTGCTCCCGGCTGGGCCTGGTGGCATAGTATTAGTTAAAGTGACCACTGCCCTCAACTTGTTCGCCTCCGGATCCTTCGAGGGCACCACCGGTGATATCGCCGGGGTCTCTCAGTCGTCTGCTCACAAGTGTATGCGACAAGTCACCATTGTTTTGCAGGGCGTCCCACAACGTCAACTTCCCCATGGATGATCTCAGCCAGACTGAGAAGGCAGTGGGTTTCCACTCTCTGGTTGGACTCCCTTGGGTACAGGGTGCAATTGATTGCACGCATATAGCAATCAGAGCAACTCCACATGAGCAAGGACTGTTCATCAACAGAAAGGTAAATCACTCCATCAAAGCGCAGCTCGTTTGTGACCACCGGAAAAAAATTCTTTATGTGTGTGCCAGATTCCCTGGCAGCTGCCATGATTTCTTTATTCTGCGGGAGTCCAACATCCCAGCCCTCACACCTGAGAGAAACCCCACCAGCGAGGCATAGCGTCTGTAAAACGACAGTCACATCATCACCAGGTCTGTCATTGAACATGCGATAGGATAGCTCAAGATGCGGTTTCGGTGCCTGGATCGATCTGGGGGAACCCTCCAATACGCATAAGCGAGAATGGGTAGAATTATAGTCGTCTGTTGCGTCTTGCACAATATTGCTCAACAGAGAAGGTTACCGGTGGATGAGGCCCCATGCCCTCATGAAGCATCCGCATCTGCCATCAACATTGAAGAGGAGGAGGAGGACGATGATAGGCAACCTATCGGCAGACCAGCGGCTCACCCGGCTGCTCGTGATGCCAGGGAGTCACTCATATTTGATAGATTCTCATAAGGAGAGCAAAGTGAAGATAGTCAAGTACTCAGACCACCTGGAACGAGCACCGCCAACACCAGCATCCCCCAACCCCGCACAAAACATTCCCACAACCACACATACATCCACTATAAACGCACCCACTGGGTGGCATCGAGGCTTGCCGTTCATGATGAAGCACGGGCAAGGGCGCTTTCACAAAAGGGACTCAAGAATGGACAAAACGTGGCAGTGGTGGTGACAATTATAAGATTTAATGTGCATGGAACAAAAAACAAATATAAATGAAAAACATGATACTCTGTCAAACACCCTTGTGCATACCCTTTGTGATCAGAAAACCGTAGCCTTTCCCTTCCTACTACTTCTACGTGGTGCATCCCCTGTGGCTGTAGCAAAGGTTGTTCATGTTCATGCCCTGACTGCTGAGATGCTCTAGGCCTACGCCCCCTGGGTTTTGGAGCCCGTGAGGGTCCCTCCAATGACTGCTCCACGTGCACCTGTGCAGGGGCAGACTCAGCCACCTGGAGAGGGGGCAGCATTGCAGGTACTCGTTGAGAGGGGGGCAACGCGTGAGACATGAGTGCGCTGTGAGTGGAGTCCCCACTTCTATGTCCCATTTTGTCAACATCCCTCTCCTGAGCCAGGGCCACATCACTCCTACCACTCTGCAGGACAACAGCTTGGAGGATGTGTGTGATGCCTTGTAAGACCACTTCTAATGTTTCTCTCAGCCTGTTTAAGGCAGCAGAATGTGGTTCACCCTGAGTTCGCACGGCCATTGTCAGGGACTAAAGGGACTCATTTGTGAGCCATTCTCTCCATCGCAGACATTCTCGCCCTTACCTGTGCCATCAGTCCACTAATGCTGGAGGCGGACTCCTCCATCCTTGCCGCTGTTGTGGTGAATGTGCATGGCACGTCTTCCAGTACCTCGCAAATGTGCTGCTGTCCCTCGATCATTCTCCTTTTAAAGGATGGCCCCCGGGGTTCAGCATCTGCATCCAGCTGAGCAGAGCCTGGAGGGGAGTGTACCCATCGACAAGGACTCTCCACAGCAGCCCCTGCCACCAGTGTCTGCTAGTGCTCACTTGTATGTGGTGACTCACCAGGTGCCAATGCAACTAACTGACTACTAGGACCCACCAAGGAGTGAGTATCTGCACTGGTGCATGGCTCACCAAGTTGTGATGGTGCATCATCAGAGGCAGGGAGCTCCTCTGAGGAATCGCCGTCTCCTGTCACTTCAGTGGTTGAAGGGCCTGGAAGAGGACAGAAGGCGATATTAAGAATCATCACAGATGTCATGTTGTGATGAGCATACTGAGATGTTCAACATGTCATGCATTAATAACATCAATTCATGTCGTGTGTGATGAATGTTAAAGTTCTGTCCCCAGATGTTTGCGGGGTGCCAGTCTCGGCATCCTCGAGGGACAGGCACTCGACCGTGTGACTGATTTCCAGGACCTCCTCCTCCGCCTCTGTGAGGACCACTATTTGTTGTGGCCCTCCCTTCCAGTTCTTGCCCTCTGCCGTGCATTCTGAGCTCTCTTCTCCTATAAGGGGGGAAAATACAGTCAAGTGAGTGAGTGAGTGAGGGTGAAGTGGTCAGCTGATGAATGCATTGCTTTGGGTGAGGCTGACCATGAAAGAAATGCATCAGAGGCTGACTATCAGACAGATACATCACATTGGATTAGGATTGGGGGGAGCGGTAGTGGTGCGTTCACAAATGGGGAGATAGGGAAGTGCTCAGAAAGTGAAGGCAAGTTGACGATGAGCCTTAAGTGGCTGTGAGGAGTGATGTGATGGAATAGGCTTCGCAGGGCAGAATGTGAGTGGGGCGAGGGTGATGTGCACCACAGAATGCAGGTGAATCAGTAGGTGTACTCACTTTTCCTGACCCGGTTAGGTCATTGAGGTGCTTCCTACACTGCACACAAGTGTGGGAGATGTTGCTCCTGCTGGTCACCTCCTCTGCCACCTCGAGCCAGGTCTTCTTGGCGGCAGAGGCAGGGCGATTCCTCCTGTCCGCCGGATAGAATATTTCCCTCCTCCTCCCCACCCGGCCAGCAACACCTCAAAGTCACTAAGCTTTGGGGCAGACTCGCTTCTCGCCTGCTCCATTGTCTTCAAAATTCCTAATTTCTCCAATAAAAGCTATTGCATAATTGGCCCTTTAAATACTCCAGCTGACAGCACGACATGCGGGTGTGCAGTCCGCCCGCTGCGCAACATTCTAACGGCAAACCCGGAAGCCATGTTAATTCAACTGCCTCTGATTTTCCCTCTCTTTAGGAAAAGAGCCTTGACTCCTTCTCCCTCAGTTTTTCAGCTCAGATGAGGGAACCTCCATATGGAGATTGAGAGGTTGCACACGCTCTGCACTGATTGGACAGACATCTTGATGAAATGGGTTTGGAATTAATCCTTAGGAAAAAGTGGTTTTTAGGAGAAGGAAATAATATTTTTAAGTGGGTCTTAGAAATATTATTTCCTATGGCGATATCCACAATCAAGTCCATTGAAGTCCTCTAGTCACATAAATGGGTAATTGTGCAAACTTCGTACAATGTATTATACTGAACAGATAAATCATGATGTGTTTGGCAGGAATGCCGACATAGTAACCCTGTGAGGGCTTTATTACTTTTGTCCACAAGTAAAAAAAACAATTAAAACGTGGTTATAAAATCTTTTATTAGTTTCCTACATTACAACAGTGATTACACTTCTAAAGTACTTAATTGTCTGTAAAGCGCTTTGGGATGTCCTGAGGTCATGAAAGGTGTTATATAAATGAAAGAACTTTCTTTTCTTTCCTTCTATGTAACTTGCATAGCTCATTCTAGTGATATAGAATCATAGAAAGGTTACAGCACAGAAGGAGGCTATTCGGTCCATCGAGTCCACGCCGGCTCTATGCAAGAGTCAATCCAGCTAGTCCCACTCCCCCGCCCTAACCCCGTAGCCCTGCAAATTTTTTCCTTTCAAGTACTTATCCAGTTCTCTTTTGAAGGCCATGATTGAATCTGCCTCCACCACCCCCTATATATAGAAAGCTATTGTTGCAGATGTTATTGAAATAGTGTTTTCTGCAAGCTGCAGAGACCATCAGAATCCACTGTGAGCTCCACTCATTAAACATCACCACAATTACACCCACACAACAATTGTTTTGCTTAATACAAAGTATAAACTTAGTTCCTGCTAAGACCCAGAGCAGTAATCCAGGATTGGGGATCCCCATGGCACAGACTGTGTCGAACTCAACATTTTTTTAAAAAGCAGTGCTGCAAAAGCTGGCGGCAGCCCTTTCTCAGCTGCTGGTGCCTGGCAAACTGTCCCAAGATGCCCCCGTCCCAGCGCATCACAAGTTAGAAGCCTAGAAGTACCAAGCAAACATACGCAAAATAACCAAGCAGTACTGTGGAAGATCAGATCAGCTCCGAAACTGTGTTATCTGCTCCATTGTGTTATAAAGTGGTAGGAAGTAAGTTCACACTCACCCTTCTTGCAAGATCAGCTTTCCGTCAAGGGGAGGCAGAATGTAGGCACTTCTCAAGAGTGAAAGATAAAAGAATGAAAGGGCGGGTTAACCAGCACCATTCATTGTCACACATCTGTTGGTTGTCCTAACAGTAACACAGGCGGAAGCTTGGAAAGAAGTTACCAGGCTGCTCTCTCAGCCAAGGAATGCTCCATGGAGCAGGGGGATCAAAAAACAGAGGAAGATGTTACAATCCTTCTGCCCAGCAAGATCAAGGGTGGAGAGGGAATGTAATGGATCTATGGAGACATCCTGCACGAAAAGGTTTAATTTAGAGAAATCCTCCATGTTACACGAGTCCCATCCAATAATATTCTACATCATGTCTGATAACATGAGGGCAAAAACGATATTGGCTCTTAAAATACATAAGTTTGGAAATGATTCTTCTCTGATATTATCATATGAACGTTTAACATATTGGTATCAACTTTCTTTATCTGCTAATTTAATTGAGGCAATAACTCATTTAAAATAAACAAGTTACTGCCTCTGTTAAAACAGTAGATAGAGGAATTTAAAACAAATGCTTAAGCATTTGTACGATGACACTGCACGGTGTAATTCCCAGGTATATTAAGGCATTTTTGCTATCTCCCTATACCAAGTAAAAATGCTCAAATAGACAGCACTCTATTCCCTGTGTACTCTGTGAATCCTGAATCACCAGAGACTGATATTACACCTTTTCCGGGCTTCTGCCATTATCATTCTGAAGCAACAGGGGTCTGAAACATCGCCCTGAGATAATCCTCCAATCTTCACTGGACTTCTGCTTGCCACCTCCCTACAAATGCATGTTACATCGAGTTACATCGAAACTACATCAAAGAAACAGGCCATTCGGCCCAACTGGTCTATGCCGGTGTTTATGCTCCACACAAGCCTCCTCCCTCCCTACTTCATCCAACCCTATCAGGATACCCTTCTATTTCTTTCTCCCTCATGTGCTTATCTAGCTTCTCCTTAAACACATCTATGCTATTTTCCTCAACTACTCCTTGTGGTAGCGTGTTCCACATTCTTACCACACTTTGGGTAATGAAGTTTCTCCTCAATTCCCTATTGGATTTATTAGTGACTATTTTATAATTATGACCTCTAGTTTTGGACTCCCCCACAAGGGGAAACATTTTCTCTAAGTCTACTCTATCTTAAAGATCTCTCTCAGGTCAACCCTCAGCCTTCTCTTTTCCAGAGAACAGAGCCCCAACCTGTTCAGCCTTTCCTAATAAGTATATCCTCTCAGTTCTGGTATCATCCTTGTGAATCTTTTTTGCACCTTCTCCAATGCCTCTACATCCTTCCTATAATCTGGAGACCAGAACTGTGCACAATACTCCCAAGTGCGGTCTAACCAAGGTTCTATACAAGTTTAACATGATTTCTTTGCTTTTCAATTCTATCCCTGTAGAAATGAACCCTAGTGCTTGATTTGCCTGTTTTATGGCCTTACTAACCTGCGTCGCTACTTCTAGTGATTTGTGTATCTGTACCCCAGATCTCTTTGCTCCTCTATCCCGTTTAGACTCTTATTAACCAAGCAGTACGTGGCCTCCTTATTCTTCCTACCGAAATGCATCACCTCACACTTATCTAGATGTGAGACTGGTACCTTAGTATATGGAGGATTGCAGGTACATACCCGTGTCCTACCACTATATGATGCGGTGTGCTGGGTCCAATGTGTTGCATCTTGGTGGCACTCCCAGACATATATTAAAAATCACAAAATGCTAGGAAATGAAATAGGCTATCTAGCACCAGAAAGGGGAAGATATTGTTTTGATCAGTAATATAAAAGGACTTCTCCCATCGAACCTGACACTTCTGATGAAGTGTCTCACACAAAATGTTAGTCTATCTTTCTCTTTTAGGTGCTAACTACCATGATGTGCATTTCTAGCATGTTCCCTTAATTTCAGATTTTTTTAACAATCTACTACATATTCTGTATTATAAGTGATACTGGATGGCTATCAATGAATTTTAGCCAGTAACTTAATTTCAGGGTCAGATAACTAAATATAAATGACTCTAGCTTTGTTCTTCTGGTTTATGATATCATCTAAAACCCACTTGACTGTCTTATAATTCAGTGACAGCATCAGCATCCTTGGTATAATATCCCTCTCTGATGCACTAAATGCCAACATTAAATCATGAATTGAAATAAAAACCCAGTTCTGCTCAGTTATCTTTCGTCACTTACTATGCAGGGTCCTTGCAGCACTTGTTTTTTTTTAAATTTCGTTCTGCAACTCAGAGTTGCAGAGCTGCCATGCTTTACAGTGACACATAAGATAAGAAAAAGGCACGGTTCAGAAACAAACTGCTTTATCAGCAGTCTCTGACGGAGGAATACAGAACTCTGAACCTGATCGTTATCATCAAAATGCTTTGGTTTACAACTGAATGGTTTAAAATGGACCAACCATGAGATAGATTCTGAAACACATCGGCAATTTTTTTTTACATATCAATATGACAGAAATATTATATCCCAGTACAAGAGAATTGTACAAGTGTATTGTTTTCTCAGTCAAAGACTACGTTCTTGTCAGCTGATGCAATTAGAACTCTGCTCTGATATCCCAACCCTATTTTTCAAAAAAATTTCCTGTGAAACTCAACATGAAGACTTGGAGGCTGGAATGGTGGTGATTAGCGGAAGTAAGGAAACAATTGGTGCTGACAACAAAAGATGTGAAAACTATCAGCAAACTCAAAGCTCTGGTTTTGGACCATATGGCCAAATTTCAAGTGGGCTGTCTTTGAAGATTACTAAAATGTAAATTGGACACTAGCAACAAACACAACAGCAGAAGTCCCCTGTGCCATCCCCACCCTGTCCTACCTCTAACCTGTCTCAATTCTATTTTAACAAAAGATGGCAACCCTATTCAAACTCACTGAAGAAAAAAAGACAAATACATCTTGTCTAAAGAATAAATGCTGTGAGTGTGTTCAAGTGCGTTACAGGGTTATCTGAACCTCATCCTAAGAAAGGAGATCAAAATGGAGGAAAGGCTGACAGAATGCTATGAGCAACTCTTTTATGGATCACCTCTCTCAACTTTATTATAGTTTTTTTTTTAAAACAGTCTGGATATTTTCCGCCACACACGAAAATGCACAATTTGTCCGCATGGACCTGCACCTCACCTATCGAATGTCCTGACGTGGTATCTGTGTGGGTGCATTCTCAAGTCTATTTCTGTCCCTGCAATATCACTATGTCTAATCACTTAGCTGATGAATATGAGCTGCAAGTATGCAAAGATTTCAAAGAACCAATGTCTGAACTGTGTGTACCACAGATGAGGATTTTGCTTAAATATTAATATATTTTATAGAAAAAGTGACTGGTACCTACATTAAGATAGGGACCCAACCACTAAAGCAGATACAGACATTCTAATTTTCTTCAAATCAATCTATTGGATGACAATCCCTAACCTGCTAAAGGCATCCTCCATCTTAAGATACTGGCACATTAGTGTCCTTGATTGTGACAAATCTAAGAAATAAAACGATTAAGATGTTTAATTCTGTTAATTCTTAAACACAAAAATAGATTTCTACTCATGGTGGGAGGGTAACATATACTTTCAATAAGAGAGGGCAAAGCATGGGCTAGATTTACACAAGATAAGCTGTGTTTGTTAGTGCAAACACAGCAGGAAAATAGGGAGTTTGTGAGAACACTTTTTTTGCTCCCTAAAGATACATTCTTCTGAAACAATGCACATGGGAGACACTATGAACTTTGTCCATAACATTAAATCACATTAACAATGTTCATTTTAATTCAGCGAAATAAAGATTGTACTTCTAAAATAGAGCTGCACAGCAGTATCAGAGAACATGCTTGCCATGGCGTCAGATCTCAAGTAATCCAGAAGCGTTCCCACGTTCTATAAAAGGAGGTCAGCCAGGCACAACAGTCAGTTCTGCTCATCCTCCCAGCAGGGCTCTAGTAGTAGTGCCACCAGCTGAGAAAGCTAGTCAACTACTTACATTGGTTGAGTTTTTTTGTAGCAGCCTATCACTGAAAATATACTGTGTAGTTTGCATAGTAGTTAATATGCCATAAAATGGTCAATATGCTGGACTCACTTCTGAAGTAACAGCCAGCTCAGCTCTGTTAAATAGATTTAATCTAATTTTAAACCCTCCCTAATACAATTTTATTCAGTACTGACAGACTTTTCAGTGATTAGAGTGGCTCGCCTTGCTAGATAACCTCTGCTGATTCAAATTCTAGGATATCTTCCCACATTGCATCCAAGCCCTAATTTACATTTCTCGGCCACAGTTGCTGCAGAGAGAATGAGGGGCGTCTGATTGGCCTTTTGCCTCCCCAACCCTAAACTATTGCTTAGCCCAAGTTATACCCCTTCTTGAATGGCTTTAGCTAAGAGATGAGAATGTCGCAGAATCCTAGCAGCATGAACACAGGATTTATACTCTATGCAAGGAATGGTCATGAATGCAGGAAAATTCATGTATCTTGCAAAGGATCCATAAAGCAACCGTTTTGGCTTAGCATCGAAGGAAATCCAGCTGAGGAATACCCTCCAGGTTCATGAAAGAATGCAAGAATTTTTAGCAATTCAAAAAGGCCGTGAGGTACAATCTGTTATGCCAAATTCTTACACAGTAATGTACATTACAATGTGACTCAGACTGAACTTTATGGTTCATTTTTATTTGCCAAACCCAATCTATATCTGGGTCCATACAGCAAATATGTATATTTAAAATTCCAACAATATAGGTTAAGCACTTTGGCAGGAAAAATCAGAGAGCAAGTTATTTTCTTAATGGTGAGAGACTGGAAAGTACTGCAGTACAAAGGGATCTGGGGGTCCTAGTGCAAGAAAATCAAAAAGTTGGTATGCAGGTGCAACAGGTGATCAAGAAAGCCAACGGAATGTTGGCTTTTATTGCTAGGGGGATAGAATATAAAAACAAGGAGGTATTGCTGCAGTTATATAAGGTATTGGTGAGACCGCACCTGGAATACTGCATACAGTTTTGGTCTCCATACTTAAGAAAAGACATACTTGCTCTCGAGGCAGTACAAAGAAGGTTCACTCGGTTAATCCCGGGGATGAGGGGGCGGACATATGAGGAGAGGTTGAGTAGATTGGGACTCTACTCATTGGAGTTCAGAAGAATGAGAGGCGATCTTATTGAAACATATAAGATTGTGAAGGGTCTTGATCGGGTGGATGCAGTAAGGATGTTCCCAAAGATGGGTGAAACTAGAACTAGGGGGCATAATCTTAGAATAAGGGGCTGCTCTTTCAAAACTGAGATGAGGAGAAACTTCTTCACTCAGAGGGTGGTCGGTCTGTGGAATTTGCTGCCCCAGGAAGCTGTGGAAGCTACATCATTAGATAAATTTAAAACAGAAATAGACAGTTTCCTAGAAGTAAAGGGAATTAGGGGTTATGGGGAGCGGGCAGGAAATTGGACATGAAGCTGAGTTCGGATCGGTCAATGCCCTGTGGGTGGCGGAGAGGGCCCAGGGGCTATGTGGCCGGGTCCTGCTCCGACTTCTTGTGTTCTTTAGATTTGTGGTTGGGATCAGATCAGCCATGATCTTATTGAATGGCGGAGCAGGCTCGAGGGGCCGATTGGCCTACTCCTGCTCCAATTTCTTATGTTCTTATGTTCTTATGAAACAAATTTTCTTTGTGCAGTTGCAGTTGGTGATACAATAGCTCACACGGATTACAAATGACTAAGCAATTTTGTGTTTTTAGCAGAACTAAGTAATCTTTAGTAATTTCCAGCTGTACCAGGTTTACATACAAAGTCAAAGGAGGATGGGCATTAATTTAAAAATAGCTCTTGTTGAATAGGTGGGCCAAAAGTTTGATCTTGGAGTTTTTTTGCTTTCAAACAAATCTTGCTGGGTTCAATTGGAAACTAGCGGTATGTGAGATTTGCAGAATTTTTGTATCTATTTATTTTATCACCAAATACTTTTTGGTTTTATGGGAAGTATTCAGTGTTATCTATCACCGCGAATGCTGCTATACTTACCAGGAATGAACAAATTGACAATTGAAGTGGGAACGGTTCCAAGCTGGCTTAATTCAGATACATTTCTGAACTGGGCCAGATCAGATGAATGCAGATTCAAAGTGATTTTTGAAGGTCATCTCTCTTCTTCAGGGAGTTCAACGGTAAAATCTGCTGAAGTTCTGCGAGGCTGATGTAGAATTATTTTGCTTGTATCATTTTCGCAAAAACAGACCAGTGTCAGTACTGAATAAAATTGTGTGAGGGAGGGTTTCAAATTAAATTAAATCTCTTTACCCATACCCAATCCTGTATTTTGGTGGGAGATAAAGTTATTGATGATTCACCAATAAAAATTCAATGAATTTCATATAGCAGTTTGTTACCCATTGTGCTGCTCACTCTTCCTTGTAAAGATTTGGAGGTAATTTTTACATTCACTGCTTGGGCGGTAAGCTGCTGGAGCAGATTGCTCACCTATTATAGTACCCACCCGATTTTCGTTTTTACTGACCACAGTTTGCAACTATTTGAATGTAAAATGTATGGATTTTCTTGTTAAAAATACAATGGAAAAAGATGAGAAAATGAACACAGATTTCCAACTGTGAATTATTTCCATTATGGCTATAAACCTAGGGACACAAAGCCCTTTTTGCATGCACCTAACACAGTTCAAAAGGAGAGAAAATTACATAAACAGCACAGGAAGGTTTTTTTTAAGTAGCAGAAAATGAAGCCTGAGTCTTGAGCCTAGAATTTCTCAGCATCTTACTCCTTTGTTGCTTTATCAATGCCACTGCTTTGTTCCACCTTGTTTTTCTATTTCTCTACATATGGTCAATTCCCAGCTTGTAAAGCAACAAATTTGATGAAAAGGGAAATACAACAGTAAAAAAATCACCCCAAAAAATCAATGTTAGTCACACAGTGCTAAGCATGAGAAAAGCTTAGCTACATTCCTGAACTCCCCACTCTCAATTTTGTGTGTTATTTTTTGCCTTGCATCCAGTACTCCTATGTACCATTCCCAGTAACTTGTTCCAAGACCCCTACTGATGTTACTGTGCATTTGGTCACTATGAAATCTGCTAGGGAGGCCCAGATTTACCTGTCACCCCCCTGTGCTTGCCAACATTGGCACCCGATCCGCCAACACCTTGATTTTGAATATTCATCCTCATGTTCAAATCCATCCATGGCCTCACCCCTCCCTATCTCTGAGACTTCATCCAGCCCTACAACTCCCCAAGAAATCTTCATTCCTCCAACACTGGCCTCTTGCGCAACCCCACTCCCTTCGCCCCACCATTGGCAGCCATGCTTTCAACCATTTAGGCCCTAAGTTCTGGCATTCCCTTCCTACACCTCTCCACCATTCTCTCTCCTTTAAGATCCTCCTTAAAACCTATCTCTTTAACCAAGCTTTTAGTCACCCATCCTAATATCTCCTTCTTTGGCTTGGTGTCATTTTTGTCTGATTACGCTCCTGTGAAGCACCTTGGGATGTTTTCCTACATTAAAGGTGCTATATAAATTAAAGTTGTTGATGTTTTTATTTTCCCTCTCTTGCTGCAGAGAGTTTCCACCCAGCTTTTTTCTGCTGTGCTACTCTCCTATGTCTATTCAAATGGATTCCCTCTTGTAGGGTTAATAAAGTACACAATATGAATATATTAGTCGAAAAGCGATCATTTTGTCCCATATAAGATTTCCAACCACCATAGACAACAGCACAACTTATTCAAACTGTTGCTCTGTGAATGACACGTTGGCTTTGTTTATACAAAGGTGTTATCTTTCAACTAATCTGCTGTTGTCTTGTTTAGCATTTTAATGTCAAAGTGCTCAGCTTTTGCAATGCAATTGTACAGACGGGTTTATTTGATAACCAGCTGCCAAAATTGTAAAGAATTAGGTGACACACCAGACAAAGAGATTAATTAAAAGAATACAGAAGGGTAGATTTTCCTCTTTGGGCCTCTGCTGGGCATCTGACAGGTGCGATGGACCTGAAGTGCGCTGCGCCTGTGTAGGGAGAGGTGTTCTCGAATTTCCTGTCCTGGGCCATTTACATGGCGCTGACGCACTGCCAGTGGAGGCGCAATCCCTGGCAGGGCCTTCCAATGGGATCTAAGGAAGAAACAGCAGCGCAGCTGCAGGCCTGAGAAATGTGCAGCTGTGCTCCTGGATGCTGCCATCATCAATAGCCAGAAGGCCCTGAGGCCCAAATATCATCCTGGGAGGATGGGGTGGGTCTGAAATAAAGAAAAAAAAAATTCCCTGCAAAAATCTTTGATCTGTTCCCGGGTCCCTGCAGGCTGCACAGGTCCCAGTGGAAGCCCAAAGCCGGTTCCAGTCAGCTGGAAAGGAAACTGGTCACCTCTCAACTCATTGTAATATCAATGCTGAGTCTGCGCCTTCTCTAGGTGCAGGATCACTACTGCCCATCTGTGGAACTCCAGGATATCCAACATTGTGGGACTGGAGACCTTATGCAGGCGCTCTGCACCTTTTTCCTCATCTTTGAGCGTTTCCCAGGCACTGGGAAGAGGAGAATCTCCAAAGATAGGGCAACATTAATCTCCTCATACTGATTAAGAAGATCCAGGTTAAATCCCTTGACTGCACTGAGTTTGCTCATCTCAGTTGGATGGTGGTAGGGGCACTACAGTTCCCCTCAGTACTCCTGAGCTAGGGAGGGAAAATTCAGCCAGGGTTCCTATCAATGGCTGCCATCTAATGACCTACATGTGAGCCCATGAAAACTTTGGGCGAGGATGGGATTAGGCTCTACGGTGACAGCACCCACTGTCAAACAGATTGCTGAGATTCACTATCAGGCTTGTAAGTTTAGAATGATGACTTGGGCAAGAACAGTTGCACCCCTGCATGAATCAGCACCTTCAGGAGAAAAGGGAGAAATCTGAGGAGCAAAAAAGAAAACAACCATCCATCTCCTGGAAAAATGCTGATTAGCAGCACATTCTCATGGCATCCACAAACGACTTCATGTATCACCACTGGGGGTCATTAATAAGTATTATGAATAGCAGAGTCCCAGGACTGAGGTCACAGCTGCCCAATTGGAACTAATCCCATTACTAATTACCCTCCATTTTCTATTATTTAGCTAATTAATGAACCAGTTTTGATCCCACGAGCTTTCACTTTAACCACAATTATCAAGTAAGGAACCTCATCAAATGGCGCTAAAGATCAAGACATTTAACATCCACCATTTTATTCATAAATCCGTGTAGACTTGCAATTACTGGCACTACTCATACTCTTGAATTCCTTCTTTTATAATATACTCAAGGATTTGTTTTATTATGGATGGACATGAGCTGAGAGGCCTCTAAATCCTACGTTCATTTTAATAACCTTGTTAAAAATGTCCTTTCTATTTACATGTAATGGATATTCATAAATACTACAGCAGACACTTCAACTGGTGAGTTAATTTCCATAGAAACAGCCATCACTAATCCGGGGAGTAAGTTCCACCTTCACCGCTCGGGCGCGAAACTGGTGGAGTGTGTTACCCGCCCATTATAGAACCTGCCCAATTTCTAAATGGAAATGAAAATCGGGCGGGTTCTATAATGGGCGGATCATCCGATGAGTAAGTTAACCACCCAAGCAGTGAGGATAAAATTACCCCTCACTCCCCGTGTCCCATGTATACGATATAAAAAGGTTTGGAGGCTTAGCATCATTCGCACTTTCCAAATTGTGGCCTAAGATCCATCATCAGGCTCGAGGATTAATGGAAGCTTTCATCTTCAAACAATAATTATAGAGTCACATTGTGAGATAACTTGTTCCTAGAGTTTCACAGTAGGCTGCAGCGTAGTGGGCAAGTCCATTTTAGTTTAGGAGACTATGGGAGTAATTTTCAACTCCACCTCCTGGGCAGTAAACTAACGGAGTCTGTTATGGAACGCGCTGATTTTCTTCCCGTTGATTTCAATGGAATGAAAATCAATCGAGTTCTATAATGGACAGGCAATCCGCTCCATCCCATTACTGCCCAGATAGTGAAGTTGAAATTTACCCTCATAGTCTCCTAAACTAAAATGGATCCATCCGCTCTGCACCAGCCATCTGAAAAACCAAATAAGGTTCTAAAGAGAACTTTAACATAATCTAGACTGACACTTCAGTGCAGAACTCAGGGAGTGCAGCACTGTCAGAGGTGCCGTCTATCAGATGAGACATTGCTGTTTGTGCAACCTTGCTGTGTGTAAATTGGCTGCCATGTTTCCTACATTACAACAGTGGTGACACTTCAAAAGTACTTCATTGGCTGTAAAGCGCTTGGGCTGTCCTGAGGTCGTGAATGGTGCTATATAAATGCAAGTCTTTCTTTCTTAACTTAAATAAACAAACTAAAGAACCTGAGATGGTGTTCTTGGTCCAAAACTCAATTTATACCAGTGCGCAGAAATTCTCCTGCTTAGTTATAGAATAGAATCATCGAAGTTTACAACATGGAAACAGGCCCTTCGGCCCAACATGTCCATGTCTCCCAGTTTATACCACTAAGCTAGTCCCAGTTGCCTGCACTTGGCCCATATCCCTCTATACCCATCTTACCCAAGTAACTGTCCAAATGCTTTTTAAAAGACAAAATTGTACCCGCCTCTACTACTGCCTCTGGCAGTTCGTTCCAGACACTCACCACCCTTTGAGTGAAAAAATTGCCCCTCTGGACCCTTTTGTATCTCTCCCCTCTCACCTTAAATCTATGCCCCGTCGTTAAAGACTCCCCTACCTTTGGGAAAAGATTTTGACTATCTACCTTATCTATGCCCCTCATTATTTTATAGACTTCTATAAGATCACCCCTAAACCTCCTACTCTCCAGGGAAAAAAGTCTCAGTCTATCCAACCTCTCCCTATAAGTCAAACCATCAAGTCCCGGTAGCATCCTTGTAAATCTTTTCTGCACTCTTTCTAGTTTAATAATATCCTTTCTATAATAGGGAGACCAGAACTGTACACAGTATTCCAAGTGTGGCCTTACTAATGTCTTGTACAACTTCAACAAGACATCCCAACTCCTGTATTCAATGTTCTGACCAATGAAACCAAGCATGCTGAATGCCTTCTTCACCACCCTATCCACCTGTGACTCCACTTTCAAGGAGCTATGAACCTGTACTCCTAGATCTCTTTGTTCTCTCACTCTCCCCAACGCCCTACCATTAACGGAGTAGTTGATGCAGTTGCGGACAGGAAGCTACTGTTCTAAGCACTTCCTGCATTAGAGATGGCTACCCAAAATTATCTTATTCTTAAACTCACAGCTATATAAGTAAAGCCACAGACACAAGCTGTTGCAACAGGCATCCTTGTCTCCTACATGAAGCTCTTGACAGAGGAAATTCCCGTCCACGATTGCACTGCTGTCTGAAAAGGATGTGCTGGCCATGATTCTGAGTCTACAAAAAGGGCAGCCGAAACAGAACCCAAGATTCAGCTCCACTTGACATGAAACCTCAGGATTTCCAGTCTCATCCACAGCCCTAACTTAAGGTACAGTTTTGTTAAATAGTGCAAGACACAAACATGAATATATCATCTTCAGACAACAGCAGTCACGTTAAACTGTGCTTTAACAGTGTGATACCACAGGGTAATCTTTCTTTACAGAGCAATACAGAGAAGTTGCAAATTAGTTTCACTGAATACTCCTAGCTAGAAGACATAAACAATGTAAAAGAGAGGAAATATGCTTGACCTCTTGAACTTCTACCCATACATTTATAAAAGGTTCACTCTTGATGCGATCACTACAAATTTTAACAAGTGCTCTGCTGTTTTCTACTGTAATCAAAAATAGGAAAAAATAAAGCAAGCCGTGCACCAGTTCACACAGCCCCAGTGAGCTTTTTCAAAGCAGAGACTAAACTGGTCAGGTGGACAGGCCTATAGTTTTGCCAACAAAAACATGTTGCTATATCTCTGTTGAAAAGGAGCAAAAACAATGAGTGATTATTTCAGCTGCTGGGTGTTCAGGAAGTGTAACAAAAACATTCTAAGTGCAGCAGAAGATGAAATAAAATCCTTGGTTCCAATTCCCTAGCTGTTTCTTATCCGCTTCTTTATCCCAGTGCTAAAGAAAAGACGGCAGAATATCAATCTGAAATTCTACTGACCCTCCAAGTTAATATGTAGAAAGAGATAATGTTCTCACTAGTGTCATCAACATAAGACAAACCACTGTCAAAATATGTACAACATAAATGGGGATTTAAGGCAAACACGCTATTGTTAATAAACTGCACTTACCACTAATTAGTGGTGGCGACTAAGCTATAGTAAAAACAGAAAATGCTGGAAATTCACAAGCCCACTGCATCTGAAAGAGGAACGACAGGTGGTGCTTCTGATGAAAATTCTCCACTTAAAATGTTAACCTGTTTCTGTTCTCTCAGATGCTGATGGACCTGCTGTGTATCTCCAGCATTTTCTGCTTTTATTTCAGATTTTCAGCTTTTCCTTTTATCTCAATTACATAAGCTATATTTAATTTAGAAAATGAAATATATGTTTTGTTACATTATAATCTCTCTTTCTTGTTGTATTATAATCGACTCCAGGTGCTGAATCTCACCCTAAGGCTCCTTTGGTTCACAGACAGCAATACATGTGTCTTTCAGTTGCAGATGAGGTTTCTCAATAGGTGCGATTAATGAGATAACGCTCGCAGATACATGCAATGGTAAAGCAGTGGTGAGTGAATTATTTCAACAATAAGTAACAGATAGATTCAACATCCGGCTTGAAAACACCATGACTGCATGATTGAGTCAAAGTTGCGAATATGAAGATGTTTCTTGATGAACAAGGTAAATTCAAAGCAATTGGTAACGACCATTAATTCACTAATGCACTCGTCAAATAGGACCAGCTTATCTCAACTGACACAGCCACACAGCCATAAATTTAGATCAACATAAAGGTTACTGATTAATTTCCTTTTCTTTTTATATCTTGACAGACAATTTCTTTCTCTTTGACATTCAGGTTTCCTATCTCTATACCATGTGCTGTTTCCTTTAATAGCTATCTGTTCTTGTATTTTAAAAAAATAATTTTTATTATAATTTATGATTACAAAAACAAGTTGACTTGTTGCTTGGATGTGACAGCTGCTGTCACTTTGCACACAACTGCCTCTGTGCTGCTAAACATGGCTAGAAGTAATTAAACTGCACTTTGTTTTCCAGAAACTCAACCTGGATTCTCATGTTTCTTATCAGCAATGAGAAAAAGCAGTTAGTAATCGAGTTGATTTTCACTGATGTAATAAATTACCACATAAAGGATGCTTTACAAAAAAAAAACAGATCTCAATCAGAAGCGTAGGAAAAGCACAACAGCAAAATCCTGTCGGGAGCAAAACAGGTATCTAAAATTCACAAATCATTACTTTACAAATTAAAGATGACGACTGGTGGTGCAGCTGGTTTGTTCACTATTCTTTCTCCGTATGACCTGGTTTTGAATGCAGCCACACTGATGGCTGTCTCTGCTGCTTGTAAGCATCCCATGTGAAATGTGTCATGCAATCTCAACCCAGGTCCTAGTGGCATGGATAAACAGTATAAAACTATCCATAATTCGGTTCTAACTGGCACTAAATTGTCAGCCTCCAGTAACAGCGACAACAACTTGCATTTATATTGCGCCTTTAATGTAGTAAAACGTCCCAAGGCGCTTCACAGGAGTGTTAACAGGCTAAATTTGACACCAAGCCACATAAAGAGATATTAGGACAGGTGACCAAAAGCTTGGTCAAAGAGATAGGCTTTAAGGAGCCACTTAAAGGAGGAGAGGTAAATTTCTGCCTGGATCTCCAGGGGGAGATCGGCAGAACCCCCGGAGAAATCGCGTTAACAGCTTAAAAGAGCCATTTATGCTGCTTCTCGAGGGTTTCTGCTGATCTTCTGACAAAGTTACATGGGGACGATCAGGAGAACTCTGCGGAAATTCAAAGCCTTGATCTTTAAATAAGGTAAAGTGTATTTTGCCTTCACTACCTTGCAAAGCATACTGTTGGAGCAGTGTAGAAGGAGCTGTAGCTTGCAACTAACCCTATATCTGACCTGGCAATGGTTGATGTCAATACTGAGTGTTCCCATGCCCCAACACTAATATTGCTCATCTTGATGAGCACCAATTACTTTCAATGCAAGGTAAAATTTATGAAAGTAACAGTGTGTTAGAGATATCAATTACATTTTGTTTCTTTAGTATATTAACTAATTATCGAGGGAAAATATAACTTTTTCCTACAGCATCAGTAAACTATAAGCCATTGGGAGGTTCTGCATGCACCTAACTGTTTTCCCCCAGTAACCATCAAGTGGTATGGATTTCATTCTTGTATAAGTGATACGTAATAAATAAAAATACAACAATTCAACTATTACCCTCAGAATTTCACGAGCCAATTTACTGATTCTTTGAGCTATGTAGTCTGCAATGCTGGCAGAGACAGCGTTTACAAATGAAACTCAGAGTTACATTTTATCCTTACCGTAACTCCATAGTAAGCTATTTACATAAAAGTGGTTTTAAGTTTAAGTTGCAAAATGATTTTCTTTTCAAAATATGCTTGTCCTTTTTGTAATGGTAGTTGTAGTGGTGAGGCGCACTGCATTAACACACTGTACTAAAGACGGGTAGGAAAGAGCTAACTGTGATTTTCTGCACAGTGAGTTTTCAGTCTCAGCAGGGACATCACACAGGCAGATAACATTTATTTCCAGTTTCTTTCGAAGATTTTCAATCAGCTATTTTCTTCTTTTTAAATTTATTTATACCAGCAATGTCCTAGGGGGAGTGTTTGCTAGTGCTGTTGGGGAGGGTTTAAACTAAAGTGGCAGGGGGATGAGAACCGATGCAGGTAGTCAGTGGGAAGTAAAGTGGTGACAGAAACAAAAGGCAGTAAGGGAGAGTGTACAAAACATGACCGGACAGATGGTCTGAGAAAGCAGGGCAAAGACCAAGGGAAGTCCAGATTAAACTGCATTTATTTCAATGCAAGAAGTCTGATGGGCAAGGTAGATGAACTCAGGGCATGGATGGGTACATGGGACTGGGATGTTATAGCTATTACTGAAACATGGCTAAGGGAGGGGCAGGACTGGCAGCTCAATGTTCCAGGGTATGGATGCTATAGGAAAGATAGAGCAGGAGGTAAGAGAGGAGGGGGAGTTGCGTTCTTGATTAGGGAGAACATCACGGCAGTAGTGAGAGAGGATATATCCGAGGGTTCGCCCACGGAGTCTATATGGGTAGAACTGAAAAATAAGAAGGGAGAGATCACTTTGATAGGATTGTACTACAGACCCCCAAATAGTCAACGGGAAATTGAGGAGCAAATATGTAAGGAGATTACAGATAGCTGCAAGAAAAGTAGGGTGGTAATAGTAGGGGACTTTAACTTTCCCAACATTGACTGGGACAGCCATAGCATTAGGGGCTTGGATGGAGAGAAATTTGTTGAGTGTATTCAGGAGGAATTTCTCATTCAGTATGTGGATGGCCCGACTAGAGAGGGGGCAAAACTTGACCTCCTCTTGGGAAATAAGGAAGGGCAGGTGACAGAAGTGTTAGTGAGGGATCACTTTGGGACCAGTGATCATAATTCCATTAGTTTTAAGATAGCTATGGAGAATGATAGGTCTGGCCCAAAAGTTAAAATTCTAAATTGGGGAAAGGCCAATTTTGATGGTATTAGACAGGAACTTTCAGAAGTTGATTGGGAGAGTCTGTTGGCAGGCAAAGGGACGTCTGGTAAGTGGGAGGCTTTCAAAAGTGTGTTAACCAGGGTTCAGGGTAAGCACATTCCTTATAAAGTGAAGGGCAAGGCTGGTAGAAGTAGGGAACCTTGGATGACTCGGGAGATTGAGACCCTAGTCAGAAAGAAGAAGGAGGCATATGACATGCATGGGCAACTGGGATCAAGTGGATCCCTTGAAGAGTATAGTGATTGCTGGAGTAGAGTTAAGAGAGAAATCAGGAGGGCAAAAAGGGGACATGAGATTGCTTTGGCAGATAAGGCAAAGGTGAATCCAAAGAGCTTCTACAAATACATAAAGGGCAAAAGAGTAACTAGGGAGAGAGTAGGGCCTCTTAAGGATCAACAAGGTCATCTATGTGCAGAACCACAAGAGATGGTTGAGATCCTAAATGAATATTTCGCATCGGTATTTACGGTTGAAAAAGGCATGGATGTTAGGGAACTTGGGGAAATAAATAGTGATGTCTTGAGGAGTGTACATATTACAGAGAGGGAGGTGCTGGAAGTCTTAACGCGCATCAAGGTAGATAAATCTCCGGGACCTGATGAAATGTATCCCAGGACGTTATGGGAGGTTAGGGAGGAAATTGCGGGTCCCCTAGCAGAGATATTTGAATCATCGACAGCAACAGGCGAGGTGCCTGAAGATTGGAGGGTAGCAAATGTTGTGCCTTTGTTTAAGAAGGGCGGCAGGGAAAAGCCTGGGAACTACAGACCGGTGAGCCTGACATCTGTAGTGGGTAAGTTGTTAGAGGGTATTCTGAGAGACAGGATCTACGGGCATTTGGAGAGGCAGGGACTGATTAGGAACAGTCAGCATGGTTTTGTGAGAGGAAAATCATGTCTCACAGATTTGATTGAGTTTTTTGAAGGGGTAACCAAGAAGATAGATGAGGGCTGTGCAGTAGACGTGGTCTACATGGACTTTAGCAAAGCCTTTGACAAGGTAGGTTGTTACATAAGGTTAAATCTCATGGGATCCAAGGTGAGGTAGCCAATTGGATACAAAATTGGCTTGACGACAGAAGACAGAGGGTGGTTGTAGGGGGTTGTTTTTCAAATTGGAGGCCTGTGACCAGCGGTGTGCCTCAGGGATCGGTGCTGGGTCCGCTGTTATTTTTTATTTATATTAATGATTTGGATGAGAATTTAGGAGGCATGGTTAGTAAGTTTGCAGATGACACCAAGATTGGTGGCATTGTGGACAGTGAAGAAGGTTATCTAGGATTGCAACGGGATCTTGATAAATTGGGCCAGTGGGCCGATGAATGGCAGATGGAGTTTAATTTAGATAAATGTGAGGTGATGCATTTTGGTAGATCGAATCGGGCCAGGACCTACTCCGTTAATGGTAGGGCGTTGGGGAGAGTTATAGAACAAAGAGATCTCGGAGTACAGGTTCATAGTTCCTTGAAAGTGGAGTCACAGGTGGATAGGGTGGTGAAGAAGGCATTCAGCATGCTTGGTTTCATTGGTCAGAACATTGAATACAGGAGTTGGGATGTCTTGTTGAAGTTGTACAAGACATTAGTAAGGCCACACTTGGAATACTGTGTACAGTTCTGGTCACCCTATTATAGAAAGGATATTATTAAACTAGAAAGAGTGCAGAAAAGATTTACTAGGATGCTACCGGGACTTGATGGTTTGACTTATAGGGAGAGGTTGGATGGACTGAGATTTTTTTCCCTGGAGAGTAGGAGGTTTATGGGTGATCTTATAGAAGTCTATAAAATAATGAGGGGCATAGATAAGTTAGATAGTCAAAATCTTTTCCCAAAGGTAGGGGAGTCTATAACGAGTGGGCATAGATTTAAGGTGAGAGGGGAGAGATACAAAAGGGTCCAGAGGGGCAATTTTTTCACTCAAAGGGTGGTGAGTGTCTGGAACGAGCTGCCAGAGGCAGTAGTAGAGGCGGGTACAATTTTGTCTTTTAAAAAGCATTTGGACAGTTACATGGGTAAGATGGGTATAGAGGGATATGGGCCAAGTGCAGGCAATTGGGACTAGCTTAGTGGTATAAACTGGGCGACCTGACGAAGGAGCAAAGCTCCGAAAGCTGTTGGACTATAACCTGGTGTTGTACGACTCTGTACATCTTTATAAAAAATATTGTTTTGTATCTGTAACAAAGTGTGCTATCTGGAGCATGACATCTGATATGCACCAGAGAGTAAGGGATTTTTTTTGTGCTCATTAGTGTGAGGGATATCAGTGCTGGGTAAGTAAAGCAGTTCTCCACATTTTGTTACCCTGTCTCAGCATCAAACATTCCAGGTCGGTATAGCATGGACAGATAGCAGAGTAAATATTTCTCTCAGGCCTGTCCCAAATGTAAATTTAGAGAGAGCCCCCCTCCCCCCACTACTGAATCCGTCTGACAGTAACATTTTCCACACCATCCATCCTCATGGTCTCAGGATTTAAATTGACAATTGGTACCAAATTGGTGGAGGTTTTGTGCTATGGACCCATGCTGGGTAGGAACTGAGATGAGACAGCTGTAAATTAATTTCATGTTGGACTCTTACAGTGTATAGAGAGCTGAGACTTTATTCCCATTAGTAGCCTGGATCCAAATTCAGATCCCAGACTATAAGGTGTTCCAATCCACTGCATCACTTAGCCCCCTCCCTTGTCCTCATTAAGCTTTTCCACTTCATGATATACATCGTGTACCAACCAAGAGGACAAGCAGAATCCTTGCTCACACACCTATGCTGTTTTTTTAAATTCGTTCATGGGATGTGGGCGTCGCTGGCAGGGCCAGCATTTATTGCCCATCCCTAATTGCCCTTGAGAAGGTGGTAGTGAGCCGCCTTCTTGAACCGCTGCAGTCCGTGTGGTGAAGGTTCTCCCACAGTGCTGTTAGGAAGGGAGTGCCAAGATTTTGACCCAGCGACAATGAAGGAACGGCGATATATTTCCAAGTCGGGATGATGTGTGACTTGGAGGGGAAATCTAGCTGCAAGGAGGTGTGCATGAGTGTCACAGATTGGCTTTTCTCATGAGTACGAGTAACACAGATTGACTTTTCCAAGGTGTGTATGAGTGAGACATATTGGCTTTTCCGAAGTGTGTATGAGTGAGACAAGTTGGCTTTTCCCAGATGTGTATGAGTGAGGCAGATTGGCTATTCGAGGTGTGTATGAGTGAGACACATTGGCTTTTCCTCTAATTTCCTTTCCCTAAGAAATGGAGAAAATGGTCAAAATCTTGCCAAATGCGTACAAGCATTCAAAAAGTAGTGTTGATATAAATGGTGAGCTGCTGGATTACTTTAAAACAGAAGTAGGACAAGGCTGCATTTTGTCTCCAATACACTTTAATGCCGCATTAGATGCAATTATCAAGAGCCCGCTGAAATAAGAGGCTGTTTAATAAATAACCTCAGATTTGCCGATGATGTTAACATTATTACTGAAAATAGGGATGACCTTTAAGAGCTAACAAATATAATTTATGAAGCAAGCGAGCAGTTTAGCTTAAATATAAATAAAGAAAGGATGGAAGTTTTATTTGTGCACAGATGATTGGACAATCCTAAGATTGCCATCAAAAGAAAATAAATTGAGCAAGTGGACTAATTTGTATATCTATCAAAAACAATTACAGAAGAAGGGAAGTGTAGTGATGAAATCAAAGGCAGCCTTGGCAGTTGCCAACTTTTGCAAGCTGAAGATGATATGGAACATGAGGAATATCTCTTTGCAACCCAATCCAAATGAGATGAAACTTTGGCACTGTAGGTTTTAAAGTATGGTGGCACAATGGTGCCTTGTGGCAGAAATGGCTTGCCTGATCCATACTCTAGACATCTCTTAGCTTCAGAAAATTAGAAATGGCACAAGATGGAAGAAACTTGGACTGAGCAAAATGTTATTAATCCGAATGACCGAAATGCAGGTGGTTCAGACATGTAAACAGGATGAATGATTACACATTATTGAAGACTTTTATGCATTTTTATGCAGAAGGTACAAGACTGAAATGAAAACCATGAAAATGGTGGTTGAGCCATATTAAGGATGATACTGAGGTCAAACAACTTAGTTGTATGGAAGCTGTACACCGTACAATCGAAAAGAAAGGGTAGCTTTATTCATTCATGACCAATTTGCTGATCTGATAACAAATGTCATGTGGCCTCATTATCAGCTCATTTTTGAAAGCTGATGGAAAATTTTAACTTAAAAGAGTTCCGTGTCAGCGTCAGCCTTCTGCTCTGCATCATCCTCTGATGGACCAGCTGAGACTGGGAATTCACCAGGGAATGGGAATGGAAAGGAAAATCAGTCAGGGTGTATGACAGAAGGCCGATTAGCTACCATCCATTTTATGCCCCCGCCACAGGTGAAAATTCCGCCCACAACCACATTGTGCCTCGCGGAGCAATGGATGACAGGAACGGACTGCTCAAAGTACTATGCATTTGAAACCTTTTTTGGTTGTTCTTCACCATGTTAAAAAATGATGGTAAGTCCAAGTGCAACTGATATTAGGGCATTCTTCCATGCATTATTACACATGACCAGGTTATTGGTTTTTTTTTGCTGTTATTCCATACATTTCATGATGCACTAATCAAAGATGTCATTGAAGTTTTTAAGATACTGATGGGTAATGATAAACTTGACGTAGAGGAATTTTATGCATTACCAGGATAGCAAAACCAGGGTCATGGTTATAAGCAGGAGAAGGTATAAGATAAATATAACTGAAAAAGGAGATACCGTGGGAATGCAACTTAACTTCAGCAGGGGCATATTGACCTCAATGGAAAGGAAAATCAGACAGGGTATATATCAGGCAGCCGATTTGCTACTGCCTATTTTGCGCCCCTACCGAAGTTGAATTTCTCAACCTCCCCACCACCCCCCCATATATCAAAACACTACAAAAATCTCCTGCTTTGTAGGAAAGAAATTATAGGGTAAGCTGGAAAGGACTGAGTGACCTTTACACCTACATTTTTACGTTTCATAATTTTAAATGGAAAGTGATATTGATATTGGAGGAATGTTCATTTTCTTGAATTTTGCATCAAAAGTTTTTAAGGATTATGCAGGAAGGATGTGTATAATATTTCCAAATAATTAATTTTCCTTTTAGAAATCATTTATCATCGCTCACAGCAAATATAAAGCTACATGAAAAATAATTATCTCCACTCATTGGTAGGTAAAAAGAAATGCTTCTAGTTTATCAGCTTTTCACTCACTAAGAACTTTTATTTGAAATATTTATCTAGCTAGGAAAGGAATTATGAAGTTTTACATTCTTATCAAGTGTTTTACATGCACTGAAGCCATGCAGAACCCTTATATACAAAACATCTCATTCCATCCTACTGTTTGATATTCTTGACCCAAGCATAACATTTTCTCCTTATTAACCAGCTTTTTGAAAAGAAATTGTCCCTTCTTCTCCTTGAAGGTGATCACTCATGCTGAGGCACAGTTCTACAGGTGCAAGCAGCCCCAATATCTCACCTGAGTGGACATCCTTCATGTATTAGTTTAAACATCGAATTTTGGCAGAGTATTTAATCCTGAGGATCTCTTGCCCAAGCGCAATCTTGCTCTTACCCGGCACGCACAAATCCTCACATTCCATCAGAGGTCACTGGACAGCAATCAGGAACAAGAACGATGGCTGATTCTTCATCTCCCTAACCCAGCTTTTACCGCTCAACTCACTAAAACCTGCTGCCAAGTCTTACTTTTAGACAGCTGCACATTTCATCTCATCAATTTTGTGAAACTATATAGACTTTTATGCACTATTTTAGGCTCTTTTTCTTCTACCCTAAGTTTAGAATGAGCGAATGATCAATACGGTACTGCTACAAGGATTTCAGTTCCAAGCTTACTGAAATCCTGAAGCAAACAGCGTAACATTTCTTGGCAAACCAGCTGCACGTTTATCGGGATTTGACAATCCAGGTACATAACTGCTTGTCCATCTTGTTGCTCTACTGTCACAATTCAACCAGAACCGCAGGTCAGATTAGGACATTCAAGAAAATCAATACTGTGGTTATATAGCCGGCATTTTGTTAAAAAAAATGTTTATCTGTAGTTGACCACAGAAAATTATCACTGTGTGTTTGTTAATTCCCCCCCATTTTGAATTGCAGCTGATTTGTGAGATATTTTCTTTGCAATGCAAGCATGTCTATAAGAAGTACAAACATGTTCCAAAATGGTTGCATAACGTTATTTACATTTCAGAGCTGTAATTACCATGATAAGATTTGGCAAGGACTCCACACCAGAGATAAAGGAAGGAACACTGTGAAGTGGCTTGGCTCGTTAACAGTAGGACCTGCAAACTGTTTGCTTTTTATACACCATAACATAATTTTTCCTGTTATATGACATTTTTTCAACCCAGTGCTAGAGCCTTGGATGTGTAGGCTTAATGTTTGCATTGTTGGGTCTTGATTTTTTTTATGGTTGATGGATCAAAATCTAAACGTCACTTTAGCTGACATTGGGGGAAAACAGAAAACATTATGGTTTTCTATTTCAACTGGTAAAATGTGAGCACTCTGCCCAGCTTCTGGTAGTTGATTCACTCAGTGAATTAGTCCCCCAGTGCTACAAATCTAACAAGTATTTTAACTGAGGTGACCTTTCCATCCACAAGCCAATACTATATTGTGTGTTGGCAATCTAATGGGCTACTAGCAGATACCAGATAATTTACTTTTACAGGGAAAACTATAGTTTATACTGAAATCACACCTTGGGGTACTAATGCACAAATATTTAATGCATCCATTTGAAGTTCCTACCTTTGCTACTTTAATGGAGGCGTCAACATTTAAAATAAATGGTTTAACCTTATTTCAACAATAGTGAAGATAGGAATTTCAGATAAATGCGTTAAGCATTTGGGATTCACATGAGTAATTTGAGACATAACATAGAATGATAGAAAGGTTACAGCACGGAAGGAGGCCATTCGGCCCATCAAGTCCTCGCTGCACATGTGGTAAATGTACCATACTAGGGGGGAACAGGTAACTTTGGACATATAGGGCTCAATTTTCAAAGTAAAAAATGGGTGGGTTGGGGGCGGGAGGGCATTGAAAATTGCCACCATTTCAGACCCGCCTCCAACCCGCCCATTTCCGGTTTTCACGGGGGCAGGACGAGGGGTAGGTGGCCAACCCGCTCCCAGGAAGCGGGTCGGCCTTAAAACCTTTTCACTAATTCCTGATTTCAACTCCGGGGGGCCGGGATTCCTGGGCCTTCTGTTTTATGCCTCGTGAAAAGAGGCGAGAAGGCCCGAGACTGAAGGTAAATTCCTAGAAAGGCACAGCTTGTGGGCCTAGAGGAGCAGGAGTGCTTCTCCCAGACCCAACAAGCCTACCTGCACCGACCCTCCCCCCCCCGGATCGCGGATCCCCCACACCAAACGCGGACCCTGCCCCTGATCGTGGACCCCGCCCCCGATCGCGGACCCCCAACCCTCCTCCTCCGACCATCCCCCTCAGTGATGGCGGACTCCCGCGATGACCCCCGATCCCGCCCCCTCCCTACTGACCCCTGATCCCAGCCCCAATGACTTGCGACTCCCGTGCCCACCTATGCCCAACCGTGCCCTCCCCAATCCATGCAAACAAAGACTTACCTGCAGACGTCCTCTCCCTGTCTGGCCTCCCGGCCAACTGAGACTAGCCTGTCAATCAGCCGACAAAAAAAAATAAAATCGTCCTTACGTCAAAATCGTAAGGACGTCCAGGAAGCCCGTGCTAATGGGTTTCCCGACCTCAAATTGACCTCGCGCCCCCTTCCCAGCTCTGTTTGAAAATTGAGCCCATGGTTCCCAAAGCTGTCCACCAGTGGGGTTTTCTTCACATCATGTCTGGTTCTGTTGTAGACTAATTGATCGAGATTGATTGCTAAAATTAGACAACAATTCTATTATCATTGAATCATGTAGCTGTCAGGATGGTAGAAGGCAAACTAGATGGACCTTGATCTTTTCTCATCTAGCAATTCCTATGTCTCTATGAATTCCTATGCTAGTATTCATGGCATAATTTCAAGGCTTTGAGCCCTGATTTTTGGAGAGTAAAATCAGGCGGGGTGTAAAACAGGGGTCCGACTGAAACCTGCCCCTTTCATGCTGGGCGGGTTAGGTTAGAATTGGGGGCGCTAGTGTTTCTCTTCAGCTAAAACTAATTATGCTGATTAATATTGCTTTATTTTTTCAATCAGTTAATAGTTTCATTAAAAAAAAATGTGCATCTGAGATTTGGGTAACACAGTGGGATAGCTAGCATGCTGTCCTTTCATCTTTGGGTTCTGGGTGTGAATCCACACTAGACTGCTGAGGTAAAGGTGTTCTTTCTGTTGGTTGTAAGGGTTCCATGTGCATTAAGTTTCAAGCAATTAAGTTCACAACCCAATACTACTCACAATTAGCAGTTTTGTAAGTATGGCTGGTATGGAAAAACTCACACTGAAGCAGTGGGGGAGGGATGCTGTATTGAGGTTGCCGGTCATGCAAACGCCTTTGGCAAAATAGAAGGAACTGTATCGTTCCTGTGCTGTACCTGACCTTGGAAACCTTGTGGTTCATTGGTTCCAGAAGTGGAAACATGTTCCCTTTCCCCATACCAATATTTCTCATTTTAAGGAACACAATCATTCACTTTCCCTTTTTATTTTTGTTTTCTCTTTCATCCCCCACCACTTTCGTAGGCCAGTCCATGACACAAATCACTTACTAAATGTGAAGGCAACCTATTGCCAGTCTCTGGTCTCCACAAATGCCCCTCCCTGTTACAGAGCAGAATAATAGTGGCATGGTTAATTTGCTTTCAAATGTTTACTCTCTTTTCACTTGGCAGCCTGACCAAGATTGGAAACTTGTGCATTGTAGACCACCTTCAACTGAAAAACCGGGATATAGGAGACTTGGATTTGAACCTGGGCATCATACCCTGTCACAATGCATTTTCAGGACCAGGGAAATGAGGAGATATATGGTGTCGGAGTGCAGATAAAGAATCTGCTAGGGGAGAAGATTCTATTGAGGTGGGGGGAAAAAGAGACATTCCATTGAGTGGCGGGGTGAGAAATAGAGGAGAGAAACCCTGCTGAGTGGGGGTATGTCTTGCTTTGCTGAGAGGAAAGGATTTAATGGGTCCGTATTAGAGAGAATGCATCCATCATCAGCAACACCATGGGAAATCCATCAGTGGTGTTTAAAATGTATTAATACTTCAACATACTTTTTGACTGAGTTATGAGTTTATGATCATAAGACAGATACAGATGAGGAAGGCCGTTCAGCCTTCCATGCTTGCCCATCCTGAAAACCTCTACAATCTTTCCATCACAGCATCCAACTGTTTCTAAAAACGATTCCAGGGCTTTTACCACCATTACCCCACTTGGACATGCATTTCATGTGTTGATCACTCTTTGTGTAAAGGACGTCCTAATTTCAGTCCTAAATTTTCTTTTAATCAATTTGAACCTGTCCTACTGTTATGGTTCCATTAAGTGTTCTGGATTTACTATCATATACTTCCACGATGTCCCCTCCCAGTCACCTCCTTTGAAACTTAAAATGTCCAAATTTCTCCGGTCTTGTTTGTAACTTAATCGTCTTGCACTGAGGAGCAGTCTTGTGACTCTTCTCTGCACTGCCTCCAGGGTTTGAGTGTCACGGTGACAAATACGGAGTGTTCAAGGTGTGGTCTGAACTGTATGTTCAGCAAGAACTCTCCAGCTTGTACTCTACAGTTTTGACTATATAATTCAGCATTCTATTTGCTTTGTTGATTTATGCTCTGCAGTCACTCAATATGTTAAATGCTGAAATGGATGCTACTCAATGCAGTAAACATTGACCCAACTGAAGCGTCCAAAGGGAAGCTAGATTGATTACTCATCTGCAGAAGGTACAAGAATCTGAGTGTAGTAGGAAAAAGTAAAAAAAATGGCCTGAATCTGGACTTGGTTAATGGAGTAAGCTGGATAGGCTAAATGGATTTTTCTCCTTTTCGTATTCTTATGCTCTTACATCACTGCTTTCATAACATACACACTGAGGTGAACTTTTTCATAGTCTAGTTGAATGAGATGCACATAAGCAACTTTACCCCTCCCTGCTTTACAGAAGTTCTTTCCTTCCCAAGTCAGATCTGGTGGCGATATGAAATTCACCATGCAGGAAATACATAGTTCAAATCACAGTGCTAGCATTCCACAGTACAACATTGATCTGCTATGTTACTGGGCTGCCCTGATAGTCCCTCTTAAATATATGTCGAAGATTGGCTTGCAGTCCACGGGATGTCATACATTGGATTTGTGTGTGTATTAATTAGTAATTCCTACATTTCACTAATGAATATTAGTGAAATGTAGGAATTAAATAATATTCCATCTAATGATAGGCCATAGGGAATTCTCACGGTAGCTGTGCTGCACATAATTTGTTATTGGTAGAACTTGATTCAACCAATCAGAAATTACACTACAGAAACTGATCACAAATAGTGAACCAATCAGAGAGCTCCTTCATATGTCTTCAGGATGATATGATGTGGAGATGCCGGTGATGGACTGGGGTTGACAATTGTAAACAATTTTACAACACCAAGTTATAGTCCAGCAATTTTATTTTAAATTCACAAGCTTTCGGAGGCTACCTCCTTCCTCAGGTGAACGATGTGGAAACGATTGATCCTGAACGATTGTTCAGGATGATAGGTAGATCAATGGATCGATAGAGCAAGCAAGCGATCAATCAATAAATAGATTCCTCTCCTCGCTCAAAGAAATCTTCTTCCTCTTAGTCACCATCCAACGCCACACAACATTTTCCTGCCAAATGGGTTGGAAGGCAACCTGGTGTCAGTTCTCTGCCAGAGCCATTTTGGAAATGGCATTAGGTATTCAAGAGTATCCTTTCTTCCCTATAGAGAAGTTACATTGATTCCTGTAAACAGAGCCGCTTAAATGATAAACTTCTGCAGGGAATTGTGTGCCTAAACCTGCGTACTGACCTGCCAATGCACCAATCAGCCGCACCACTGGCAATGCCACCTTTAATGTGAATTGTCACTCACTGCCCCCATTTTGTTAACACAAGGATTTTCATTTTCTCATCACTTCTCTGACACAAGTGTTTACACAACTCACTCTGAATGAGCGACGTGAGCAAAATCTTGCAGAGCTGCAGTTGTAGTTCAAAAGGCGACTAACTTATTTCATAATGATAAATTGCAAAATAACTCAAATCTTGACTATTTTTTAACGGAAAAAGGCATCCCACCCTGTTGTGAAATCCGTTGACTGTCACTTTCAAGTTGAAAGTGTTGATGGACGGATTTCACTATACAGATATAAAAAATACACACACATATATACGCACCCACATAGATATATATAACTGCGCCAGCAATGCAGACAACCCAGGTAGCTATTATCAAAGGCGTCTGTAATTGTTATCAGCAATGTTATAAAGTTCAGTCCTAGGTCATGTCCCCTGAATGCCTCAATGTTATTTTAAACTTTCAGTACAAAACTTATCAGACTCATTTGTGACAGAACATGTTGCTGGGAAACAGTTTTTTTTCTTTTTTGATGTTTATACATAACTTTTCCACGTACAGAACGATAAGATCTGAGAAAAAAAAATCATTTCACAATGCAGGTCTCCTAAATGGAACGCAGGAATGAAATTCTCCGCCCATTGTGCTAGGACACTGCGAGCAAAATGTTTGGAAAAAGAAGGAACATCATTAGTGTTCAGCTGTAATCAGAGTCCATATCAGGGAACGTGCATAATGCTGAAAGATTTAGGAAAGAAAATGTTTGCTTTAAAATAATTGTTATTTTCTGCAACATACAATTACATTGCTGTCATCCTCTTATCTATTACTTATCATATGGCTGTGTTACTGGAGTTACCCAGCTCCACAAATGTTCATTTTCAGTCAGGGAAGTCTCACTGTGTTCAACTGCTTCCACCAAATATGGACAACATATTGCTTCAATTATGAACAACTGCAGGCTAAAGCCATGCACATCATTTGGAGCACTAATGAAATGGGACTGCAACTTTTAATAGATCCCAAATGGGGTAAAGTATCATTAGTGAGGCACAGATTATTTAATAATGAACGACCACCTGTACTCTACTGGCAGTCAATCAAAAGGAACAGGCACAGTCCAGTATAATTAGTCCCTTATGATTCAGTGTCAGCTTCTGCTACTATTTGATGCGCTACATTGTTTTATGGTCATTTGGAGTTTTCAAAAATCACCTATAAGGGGACTCAAGTTCCCAATTTCTGAAGATGAGGATGATTTGTTGACATCTCCACTTGTTTTATTAGGGACTCCTCAGTTAGGCTTGACTGTCTCAGTCTAGTTCGAATATTCAGTGATCACTTCCCTCAGAGGCTTGGTGGTAAATGAATAGTTTCAGTAAAGTACTCTGCTTTACAGAACAGGGTCCCTTGGTTTGATGAGTTAGCTGATCATTTTAATTTAATTCCCCTTCCATGAGTTCTACACGTGTGGTGTAAGAATCAGTTCTCTTGGTCTGCTGCTGGCACAATGTGCTCTAAATACCAGCACACTGAGTCCAGCCACTGGAACACCGCGCAGGGAAGTGTGCTGAGAAAGGCAATATTGGAAAGTCTATCCAAAGAGGATATGTGATGACTGGATGACTTGAGAGTGCTAGATTCATGAACATACTTGCATTTCTATAGAGCCTTTCAAAATGCTTTATGAATTACTTTGGAATGCATTTGTTATGTAGGTAAATGCATCCACAACATCGCATAAATATCTATGAAAAGAATGACCGGTTCATCTGTTTTTAGGTGGTAGTGGTTGAAAGAAGATTGTTGGCTGGGATACCTGTAGAACTCCCTGTTATGGTTTGAGTACCTTCAAACATGGTGGAGATATTTATTATCACACTGCTGGATACAACACATTGGGGGTAATTACCCCATTCTGTCTGGAACACTTGCATCAGGTTTTCAATTGAAAAAAATACTTTACATGATATCCTTTCCCAATTTTCCCCTCTCTTCTCTTGATGTCAATGATTTGGTTCCACTGGCACTGGCTGCCCTCTGGCACTTTGTCCAAATGGTCATTTATCATGTGTGAGCCTAGCCATTGAGTTTTGAAAGGCTATTCAGCTGTGGAGATCAACACAACCAAGCCTGTTTCTGTTCTTCCCCAATATCCATGCATATGGACCCTTCACCAGGATAATCATCAGAAGTGGGAATGCTGGCTAATTTTTCTCATTCTTGGACAAGGACACTGAGGCCATTGTAGCACCCCTACTGTAATACAACTCACTGAAGACTGTGAATCAAGCCTGGACCTTGCTGGTTTAAATGGCTCAGTATCACACCATACGGTGAGCAATGAGCCTGAAATATACTTTTTTACTTCCAGTGAGGACTGCTACTCTCTCATACAGATGTGAGAAAATCTGTGAAACTTTTCAGTGATGTGCCATCTTCACTAGTGAGAGGCATGATTAGGGAAACCAACAGAAAGAAACGCCAGGGCACGTGAGACACCCACATGAGAAATGAAGGAGACTAGACTTGTTTAGAGATGCTTAAAAAAAGTGTACCTTTGCTTCTTGTAAAAGTTCTTCATAGCTGCTGAGTCTCACGCATTGGCAGCCCTTGTCACGCTTTCACACAAGCAATCAAAAATCTCAATACCAATCTCTGGAATGAAAAATGTGTTTCAAAAAATGCCCAGTAGGAGACAGATAAGAAACATCCATGTCCTACTATGTTGATTGAGACTGGCCATTGTTTAACATCAAAAAAAATTGTTGTTTTACAGCAGCTGTTTTTGTGGAAAGTGGTGAGAGCTGTCAAATTTTTTATTTTGGTAAATTGATTTTATTAGCGTGAATGTTTTAAAATTCAGTCTGTTACAAAGAAATTAATTCATATCTTAGTTTAAATAATGACTGTTGATGTGGTTGGAGGGAGAGAAGTTGAGTCTGATTTGAAGCAGTTAGTCAGAATTTATTGGAGCTAAATATGTGATACGTGCAATATTGTTACTTACTGAAGAACTTATATCATAACTGTCATTGCATTCTGTTGCTCTGTCACATGACAGAACAAATGCTAACAACTTCTCGGGGAGATTAATGGAAAATAGTAGACTCCATGACCTGTGACAGACTTTACAGCATCTTAACCACTGCATATTGAAATAACAGTGGTGTTGGGGTGAGTTAGGGGCTGTAACAATCTTGGCAGCCAGAGGATATTCACAAGTCACTTGCCCTTTGCTCTTGTGGTTTATTACATCATCTAACCAACTCTATTGTGTTACAGCCTTGCAATACAACCCAACCCAATAATTGTTGTGTATTTAATCCAGGTTACAAAATAGGTTTGTATTAACAACCACAAAACTGTGATGTGTCTAAACTAACATGCAAGCAATCTATCTAAGAGTAACAGCAGTACAGATACCTATTATAATGTGAACTAAGATGTTAAAGATAAAATACAAGGTTGCAATTACACGACCAGCTAAATTTCTAGTTTAACTTCTGCAAAATCATCTTTGCACAGATAAAAAGAAATCTGATAAGCTGGCGCTTAATAAAAATGTTTTTATAGGAAGGTGACTGGTTATGGAACCGCATTTAAAGAAGTCTATAGTAAGATGGAAATTTGCACATTGGTTTGATAAATTCCTCCCTCCATCCAACGGGTAGTGTTGACAGAGAAGCTGGTAGAAATCATCAAAAACAAATCAAAGTGCCAGTGGATGAAGGTAACAGCAGACATGCATCTGTCATTGTAAATTCAAAGTGATTCAGTTCAAAGAAATTTTATTTAGGTGCAAATCAGGTTTTTGTTAATTCACTCTTTATGTGCTCGAGTTTAGATTAGACACAATAGGGTGGACTTTCTGATTGAGGGAAACAAATCATAAAAAATAATTATGACAGATTTCTATCTATATAGCATGCCATCCAACTTTCAGGTCAGGCTTTTTTACTGCCATCAGAAATGCCTGTTAGTTTGTTGTTATTTATAATAAACTTATCCCCCAATGATTTTATTTAGAGGTCCACAAAATTTCTGATGAATACACCAGTTTAGCAGTCAGTCATATACACACCCATAGAAAAAAGGGTGTCCAGGGCCATTAAGGTCTACATTTAAAGATCCCTATGGTAATATTTGCAGCAGCATTTAGTGGTTATGCCTGAACCTTTTTCTTGCTCTCTTTTTGTTTCTTTTTATTTCCACTTAGCTCATTGTTGCCAATCACTAGCTTTTTGAGCGAGAGATACGCATTTTATACTACTCACGTGGTGCCCCTAATGCTCACTGATCCCTGGGCATTTTAACTTGCCTTGCAATGCCTTGCATCTCATCTCTTCTGCAATGTGCAATGTTTCAGCACAAATGCAAAAGTGATAGGGTGCAACACATTGTGGTGTGGGTTTGTTGGTCCCCAAAACTTTGGTAGCTTTTCTTAGTTTAACAAGCACCAACTTCTGCCCAACCTTTCCTCTCTGCTCATTCTTCTGATCCATGTATACATCGTTCACTGAGGTCAGTACAAGAGCGGGAGAAGGGATTTTTAGAATTACTTGCCAGTTTGATAAGTGGCGCTTTCTTTTTGCAGGTCGCCTAAATTAAATTTTCATTCACTGAAAACTGTAGCAAAGTTCAAACAGAGGGTGGAACTAGTTCTGTCACTTGAAGTGTTCCTTGAGATATTAGCAAGCACCAAAGTGCCTATATATCCAGTTTTAAAGATTCCTGGTTTCATTATATTTGAAGCATTTAATTTGCCCAGGATTGCATAGGATGATGAAAAGCACTTGTCAAACAGTATTTGCAGTTAAATTTTTAACTCTATGGACACCCAAGATACACTTAAATTTTCTTTGCTCCCTTTGGAAGTCAAGGTACCAACTTTCACATTGGAAAATATAATCACTTAACTTCAAGCAAAACACATCCAATGAACTTGCACACAATCACAATGAGGAACTGTTGGAACTGCCCAATATAATGCACTGTGTAATCCTTAATGCATGGCTGAATGATGTAAAATTAACACTTTAAGAGGAATGTCAACTCAGTGAGGGTCACTTTATGTCCCATGCAAGTGCTGCAGTCATATTTCCTCAACAAGAGTCAAGTGTGATATTTGTTTACAAAATGACACAAATATATTACCTAACATCGTTTTACCACCGACGGTCCCTTCTTAATTAAATTACATTAATGGGACCGATTTTCATCAGGGTCATTTCAGGCTGGAGCTGTAGGCATATGCAATATAAATTGGACTGCAGTGCATTACTATATAAAGCAGGTCTCAAACGTGCTGATTGCCAGGGCTGATGAATTCATCTCATTCCCCATGGACTGCAGAAAACAACATGATTGGGCTGTGGGTTTAGCAGCCATTGAAGGATTCCCACAATTGTACACATGTGGCCATCAGGGCTCCTGCCAACAAGCCCAGTGCCTTCGTGAACCGTAGGCGGTTTCACTCCCTTAATGTCCAGCTGATATGACCACCCGCAGTGGTTCATGCAGGTGTGTGCCCCCTTTCCAGGCGGCGCTCATGATGCCGACATCTTACGGCACTCCAGCATTCCCCGTCTTTGATGAGGAGCAACATGTCACAGGCTGGCTGCTAGGAAATGAGGGATATCCCCTCCAGATGACCCCTTAGTTGATGACCCCACAAATGCCTGCGGAGATCAGATATGAAAATAGATATGGTTCAATCAGAGCAGTCACCTACCAAGCCCTGGAAGATGGGGGTCTTTAAACAATGATGCCGCTGCCTGGCTGCCTGGACCTGTTTTGGGGGGGGGGTGCCTGCATTACAGCCCTGAGAGAGTCCCGAGGCTCATGGTAGTGCGCTGCCTCCTGCGTAACTTTGCCATGCAACGGGGAGAGCCACTGTTGCTTACAGATGAGGAGGAGGAAACAGATGAATGGGAGGATGCAATTGCAGTGGGCGATCTCCAAAATCAGCCTGCAACCAAAGCTGTATACCAGCAATTCAGTGAACATGGCTGCTCCTAAATGACTCTTTCCCCCCATCCCCACCACACCCTCCCCATTTCCTGCCCAGAATACCATTTGAACCAATCCATCCACCCTCCAATAAAGATCTTCCATCCCTCTGACCATCATTCATATACCTACCTAGCTTTGCCGTGTTCACTTCTCCTATTGAAACACTCTGCAGAGCGTATCAGAAAAACTAAGGGCCTTACACTTTAATCGTGTTCACAAATGCCAAAATAAATAATAATCATCCAGGCGTCAGTCCAAAGTGCTTTTTTACATCTCATCTCATATCCTGCTCCTTCGATGAGATGCTCCCCCAGTGGCTTGAACATGGAAGGTGAAAGGCTGCTGAGAAAGTGAGATATAAGATCCACTTGGGTGAGATATAGGAGGGCTACTGGTGCTCTTAGAACTGTACAGCAGTGTAAATCAGCACTTTTAGAAATGGGAAAAAGAACTGTGTGTTCAGAAAATTAGTAATTTGGTCTGATTCAAGAAATTAGCAACAGAATTACATAATACATCGAGTGTATCCTAAACAGCTTATATAATACATAATTACCATCATCTTTCACCTCCCAATACACACTAAAATACTGTACAAAGAGACCTTAGGGGTCTGTGTCAGAGTGGAGAGGTTGTGAAACACTCCAGTGAAGCGCCTTGGGACATTTTACTACGTTAACGGCCCTATAGAAATGCAAGTTGTTGTTGTTGTGGCTTTGCATGCCTGCTCACTTGTAGCCTTAACTCATCTCCAAACCAGCTTGGGGTATGTGATAAAGAAAACAGTCCAACTCCTGTATGTTTGCATTAACAGTCCGTGTATCAAAACAGAGCATTAACTTAAGTTGTTGAGTGGACATTTAAGGGTATTTTGACTTTAAATCGCTTTAAAGGGAACATTACTGTAGAATATGGGCTTTCAATATAATGATTGGTATTCTAAAAAAAAATTTAAAATAAATCCTCCAAGTGGATCAGAGATTTTCCAAAGTTCCATATCAGAACTCCCCATGACAGCCTGGAGATTTTCCACTATCCTCAGTAAACGGCTCTTCTAAGATTGCTTTAGATCAGTATCTGAATAGTCCTGTATGGGAGAAGTTGAAGCTGGTAGAATTCAGTAATAATGTCCTGTACAGTGCAGTGGGGGTATGAGAGCAGATTAAAAATAAGATTATCTTCTATCAGGTACGGGTTTTATTAATTTTCTCTCATCAATTTTCACCTCCTTCCTTGGCTCCGAAAGACGTTAACTCCTTGCCGGGGTTCGGTTCCACGGGTGCCCTCTAGTCCTTTGCCTGAGTGCTCGCTATTCATGTGTGAGCTTGACAGTAAGTCATGGCAGGCTAGTAGACTGCAGAGGCATCACAACTGAGCCCAATCCTGTCCTCACTCAAAACTCACACACGGTGGATATAGAGATAGTGATCATGAGCAAAAACCTTGAAATGACTTCCCCCTCCTTAACCCAGGGGCACTGAGGGCAATTGTAGCATTCCCACTGCTACCTTGGCTGAGATCAGCTAATTCAGCATAGACCCAGTATCAAACCCAGGATCTTCCTGAGCTGTATAGCTCATGTACTCACGGGATAAACTGGCTGAGCCATTGAGAAGTCAGAGTTATTCTTATGATTTTATTGCACAATACCTATCTTTACATTGAAAATACTCCTCACACAATAATGTCACGTTGAGTTTTTCAGAATACAAGTGTATTTCCATCTGTACATACTGTGGTAGATAAAATGTTGGTCTGGAAACATACCTTTGTCTGGAAGCAGCAGAACAGTTGGGTCAGGTAGGGGTGCTTTCTTGCTAATGCCAGTATCCTCTTCTCTGTCATTGTGCAGTCCACGTCATCGTCTTGGAGTATGACATCTTTCTTTAGCACCTTCACAGCATAGACCTCATCTGAACCTTTTAGCTCAGCCAACATGACCTACAATTTATAAATGAGAACAATAATATTTGTACTCTATTACAAGCACTGGATCCAGAGATGTAGAATCCTGAAATCAAGAGTCCATTCACACCGCCATGACTAATTTTCAAAAATACAATATTGGATTGAAGAAGGAAGTAGATGCAGTAATGATGTTCTACCCTAGATGTCTATAGCATGTTTCACAAACATTGAAGTCAATGGATAGTAAAATCGGGTGGGGTATAAAATGGGTAGCTGATCCGATCCTGTCAGTTTCTTGCTGGACTAGGTTAAAATTTCTCCCATAGTGTAATACAGACCTGTCAAGTCTCATTTATTAAAACTAAACAGGACTCTATGGGTTGAAATTCATTTCAGCCTGTTTCCTGGGAGCGCACGCCAAAATCCATAGGCATGAGGCTCACCTGAAATTGGGTCTTGTCAGCAAATTGCCACTAGCTGCGAATGCTAATCGGACGTCCAGAGGCAGCTCATTGGTTTCACAAGGGCGAAGTTGGGCCGGCTGCCTCCTTGGTAGTGGCCCTCAGGTAGCTCCTGGGCAGGGGTGGGGAGGTGATCAGGAGGGGGATGAGCAATCGAAAGCGGGGGGCGATCGAGAGGAGGAGGAGGCAATCAGGAGGCAGCATCGCGCTGGCCGGCAACTGCTCATCCAGGCTCTACATTCAGATGGAGTTCAGTGTGAATTCTGACAAAGTGTAAACATCTAAAATGTTAACTTTCCATAGATGCTGTCTGACCTGCTGAGTGTTTCCAGCATTTTCTGTTTTTATTAAGAAAAGATAATGGCTGTCTTACAGAGGACATTATACTTGTTTCGTATTTTATTTATTAAGTAACACAGGTCTGAATTACTGATTCAGAATTCTACGTTTTAAAATTTTATGTCAAAATAATTATTATGGGTTGCAGTATGTCTCTAATCTCACAACCAAAAAGCAATTACTGGTGTTCCCAATGGATAGGTGCCTAAAGCATTCCCCACTGGCTGTGATGACTCTACCTCTGATACACAGGAAAGAATGGATAAAGCACAGGAATAATTGTGCAACGCTCACTATTTGGTTACAGTTCCTATTGGTATTCATGTACCGTTGAACTGAATGTTTAAACTTTTGAGATCCCAGATGGGCACCCAGAAGTGTGATCTGCACTCCCAAACTGACAGACTCACTGCATAATTTACTCCAGCGGTTCACTTCTGATTCTGAGCCCTGGTTGGCTCAGCAGCCTGCTGGCATGTAATACAATTTATGATATATCTTAATAAGTAGCAGGATAACAGAACCAAGGCTTTAGCAAACTGCAGCATTTCCACCACAGTTCTTATTGGTACAGTGTAACTGTCCCCCTACTCCTCGGCTGAAGACATTGGCTTGTGCTGGGCTGAGAGTCCAGAGGTGACAGCAGCCATTCTTCATGCATGACCTATAACAGCAGTTTATATTGTGAGGTCTCCTTGCTCGAGGCACTAATTTACATTCCATAACATATGTTTGATATTTTGCTGGGATCTTGTATTACGCAAAATAAATGCTTTATTTGCCTACAGAACAATGTTCAAAGTAATTCATTGCACTAGTTAATTGCCCTTGGTGTTACGCACAGTCAGTTAATGAATACAAATTATTTATAAAGAAGATGGCAGCGGAATTGGAAATGGTAAAGAAAATCAGGAGGGGTATAAAACGAGCCATCAATTCGCTAGCACCCATTTTTCGATCGGCGCTGAAAGTCAAAATTACCCCCTCTATTGGCCAGAGCCTGCGACGACATTGTGAAAGTTGACATAGGAAAATTGAATGGGAAATATTGACATAGCAATTTATAATGGCATGCCCAAAAATTGTGACAACAGGAAGTAAGGTTTGTGGACAGGAAATGTGCACCCTACACAAGGTTTTTAATATACTTATGACTTATACTGGGATATGGTTTCAGCAACCTCTGCAGTACTTCACCTAGTCACCATTCTTCATGTGTGACCCTAGACAATCAGTCTTAATGATGTTCACCAGACATCTGCAAACATGTATTTTACAGGGTCACTGTTCAGGATCAGGAATTCTGTTAATTTCCCTCTCCATAGCACAAGGACGTTGAGGTGAATTGTATTGACTCAACTACTGTCCTGGGGTTGAAATTTATTAACTCATCATAGACCTGGGCTCTTCCAGGTCTGTATGGCTCTGTACCACTCTATGCACTGCCATCTGGGAAACCATGCACTTAAAGGGGTATGAATGGTGAGGGCCCCTCTTTTAGGTCAGTGATAGAATCAATCTAACATAAAGTGTCATATTTCCAATTATAAATAGATCATTCATATATATATATATATAGACTTTGCTGCTTTCACCTCAAAGAAAATAAGGGTGAGAGGAATCACAGAGGGGCAATTACACAAGTGGAATAATAAGCATTCATAATGTAGAACATCTCCCTGGTAAGTATGGTGTTGAAACAGATACTGTACACCAATTCTGAAACATACTACCTCTGTACTGTGGGGCACTCACCTTGCCAAAGCTGCCTTTCCCTAATACTTTAATGAAGGAGAAATCTTCTAAGCTATAATGCCTGATCTGGAATTGTTTCAACTCTCCATTTTCACCATTTTCACCAGGTGTCAGCACTTGTTTATCTGCTCCAGCTCCTTTGTGTTCATCTCCTCTATTATCAAATGAAAGAGCTTTTCTAATGTTGTTTTCAAGTTCTTTTAGTTCTGGGGAAAAAAATTTAACCATTGACATAGGATTTAACTTGTATTCATTTATTTTATAGAAATAAATTTTACTTATTACTATAGTCCAGCTTTTTACACTTTGTTTCTCCCCATACTTGCTCTCTACCCATTCCATCCCTCCCCCCACCACCAAACCACGCACCCACACCACTCTCTATCTGAGAGAAAAGACAGAACTTGCATTTATATAGCGCCTTTTACGTCCTCAGGATGTTCTAAAGTTCTTCACAGCCCAATGAAGTGCTTTTGAAATGATGCAGGAAAGGAACCTGCTGCCACCCTCCTGCCAATGCCACCTGCAACCGGCTGTGAGGAGATGAGCATGACTGGTGGGGGTAGATTTTGACTCATAGAATTTTACAATACAGAGGAAGGCCATTTGGCCCATAAGGCCTGTGATGGACCTCAGAAAGAGCTATCCACATAGTCCCTTTCCCCTGCCTTTTCCCATACCCTTTCAACCATTTCATTTTCAAATATTTATCCACTTCCCTTCTAAAAGCTATTACGGATTCTGCTTCCGCCACCCTCTGTAAAAAAGTTTGGCTAATCACTCCCTTTATTCTTTTGCTGATGATCTTAAAATTATGCTCTCTTGTTATTGGCTCACAGGCCAATGGAAACAGTTTTTCCCCATTTACCTTATTAAAAGTCATAATTTTGAACCCCTTTATCAGATCTCCTCTTAACCTTCCCTGTTCTAGTGTAAAGAGGTCCAGTTTCTCTAATCTCTCCTCTATTCGATGTATCTCACTTTTTGCTTCGCGCCTCTCCCGAAAACTGATATCTTAGCTCAGGTACGTGCCATGTGGATTAGTGCAGCTGTGAGCTTGCATCCTACTTTGCAGCAGAGCACATTCGTACACAACTGTGAAGTGGCACAGACAGATGCCAGCTCCATTCTTTCTGCTTCATCGTCGCTGGGTCAAAGTCCTGCAACTCCCTACCTAACAGCATTGTGTAAGTACCTTCACCACACGGACTGCAGAGGTTCAAGAAGGCAGCTCACCGCCACCTTCTCATGGGCAACTATGCAAGGGCATAAATGCCGGCCTTGCCAGCGACGCCCACATCCCAAGAATGAATATTAAAAAAGGACATGTTGACCGTCTTTGAAAAAGACACTGTATTTTTTGTTTCCCCCTTTGCTCTTCTGACAGTATTCATTTTTGCTGGAGATGCAGGGGTGCCAGCAGCACTCTGGTACCTTAGGCAACTGGTCATTTTCATGTGTGCACCTAGAAAACTAGTATTGACACATTATTTGACAATGAGGTACATTGCATCTGAGCCCAATCTCCTCACCCAGTATGTGCACGCATGTGGAGTTCCCAGCACGGGGCCACTAGTTAATGATCCAGGAGCAGGCACCCTGCTTAATTTCTCCCCTTCCTGTCCCAGCAGCACTGTGTTAAATTGTAGCTCCTCTCCCTGCTGAAATCAGCTAACGCTGCACAAATTGGGGATTGAATACGGAAGCTTCCTGGTCTGTACAGTACCTTACCAGACAGTACATTTACTTACTGAGTTATCAGGGGAGCTCATGAAGGTGTATTGTATAAAGTTAATAAATGATCCAAACATAAACATTGACCAGAAAACCTTAAGTTTCAAACAGAAGCAGAAAATTCAGATACACCACACAGGTGACTAATTTCAGACTAGTCACAGATAGAAAGCATACTTACTTCAGAGGAACCCTTTTAAGCTCAAACAGCTGAACATGTGGCTCACAACAAGGATATTCAAGAATACGTAAGCTGCCTACCACTCAGCTGGAGGAGTTTGGTTAGTTCTCAGGTCAGCACCGGAGGGAAGATTGCTGCTATTTGCGTTTCCAATTTTGCTACAAATAGTGGACAATTGAAATCTTTCCCCACGTGGAGCGCCATCTTGAAGTGACATGTTTAGAGTCAAAGAGAGAAAAAAAAACACCTTTCGTGTTGGTTTTCCTTGAACTATGCCCCCTGCCCACTGGGCCATGGCACTGCCTGCCAATGCGTGGGTCTTTTGCACTTTGGTACCACAATCAAGTAGAAAAGGGGGGGAAAACTCTAAATCATAAATGCTAAAGAAACGAAGTGAGTTTTTAGGAATCACCTAAGATTTGTCAATTTCTTGATCTTACCCTGATCGCATGGCGATGTTGGTGCGGATTTTGATCTGTCTTCCTCAGATGGTGCTGCTCCTGGGATTGATTGCTGTGGGTCAGAACCTGTGTTCAACTAAACCAAAAAAAAAATACATATATATACATAAAAAGGACCAGAATCAGCCTACACCATGTTAGAACACAGGTGCACTTGTACTTGATAGGAAGAAGATACATTTAATTTGGATGAGATTAAGTCGCTCCAAAAATAATTATAGGATTATTTTATATACAATGACATTTGTGCTCCATATTTAACCAATTTCTTTGTATTGTTCAAATATGAAATTCAAACAAGAGTAGGCTGACTGTGTTTACACTGTTCTTGCTACTTAATTTCTGAGTGCTTAAAAGATGTACAGAAATTTGCATACCTGGTTTAAAATGGCACATGTCTTGAAATTAGGAATGCTGCATATTCGTGCATTGCATTTGTCTCCTGTTTTAACTGTGATGCTAACTAAATAGATGGCTAATTCACTTAAATTAAATGGCTTAGTGCCTCTCTTAACATAGTAACCAAAGGAATTTCATCAAAGCATTAAGTATTCATTTGCTAATATTCAAGGAATCTAATTTCAAGATGACTGTGATTTGAAACAAGCTAGTGCGCACAGATTTAATCCTTTCAATGCTGCTAATGACTATACATCGTTCCTGGATTTTTATTTTATTTTCTCTATTCTTTTTCTTCTGGTTCTGAAGAATGAAAGACTCAAGGAGGTAGAAATTGGTGATGGCCCATGGAGCGCATGGCCCAACAAGGCTTAGCTGATCTTGTCCTCGGGCCTCATTTGCTTAATTTGGGTAAGCTGCCAGTGCCAGTTGAGCTTCCACATGCAGCACGCCCATTTTGCCGGCACAAATGTCAGGCAGCTTGCCTGGAGGTAAGTCTTGGAACAGAAGTTGAAGTGGCAACTAGTTGGCGTGGGGGGGGGGGGGATGGTGATCGCTGATCCTGTGAAGTCGGGGAGCACTTCTGTTCCTCCTGGTTCCAGAGCAACACTTGTGGAAATTTTTTTTAAATCAACCTTTTGTTGCTAGTCGCTGCCTGCCCCGCTCATCACAGACCAATTTCTGTAAGGAGGCCAAAATCCGGCATTAGGCCCCCTCATTTATATATGCCAGGGACCGAACACCTGTTTTAGATGGCTGCCAGGGATGCCTGAAAAATGGCTTGACCCAACATTGGGTCTCCGAAATTGGGCCTTGTTGCACCCATTTTGCGTCCGTAAAACAGGCACAGGGAGGTCCAATTTCTACTCCAAAGGACCTTAAATTCCAGGAATCCTGTCTGTCAGCGGAAGTTTGGCGAAGCGGAGCTATTTGCTGCCGATGCTCAAATTCTGTGGACGGGGTCATTCGCGTGTTTGGAGTGGGTGGCCCATGCCTGTAAGGGCACCTGTGGTGCCTCCCCTGATGGAGGCTCAGTAATTCACAGCAACGCCCTGCCACTCTGAGGGCGGAAGAGAAGCCCAGGAAGGGCCCAATGAATGATCCCCTCTGAGAGCAAGAACCTTTGACTGCTAAGGGTTTGAGGCCTTTCCTGGTGCCTCAGTGGGACTGGTGCTAGCTCTCAGTTGGTGAGAGTACCCGAGACTTTCGCAGGGCGCATTAGGCAGAATTTCCAGCGTACACAAGAACTCTTCCAGACACGCCTTCTTGACGTGGGGGGAGCAGGCAGAAGATGCCCTGAAGCCCTCTCCCTACGGAAAAATGGTTCACTTTAAAACATGGGGCCCCCAGGTTTCTGCCTTGGCCCTGACTGCAGTTACAGGCCAAAGTTCCAACAAACAGGATTAACTCAGAAAAGAATCTCTCCTGAGGATTTAGTGGCATCAGCATTAAGTCTCTACTGATTGTTTTCTGTGAACACTGCCTGTCCCAAACAACGTAGCACATTCAAGGCAATCTAGTTTGACACTGATGATACATACATTGCTTCAGAAACCTGTTGTGTCAACATAAAGAAAGACTTATCTGAATTTAATTGCTGTTTAAATGGGTTAACATGGATCACTTTGTACAGAGGGCATAGTAGGTGACTGAGCACTGAACTCCCAGCTCTACCTGACTACCCTCAGCTGGTCGTGGAGGGGTCTTTAAGTGAAAACAAGGCTTTCTGCATCAGAAGGGAGTAGGGGGAAGAGGGTCTACCTAACACACACCTTGGGTTTTCTTAATTCTGAATTCTCTCCTCTCTTCCACACAACCATTTTCACCACCAGAAGATCAATCGTGCAGCGGCATTCACAGTAGCTGTGGAGATGCACATAGTACAGACTGACCTGACCTCCTAGTAAAAGGATGTGTGTTAGGGATGAGAAACGGCTCAAACGGAAAACAGATGGGGGAGAAAGAGAAAAAGTGGCAAACAGAAAAAGACATTTCAGAGGTGCTTGGATTCTGTATCCACAGTGTAGGCAAATAAAATGATTGAAGGAATCATCCCACATTCATCAAATCCGCTCTAAACTTTATGCTTCTGTCCCGTAACTTCTCCCTGTTGCCAAACTTCCAGTTGACCTACAATGTCAGTTATGTAATAGTAGATCAGCTCTTAATAACACAGAAGATGGTTACGGATGGGCAATATAAGAAATACCACAGAAATTGAATGTCCATCCCTGGGGTCACTTATACTGAGGAATAATCTATTTTTATATCATATTCAGGATAACAATAATTGCTGAACTCGGAGACCACACACTGGGAGACAGTACTGGGGAGGAAGGGGAAGAACTGGATATCTGCCAAGAAGGCATGAAGCATAATTTTGTCTTGGGATGTTTGCTATGTTAATTTTAAAGGCGTTGTGTAAATGTAAGTTGCTATTATCACTTGTGAAATTAAAGCACACAAGCATGGGCTTCATAGCCATGTCTGTTGAATGTGAGTAGATATAAATTGCTCTGTCTCTAATGAGACATGCACAAACCAATATCTCGGGATGTAACCTAACAAGTTCTACTGGGTAACATTTATAAAATCCTATCCTTGCTTTGCTTCCATCCTTTATTACTGTTCACGTAACCATCAGCAGAAATGCATATGCCTTTTTAATAAATAAGTTAATATTAATTTATCATACAAAGTACTGCTGATGATATGAATTTTTGTTGCCATCTATTTAAGTGAAGCAAAGACAATTGACCTTCATTCAAAAGGCTATAGGATTGGCAGGAATAGACCAAAAAAAACAGGACAAGGAGCAGAGCTGAATGGATTAGGGAGCTTTGAAATACATTTTGCCTCAAGGCCATGGGAAAATAACAATCATACCAGACAACAGGAAAAAAGAATTTAAAGCTGTGGCTTTCAACTCAGTTAACTCCTTGTCTACTAGAGGAACAAAATGAATGCCATAGCCCCTCACCCCTTCTTTATTTGCAGTACTGCCACTGGTGCAGCCCTAATTTTAGTGACAGCACTATAAGGTGCTGCTACCTCTGGAGGTACTGAGGCCCACCTAAAATGGTGATTTTCGCTGCTGCTTTCTGTAGCGGCACTGCTTTACCATCTTATCTGGTTGTGGCTGCCTGTACTGTACCGGTCTCCCCAGTTACTGGCAGGAACAATTATAAATAACAACTTTGAAGCAACTGCACAAAAGCAAGCTTCCACATCGACAGTGGCTTGTCTGTTGTTGGTTCCAATGCTGTGACATCCACCACTCAATATAAAAGATGCACCATCAAACACACCAGCAGCCCCGAGCTACATTGTGAAATGGCTTCTCAAAGTGGTTTTGGAATAAAGAGAGCAATATTCGAAGGATCAGCTCCATCAAACCCATTTCCAGAAAAAAAAACAGGGCACATCCATGAGAGATATATGAATGGTTCTGTCCAGGTATGAGACGGATGCCCGGATTTTAACTCACCACCCCACCCCACCTTACCCTCCTCTCCACCCCAACCTGGCAGAAACCGGGAGGTGAGGGGACAGTTAAAATGAGGTGAATGATTTACCCACTCCTTTCCCACCTCGATCTGCCCGGCTGCAATTTTAAATTACAAGCAGCACGGACACCTGCCCCACGCCGGCAGGGCTCTCTTTAAATATGCACATCGGGCTCTGATGATGTGAATGGGGCACAATCTGCTATTTTAACTGGAGGCCTAAGCGGAAGAGCAATGATGGCCTCCTTGTCCTGCTGGGAACTGGATCGTGGGCCAGAAAAAACACAGGCCGGTAAGTTTTAAAAAAAAAAGCTTTCTTGGGGCTCCCTTGACCCACTATTCCTCCCCCCACACTTACCACTTATCTGACTGCCGTGGATCATTCCCGCGGGTTCCCGGCAGCGGTCTCCTGCTACCCGAATTTTCGTTCCCACCCACCGACCGAGCAGTGATTTCTGCTGGGTTCGGGCGGGAGTTGGGGCCTGGATATGGGAATGAGGCCCGGGAGTTAAAATCTCGTGCAGGTGGTGGTGCATGGGAGCAACACCACCTGCATGTTCCCCTCCAAGTCGCACACCATCCTGACTTGGAAATATATCGCCGTTCCTTCATCGTCACTGGGCCAAAATCCTGGAACTCCCTACCTAACAGCACTGTGGGAGTACCTTCACCACACGGACTGCAGTGGTTCAAGAAAGCGGCTCACCCCCACCTTCTCAAGAGTAATTAGGGATGGACAATAAATGCTGGTCTTGCCAGCGACGCCCACATCCCATGAATGAATTTTTAAAAAAGGACTGGGGACATAAGCATAAGTTACGAAAGCATAGAACTAGGTTAGATTCTAGGGGATGCTTATCTCTGAAATAGGCTTCTGCCAGGTGCAGTGAGTGCAGATTTGCTGTAAGCATTCCAAATGGAGCGACACGAGTTCCTGAGAGTGGCCTACTCAGTGTGGACTACAAGATTCTGTCCAAAGTCATCGTCAATCAGGTCAAGCCAGTTCTGGAGGTGGTGGTTCACTCGGACCAGATCTGCGCTGCACCCAGCAGGAAAATATCTGATAGCCTGGCACTACTCAGGGATACGATCGCCTACGTATAGGACAGGAGGGGGGTGAACGCCTGACTCAACAGCTTAGGCCAGGAGAAAGCCTTTGACAGAATATCGCACACGTACATGATGGACATGCTCTCCAAAATGGGGTTTGGGGAGGGAATCCGCAATTGGATCTAACTGCTCTACACAAACATCAGTAGCGCAGTTTCAATCAACGGTTGGGAAGCTTTCTGAGTCAGGCACGGCTGTCCTCTCTCCTCCATCTTGTTTATGTGTTGTATCAAGCCCTTTGCCGAGTCCATCAGGAGGGATACGGGCATAAGAGGGATGACGATCCCAGGCAGCGGAGGCACTCAGGTCAAGGCCTCCCTGTACATGGACGATGTCGCCGTCTTCTGCTCGGATCAGCTGTCGGTCCGCAGATTGATGAGCATCTGCGACCAGTTCGAACTGGCCTCGGGGGCTAGGGTAAATCGCAGCTAGAGCGAGGCCATGTTCTTTGGGAACTGGACCGACCGATCCTTTGTCTCCTTCACCGTCAGGTCAGATTACCTGAAGGTGCTGGGGATCCGGTTCGGGGGGGCTGGGGTGTGCACCAAGAACTGGGAGGAGCTTATTGCTAAAGTAAAGAAGAAACTGGGACTGTGGGATCGATGATTCCTCTCGATCGTGGGTAAGAACCTGGTCATCAGGTGCGAGGTGCTCTCGATGTGGCTGTACGTGGCTCAGGTCTGGCCCATACCTCGCACCTGCGCCTCAACAGTCACCCAAGTCATTTTCCACTTTATCTGGAGATCAAAAATGGACAACGTCCGCAGGGATACGATGTAGAAATCTCCAGAGAAAGGGGGGGGAAACTTACCCAATCCTGATGGCCACCTTTGTCTGCGGCTGCAACAAGCTGTGCACAGACCCTCGGTACGCAAACACAGTGTCACTATATGCTGAGGTTCTATCTGTCCCCGGTGTTGCAAAGGATGGGTCTGGTCATGCTGCCACTGAACGCTTTTGACCACAAGTCGATCAGGAAGTGGTCCACACGTAACGTCCTCGAGACCCTGCAGGAAAGGAGATGGTGGATGCTGTCGGTTGGTTCCCCGAGCAGACTGTCAAAGTCATTTGGCAGAACGCCTCATCGCCAGAACTTTCAAACAAGCATCAAGACATAGCTTGGCTGGTGGTGAGAAGAGCCCTTCCCGTCACATCCTTCATGCATACCCGGTGTCTCAGTGCCAATGCACCTGTCCCCGAAGAGGCTGCGGTGGGGATGACCGTCACCCATCTCCTTCTGGAATGTGCCTTTGCTAAGAAGATCTGGAGAGAGATGCAGTGGTATCTGTCCAGGTTCGTCCCGAACAGCTCTGTAACACAGGACTCTGTGCTCTACGGACTGTTCTCAGGGATGCACCGAGACAAAAATCAACTGATGCTGGAAGACCATCAACTTGGTGAAAGACGGCCTTTGGTCTGCCTGAAATTTGCTGGTCTTCCAGTGCAAGGAGCTGTCCTCGACCGAGTGTTGCAGACTGGCACATTCCAAGGTCCAGGACAACATGCTGAGGGATACACTGAAGCTGGATGCGGCCGCTGCAAAGGCTCTGTGGGGAAAGGCCACCATTTAAAGCCCTCCTGCCACTGTGTACCGAGAGGCTAGAATCAGAGAAAAACCCCCTCGGGCAGAATGTAAAATAACAAATGAATGTAATGAAATGTAATGTACTTGTAATGTATTGTAATCAATAAGCTGTATTGACTGTAATGCAATGAGGCACCCTAGAGCGTCATGAACTGTAATTATCATGTATGATGTGTAACTGTATTGTTTGAATCATATTTGAATTGTACTTTATGTATCTTGCAAATTGTATAATCTGTATTGTCTATGTTTGAAATGTGATATGGCAACTGTACTGTATGTATCCTTACAAATTTTATGAATAAAGTGTATTTTAGAAAAAAATCTGTACATAGAAGGTAGGTGGGTCCTCCAGGATTGTGTCACCAAGTGTTATCTACATCATTAAGACCCCGATTTGGATGGGAAAGATGCCTAATGCTTATTTCAGGCAGGTGCCTCAGCTGGCCAGTGGTAGGCGTCTGTGAAAGTTACAATAGGCCGATGGTCGGGTTAACGGGGTGGTAAGGTCACAAACCCCATTTTTAAGCCCTTAGCGCCCCATTGATGATGATTTTCCCTAGTGAACATCAGCCCCGTGCTAACAGCAAATCTAGCATCCTTGCCATTTTTTTCAGTGGATCTTAATTTGCAATGAAATTGGGTATTTAACTTGTTCAAGGACTTCTTTTGCGCTTAGGTTAATAGTGCAAGTGATGAAGAGGGCACAGCAGTTGAATGTATGCAGCAAGACATGGTTGACACAATGGCACAATACACTAGAGCACCCTAGAACACAGCATCACGGAGCAATGAGGCTTGAGTGGATGTGCACCAACACTCACATAAAAGATCTCAAAGACAGTTTCAGTGTCGTGGGGCAGCTAATAATGGATTTCTGTACTTCCCCAGAGTAGGGATTGGGAAAATGGGGAGGTGGGGGGAGTGGCCACCAGATTGCTCTCTCACACTGCCTAATGGCTGGATAAGATGGGCACTGATAGAAATCCAGGAACAGAACTTCTCAGTTGATGAGTAGCACTACAGAGACCAGACAAAGGAGAGAATATTTGTTATTTTAGTAAACCCTATAAGGTTTAATAATCTGAAGGATTCCCATTCTGAGATACTTTAAAATCATGAATAAATAAATGTTTGGATCAAATTTTGACACAGGACAGGGATGACAGAGCTGGATAGGTCATACAGCCTCCACTTATTTCTATGTTATATTCCTGTTTAGTTAGGAACTTCAGCAGATAGGCGACTAGCAGTGGTAACAGTGAGTGAAACTGCCACCTCCATTTAATGTTTAATTCTTTCACCTCAGTTTGCACTGAGGCTGAAAACAGAAGGTAATGAATGAAAATATTAAGAAAGACACCCCCCAAAAAATATGATGATGACTGAAGCTCCCAAGGACAAGGCCGATGGCTTTTGACAATTCCATGTGAAGCAAAACCAATAACACAAAGGAACTAAAAAGAAGTACTATCTGTACCTTACGTTCAAGCAGCATTTAAAAACTAAAGATAATTGTCTGTGCAATGCTTGTAGAGGTCTTATATTGAGAAAGACTGGGATAAAGAACAATATTAAACAAATAATTCTTGTGTGCTATCTTTCGTTTCACAATTTTCTACTCTCCTCTCCTATACGTGCTGACTTTTGGTAGGGTACAGTTGCACAGGTGCAGCCCATATATCAGAATCTTACAATTCTTCATATGTGAGCCTAGACAGTGAGCCATTTGATCATTGGGGGCATGACAGTTAAGAGTCAATTCTGTCTTTACCTAATGTCCACACACACACACACACACACACACACTCTCTTACCAGTAGGAGTCACAATAAAGTGATCCAAAGTCAGAACCCTGGGTGATTTTTCCCTTCTGTAAATCCTGGGTGCTGAGGACAATGGCAGTGTTACTATTGCTACCCCAGACGAAATCAGCAAAGTCAACACAGATCAGGGATCAAATCTGGAACTTTCCTGGTCTGCATGGCTCTGTTCTGTACTCAATGGTATTTTTACAATTGAGCCATTGTAAGCCATCGGGTAGATATGCAAAAAGCATTTCAGAGAGAGGGGGGACAAATATGTGCACGTATATTTATATAGAAGTATGTGAATGTAGACAGCTCTATCTTGGAGAGGAAGCCATAATCAGTATGTATCATATCACTGGTTTTGGTGTTTCTGAGTATCTGATCTCAGTTAGACTGTTGGAGGCGGAGAGGCTCAGAGTGGAACTGTAAAGGCAGAAAATGACCACGAGTCAAATCAAGCCATTCTCACACACCTCCCAGCATCCAGTTGCAGAGTGGAGATTTGGGAGAAGGTTGCCTGCCTGCCTGCCTGAGTTCTCATCCACGGAATTAAGCATGCTGCAGGAGCGACGGAAATGAGTTTCTGAAGGATGGAAAAATAAAATGTTTTTCCAGAGTCTTGCTGTGTGGGAGCTCTTTACATCTCATTTAGCCAGTCATACAGCTTTCTCACTTTTAATACTCTACCTTTTTCTTCCTTTGGCCACTGTTTGTGATCTTATCTGGGGTGACACCGAGATCTGCTAACACTTTAGCTATCCCTCGAGCATCAACTCCGCAGTTTGGTGCCACGTTGGTCTCACAGCGTCTGTGGACATTCATCTTGCATACTATATAAAGGGATGGGAACATTTCATTAGCAAACAGAGGATTTATCCGTCTTTGAAACAACAACTTTGTTTTTAAAAAAGGGAAACAGGAAAAAGTTAAGAGAATTTACATTTTTGAAGACTATACCCATCATTTTGACAGAGGAGACAGTGCAATATTTACAAAGGAAAACATGAAGTGAAAAGGTGATCACTGAGCACCCCTTTCCCCAAGAAAGAAGTCAAGTCAATGGAATATATTAGATCATTTCATCGTTGGTTTCCTTTCCATTTCATCTTAATGTTCTCATCACTACAGGTTTCGGGCCAAATGAGTCAAAACAAAAAATTGTAGGATGTTGCATACTGAACCCTATCCATCGGTAATATACTGTGAAAAATGGCAACAAGAAAATGTTGGTTCTGTCCAAATGAATCTTCACAAAAGTCAAATACTCAATTAAATTCCTGAAAGTTTAATGTCAATGATGTAAAGATCCTGAAATCATCAGTCGGTCGATTTATGATAGGCACGGCAATCAGAGTTGCTGTTACTGAGAGAGTCGTCAGGACTTTTCTTCACCTTTTCAAAAGTAAAGAGTAAACTCAAAGGGAAAATCTGCTGATACCTTCTGTACTAAATCTCAAACTGAAAATCTGTCGACATTTGACTGGAAACTGCATTTTAAAAGAGGTTGGGAATATAAATGGACTCTGAACTCGAGCTGCTTAAATTGATTCCCAGGATTAGAAAAGAAATATTGAGACAGTGGCCCCGATACTTACAGGGAGGCAGTGGAGGGTTTGTGGGGTTGTAGCAGAAATGAGACATTAAACTCGGCAGGACCTCATTTGATCTTTCTTCTCCGTTTCCCAGCTGGCAGCCAGCCAGAGTGAGAGGTTGGCTGGCTGCCGGGTGGGAAGGCCTGCACTGGAAGGCCGTAGCCGGGGAGCGGAGAGGGGTGGGCGACATCTTGGGGGTGGGGGAGGGGGAAGAGATCGCGGGGGCAAAGAGATCACGGAGGGGAAGTAGTCGTGGCGGGGCGGGGGGGGGGGGGGGGGGGGAGATTGCAGGGAGACTGCAGGGAGACAAGTTCGTGGGGGGGGTGTTGGGAAGGTGGAGGATAGGATCGTGGGTCAGCCTGGATATTGGGTGAGCATCGGATCGTGAGAGGTGGGGGGGGGGGGGGAGGGGGCGTCGGTGGATCACGGGGAGGGGGGGAAGGCTCACCGTGGCTGGTTTGCATGGGGGGTTGGGGGAAGCAATCCTTCTCCTGAACCTTCTGGCCCACAAGCAGTGCTGGAAAAGCACTTACCTGCTGGATCCAGCCGACCTTGCCTCCCTTCAGCTGCCGGGTTTCCCGAGCTCTGGGAACCCCAGCCCGCAGCCGTTAAGTGTAAAAGTCTGCTAAAATCTGAGGCACGCAGCCTCTCGAGAGCTGGTTCCTCGCCCGCACCCCCAACCCTCCCCGGTTAAACCTGAAGCAGGCATGTTTGCGGCGCGTTGGGTTTCAGATTTTTCAGAATTTAACCCCCACCCCATGCGTCCCGGGGGGAGTTAAAATTTCCCCTAGTATTTCAGATGCAGTGCCCAATGCCAAATCAAACAAAATGCAGCTAAAAGCTTTCTGCCCCTAAACTGCCTCTACTAACAATATTTTAACAACTGTTAGCCATTTCTGACTTTGATTAAAGAAGGTTGGATCTGATTAGTGACCACTTAGATGCAGTTTTTTTCCAATATTTGTTAGTGAAGCAGAATGTTGCAAGGGGGAAGATTTTCTGTGTTCATTATTTGAAGAGGTTCATACAAGTATAAAGGACATGTTTCACTACAAAAGTGAATAGTGAGAATCTTCCCCCAACAGGTTTATTAAAAAATATGAAAGTTAGATTAAATTTTGTAAAATACGTGGGGTGGCGCGAACCGGGCTCAGGGAATGGTCCCTGCACGGTAAGCCCGAGGCACTCCCGATATTGGGCTTCGGGCCTTAGTTACATGAGAACGGCCAACTGCAGATGCCTGCTGGGCATCCACAGGCAGCTTGCCGGTGAAGAGGACTTCAATCTCAGGCCATTGCGTCGCCAACAATGGCCCTCGTGCAGGTCCTGGGTGAGGGGAGGAAGCAATCGGGGGGGGGGGGGGGGGCACCAAGAGAGAGGGACCAGCGCTGGCAGCATTCAGGGCAGCCCAATTTTGCATATGCAAAGGGCCTAACGCCTGTTTCAGGTGCAGGCCCTGGACGCCTCTTTTCCTGCCTTTACCAATATGGTGAATGGCGCACTTCCCATGCCGTGATGAGCGCGCGTGCCCCACCCGCCATATTGGATGCATAGGCTCCAGTTTTGCGCCTGTAAAACCGGCGAATTTCTTGGCCGTGACATCATTAGTTTCACATAACATGACTGTGCAGCACAGTTCTACAGGTACCAGCAGCAACTCGCCCAAGTGGTCATTTGTTACCTGCAAATCCCATTAGTGAGCACAATTGGGCCCTCTCCCTCCAAAATTCAGTCCAAAAGGGCCTTCCGTTTCTGTCCCTGGCAGTCCCTTAGGTTGGCGGGGTTATCGGCAGAAGCTTGCTGGGCCCCGCCTCCCTGCCGGCCTTTACATGGGGTGGGCTGGTGAAGGGGTGGCTAGCAGCCTTCCCGACAGGGGTCACTATAGTGGCACTATATTATAATAAAGCTACTTCTGAGAATCTTTATCACTTTAATATTAAGCATCTTTTTTTTTATTCATTCATGGGATGTGGCCATCACTGGCAAGGCCAGGATTTATTGCCCATCCCTAATTGCCATTGAGAAGGTGGTGGTGAGCCGCCTTCTTGTGCTGCTGCAGTCTGTGTGTTGAAGGTTTTCCCACATCTGTTTCAGCTTCACATGAGCTGAAAACCTTGGAAACTGAATGACCCGGGGAGAATAGTCATTTTTCTGGGCTTGGCAGCAGTCATAGGGTTTCTTCTTATCAGTGCTGGAGAATGGAAAACTTTTCATCTCGGGCACACAATTTCAGCAACAAGGACTCCCAGGTCAGCTGTAACACAGCTAAGGGACATATGCAACTACTACTCTGTTCCAACAATATCCCTTAACCTCACCCTCAGAAGAGCATCCTGACCGCATTAGTGGGCCATTTCTTTCCCAGTTCCTTTACAAAAGAGTCTTTGCTATACTGCTAATTTTGGCCAAGTTTTGTGGTGTAGGCCCACGCCCACCAGCAACTTGATTGAGATGACCCAAATGAATTTCACATTGGATCCTTATAGATAGCAAAGGAGACTTTCATCCCATCAGATTTGAATCCAGCTCCCAAAAGTGAAGGCTAATGTCTAACCCACTGCACAGTCCAATTCCCTAGGCAAAGGGTTAAGACACAAATTAGTGATCTGGGTCCTTTGTTGTTAAGTAACTACTGTTTCAACCCAGAAAATTGATGCTCAGGAAGCAATCTGGGAAGCTAAGGCGATGCAGAGCTGCCAATGTCAATGTAAGTTAAGAATCAATTAGTGCAAAGTCTACTCAAAGCTTTGCCTTTGATTGTTTGAACTTCTATTACATTGTAAAAGATTTGACTGTCAGGGATTTGGCAAGAAATATAAATAAATGAAACCCTCAACAACACCAATGAAACCTAATTATGCTACTTCAACCGGACTTATCCATAAGGACTTTTGACAGCACAGATGCTAAAACTCTAATCTAAGTAACTCATGAGTACAAATCTGCAAGGAAAGTATTTTTGTACCTTTCCAGTTAAAATGGAAAGCCAAGTCCTTCCCCATTCGACAGTGAAAAACACTTGGTTATAACAATCTTAATTGACCTTTTTTTGACAAAATCAATTTTCCTATCTGCTAGGGGTTGTATCTCCCTCCTTTAAGCCACTCCATGGGAAAGTGCTTCCATGTATCCCGGAATGTCTCCATTATCAATGAAAGTGGGCATGAATTCGGATAGTTCTGAGAACCGTGGAACCCGGAAAGTCACACCACTGGCTGGGTGGGAATAAGAGTACCCTGCCAGTAGCACGGCTCTGGACCTGCTCTCAGAGCAATCTGATATCATAGCTTCTGTTATCAAAACCATTTTAGGATGCGCTAGAGCACTGTCCATTAGTGATATTATAGAGTAACTTAGCAGGCAGGCTATTCAAATTTTAATGTTTATTAAACAAAATCAATCAAGGTATTGGTAAGTTATTTTTCATATAAAATGGGTGACTACTTTGAAGAAAGGGTTCCCTTAAGATTTACATTCCCCTTTAAATCAAAGAGGACCTGAGCCTGAATTACAAGTTAGTCATTTAATTGAGGTGGTTGAAACTGCAACATGTACCATGAGATCAGTCTTTAAGGAGTGTCTGCTTTAAAGATGTGTTCCCCCACAATGGAAATTCCTAACCTCCACCATACCATCAGGTTGAAACATGAAGCAGAGGAACAAAATCTTGCTCCTGCTCCTCCTGGCTCACAAGGAAACTAAAAATTTTTTTTAAAATTCTCTTCGCCCTAGTTTCTGTTCTCAGTAGGTTTGGCTGGCAAGGAAGCCACCGTTGTAAGTCCCCCACTCCATTTCAACTGCATCCCCTGCCCAAGTTAAAACTCCCCCCATCATTTCACCTTTGCCAGCTTTTCAACTCTTAATCTGCACCACAAAATGTTTTAGTTGCTCTGTCCGTCAGACACTTCACTTCTGTCTCTGTCATTTCCTTTTTGTTACAGTAGGGAAGTTCAACTGGTATAAAGCAGGCCAGTGCTAAATTTTCATACTGGTTAGCAATTACCATCAACAGAGTTAGAAAAATGGACGACCCATGAGGGAAAGAATAATTCAGGGTGCTATGTGTAGCAGTCATTAACACATTCTTTTTGAATACATTTATAATTTTGTTACGCATAGCAATCAGAGCAATTCTTCCCCATGTTGTGTTTTTCAGAGTGTGGCTGTCAAAGGTGTTGATGAGATATTAATTTTAATTTTAATGGTCTGGGATATGAATCATAGAAGTGCAGGCAGAGGGTGGGAGACGCATGGAGCAGCTTTTCACATGCATTCAACATAAGGTTGTCAAAATCTTTCAGTTTTGACCATCGTCTTTGATTATACTTAAATATATTCTTTAGTGGTTTTCAATAGTCACCCATATCGCTCCACCTTTGTAGTGTTGTACTGGTGTAAAAGCCATTTTGCATTACGAAATGCATTTTGATATTCGAGGCAGACTTTTGTTTTTGTCCATATTTGACAGAAGGCAAATCTTCTTTGATCTTTATTTATGGGGCCTTTTAATTTTGCCAACACTCTATAGAACTTGCTCAAAAATGAGCATCTGATCATTCTGCCCTTGAACAGGATTTTTTGGGTGGGTTATAATGTCCTAATATTTGAAGGCAACAAGAGGAAAGACAGGCGCAAATAAACTGATTATCCCAAATGTTGGGAAATCTCTTGAATGGAAGGTGTGATCAGGGCTGGAAAATTTCACTCTGAACTAGCTTGTAGAAAACCACATTCCAAATCCAGTAAACTAAGAAATTAAACAAGTTGTCAGTTTGTAAGCAACATAATCCTCCATCTCGGAACCTTCATCGTTCCCATCTCATCTTCCCTGCATATTTAGATCGAAGTGACCTGTTGAAGTACTTTTCTATCCCACCACATTCACAAGCTTCCAGTTTCTACCCTTCACTCACCTTCATGTGCACCATCTCAGGCTCATCTCTTCCCTTCTTATCCTGTAGTTGTCCCTTTCCATCTCTGGTGATTAGCTTTTCACACACTTATTATGTCCAATTACAGTTATACTTCTTCACACCCATTTCCAGTAAGGCTTCTGTCTTTCTCTCAGTTTCACTGTCTCCATCACACTTATTCTGAAGATTCCACTTTTGGGACCAGAGTTTCTGAATTAACGTCTTTTTCATCAACTAAAGATTTCTTTCAGCTGTAGCTGGAAAGGTCCTTGACTGTTTGCCCCATTTCCTGTGCTCCTGTTCACTTCCAGCTGCCCTTCCTGGCTCTTTTCCTTGCAACAGTGGAAAATACACTAACTGTTCATTCACTGTTCCCCCGTTGTTGTCTATTGCCTCAAATGTTCTTTCCTTATGAAACAGTAACTTTAGGTGTTCTCCCTCCAATCTTAATATACTGTATTAGTTGGTCAGTGTGGTCTCTTGTCATCGGGGAGACCGAATGCAGATGGGATGATGGGCACTTTGCTCAATGCCACCATTCTGCCTGCAAGTGACCACCCTGTGACTCGCCACCTCAACTTCCTATCCTATTGCCGCTCTGATCTCTTTGTCTTTGTCTTCCAAGACTGTTCCGACCAAGTTCATCACTATCTTCAGCAACAGTATCAGAATCCTGCAGCCCTCCAGTTTCATCACTGATTTGAGTAACTTCAGACCTCAGGTGTCCTATTTTATATTTGTGGTGGGAAGTGCTGCGGTTTCACAGGGTTTGTTGGTGTCTTGAAGGGGGAGGTAAACTGGTGTTATAACCCCTACATTTGTTTCTAGTGGGGGGTGGGGGGGAGGGGGGAGATAGTGGCCTGTCTCTTCGCTTTTTGGGTGTTGGCAACTGGCTGTGTGTTTCCAGCATTTTCTCTTTTCATCTCAGATTTCCTGTATATTGTCTTTTCACTGCCTTTCTTAACTGTTTTCACACCCTTTTAATGCCTTCTGATTGCCTCATTGAGATAATCCTCATACATTACCCATCTGTATCACCTGTTTTTCATCTTTTTAGAAAATCCTTTTTGGACATTGTAGCTCCTCCTTCTCTCCCTTTTTTATTTTCTTCAGATCAATTTGTCTTCTACTTTGCAATCTGATGAAGGGCTTACACCTGAAACATTAAACTTTCTTTTCTCTTTACAGATGCTGAGAGACGTGCTGTGTCTTTCCAGCATTTTTTTGAAGTAATGCTCCATAGGCAATGAATACATTTTCAAACTTTTTTCCAACAGTGGATAGGTCGACATGGGCTTTGTGTGATTCCTTTGAATATTCAGGAAGGGATCAGTGCAACATCTTTTTATGATTTTATTGATCGAAGAGTTCCCACTAGTTTGTAAGGTTACCCTATATACTGTACCATCTTCTCCTGAGTTTCAGAACTGGTTCAATGGTTGGAAAGGGATTTATGTCCAAGTAATCTTGTGACTCCTGATTTTATCACTCTGTGGTGATTAGACAAAAATATATGTACACTCTGGGTTATTTTTCCATAGACAATAATATCTATCACTATTTTCTGTCTTGGAGATTAGATTTTCCAGTAAGGGAATTGTATCTATGAATGGTTCCTGTGGTGAACTGTAAGATAACTTTGAACCTATTCAGTACATGGAGCCAAATAACAATTGCACTAACATACCGTATATAAGGCCTCCCAAAAGTCCACCACAAAATAACTAAAGGTCATTTGGCTATGCAATAGATTATTGTCTAATACCTCCCTAATAGCCTTGAGCAAATCTCAAGAGTTGGTTTGGGAATCTGGAGACATCTTGTGCTAGCATCATTTCAACACATCAAATATCACAAAACTCACGATGTAGAAGAGAGTTTTCTTTGTCTGTTTGTAACACCTCTCCAGTTTTGCTGGAATCTGCATTTACTGTACTCATTCAAAGATGAAATCAGTTTATACCCTTTAGGTTTAGAAATGACCTCTTCTGATTTTGGATAACAAAGCTCAAAGTGAGAGTGTTACCAATCAGTAACTCTTAATAGAGTCAAATAATTACAAAGAATTGTCATTAATTTTTATACCGGGAAAACATTTTTTGCTTATAAAACCATTCCAGTATAATTTGGGGAGGATTCTAAATGATGACAAAGGCATGGACCTTTTAAAATGACTCGATCTGCCCCTAGCCATGCAGATAGGACTAAAATCCAAATAGGTTACATGAACATCACAAAGGCAATTGTGCTAACTAAATTAAAAGAGCTCAAGGTAGGAAAAACATCAGAGCCAGACTTACTTTCTCCCAGGATGCTTAAACAAAATGGCATAGATCTAGGGTTAAAATCGCTCCTTTAATGTTTCGGGTTTGTACTCACTGGAGTGACAGAAACTTAAAGGTGAATTGATCCAGGTATTTAAGATTATTAAAGGCGGGTACATCACGCAAAAAGGCAGAGGGGCCAAAATTGCCACTGCACTGCCAGAAGTGAGTTAAAGCAACAGAATTTCCGCACACCATGATGTTACGATACTGACTCTGCTATAAATGGTGGGGTCAGCTAACTTAAATATAAGAGAAGCATACAGGCTTGTGGAAATTCAGTCTCCAATTCCTCAGATATGCTGGAGGAAGGGACGAGCAAGTGGAAAGGCAGGAAGTAAGTAAAAAATCATCCCTGAATGGTTGATAGATGTGGAGGGGAGTGGGAGGGGATCACTTTAGAAGAAGTGGATATGATACCTGCTGCTGCTTAAAGGGGCAATGGCAGCATGGAGAAAGGATGGCAGCCAGATCAAAGAGAAGAGTAGCAACTTCAGGGAGTTTTCCTCAATGCAGATACTGGGCAGGAGGGATGGGCTGTTTGGGGTCAGGGGCAGGATACCCACCAAATGAGTATTTTCTGGAGGAACATGGCTGTAGCAGTCAGTGCCACTTCCTTAACCCCCCCCCTGCCCCCCCAGGCCTCCTTTGCAGTGGAGGAAGAACTGTAATGACCTCACCAGAGCAGCCAAGGTAAGTTACCTGCTCCCCTGACCATTCCTTGCAGTCTCTTTGCGTCTAGCACTCCTTCAGTCATTACCCTCAGTGATCTTGGATGGCGCATTGAACCTTGGATTCCTTTTCCCATCCTGAGTTACCTGCTACCTAAAAATGCACCTTCCCTCGCAGTGTGCCATGTTATGAGCAAGCCTCCCTAACTCACAACACCTGTCCTTTCTTGCTTTCCCTGTTAAAATCTTATGGGTCAAACTGTTCTAACAAAAGCCTGCTCATCCTTCACTGCTATTGTCATGTTTTCACATTTTTTCTCTCTTACAGGAGAAGGCGGCTCACAATGTCTGGGTATCTCAGGCCTTGGTGGTGGTGCCCATGACACTAGACCTCTAACCGCTCATGAGGAAAAAGCTCTTTGAGCTCCATGCAACTTGATCTGTTGAGATATAAGAGGGCCAGTGGCAGCTGCAGGTTTGTCTAGACCATCTGCAGCTTGTTTGTATAATGGTTTGCGAGTGCAAACGCAGTAGCAAGAAACTTGCACTGTCAAAATAGAGGAATAGAAAGTTGCATGTGGGGAAGTGTGAGGTCATCCACTTTGGATCCAAGAAAGACAAATCGGAACATTTTCTTAATAGGGAGAGACTAGGAGATGTGGAGAAGCAATGGGATTTAGGTGTCCATATTCACAAATCACTAAAAGCCAGTGCGCAGGCAATCTAAAGGCTAATGGAATGTTGGCCTTTATCTCAAGGGGGTCGGAAAGTTATACTTCAGTTGTGCACAGCCTTGATCAAACCCCCAGTGGAGAACTGCGTTCATAGGAACATAGAAACAGGAGTAGACCATTTAGCCCCTCGAGCCTGATCCGCCATTCAATGAAATTATGGCTGTTCTGTGACCTAACTCCACATACCCGCTTTAGCCCCACACCCCTTAACACCTTTGGTTAACAAAAATCTATCAATCTCAGATTTAATATTAACAATTGAGCTAGCATCAACTGGTTGCGGTGCCCAAATCAACAGTTTCGGGCACCGCACCTCAGGAAGGATATGTTGGCCTTGGAGAGGGTACAGCGCAGATTCACCAGAATCATACCAGAGCTTAACGGGTTAAATTATGAGGACAGGTCGGATAAACTTTGTGTGTATTTCCTTGAGTTTAGAAGGTTGAGGGGTGATCTAAATGAGATGTTTAAAATGATAAAAGGGATTCGATGGTGCAGATACAGAGAAACTATTTCTTCTAGTGGAGGAATCCAGAACAAGGGGGCATAATCTTAAAATTAGAGTTAGGCCATTTAGAAGTGAAATCCGGAAGCATTTTTTCACACAAAGGGTGGCGGAAATCTGAAACTCGCTCCCCAAAGAGCTATGGATGCTGGGTCAATTGAAATTTTTCAGACTGAGATTGAGTTTTTGTTAGTTAAAGGTATCGATAGTTATGGGGAAAAAGTGCGTAGTTGAGATACAGATCAGCCATGACCTGATAGAATGGCAGAACAGGCTCGAGAGGCTGAACAGCTTACTCCTGTTTCTATATTCGTAAAAACTACAGAGGAACTGTCAGGGAGCTCATTTTCTTTTCCTTTAGATAGTCCAAGGCAAGATGCACTGAGGAGGAAGAAGGGGTAAGCAGCCTTCCACCTCTGCTCAACCAACCATATCCTCAGCACTCATTCATTTACCCCTTCTCTCCCACTCACTCACCAGCCCAGATAAATCCACCCAGGGGACTGCAGATAGTTCCAATGAGGGTTTTTCACTGGGGAGACACAACACACAAGGATGCCGGAAGACTCAGAGGTGAAAGTGGGATCTCACAATGGGGAGCAGATGCTCCACAGAAATCAGCTTCTAGCTCCTGAGCCCGCGGGCTCAGATCTCTGGCGTCCTGTTGTAAAAAGAAGGATGCTGGATGAGTATAACACTCCCATGGAGACACTGAGGACCATTTTATAGGCCTAAATCTAATGTAACATCTGCTCTAGTGTTTGGGTGTACCGTTAAGAAGCAGCCTCTCGTCGCCGTAAATAAATTAGTTGCATTTTCACCCCTTCTTTCTGGTTGGCCCTGGTCTGACGACAATACTCAAATGTCATGTGACTTTTTTCTATATTATAATATCCTGCAGACTTAATTGCCTCAACAGCTCTCTATTGACCTATTCACCTTGAGTTGCTGATTGACATCAGAATCCAAGTATTACTGTTTTCCTAATCATTACTAATTTCCACACACGTTGCTTCTGCCACCTCCTCTTCTGTTGTTTTAGCTGATCTTCTAATACTCTTTGTATTATCCTATAAAGGTAACGGCATCACTTAATTTAGTTAACAGCTCCATTTTTGCAGATCATTCCATACACTTTTATCTCCATCTTTTCTCCGTATTTTAACCAGCTGCATACACGTCCAACTCAAATTATTCTTAAAATTCCTTTCATTAGTAATAAAACATTTAAGCTTCTCCTGCAACACACTCTTATCCCTATTTTTATTTCTTTCCTTTGCTCTAAATATTATCTCCTCTTACTTCTTGAGCGCTCTCAATTATTTGCACCCAAAATATTAGCCCAATGTAAAAAAATCTTTTATACTGAGGATTAATTTCTCATGACCTTGAAAATCTCTGGTTAAAAAAACTGCATAAATTTGATTGCTCTGCATTTTACTGCCATCTGGTGGGAGATGTTGGTACAGTCCCAGTTTTACATTCTTCCTGCAATAACCCAAATCATTACAGCAAAAATAGCATGCATTACATCGTGCCTTTAACGTAGTAAAACGTCCCAAGGTGCTTCACAGGAGCGTTATCAAACAAAATTTGACTCCGCGCCGTATAAGGAGATACTTGGACAGGTGACCAGAAGCTTGCTCAAAAAGGTAGGTTTTAAGGAGTGTCTTAAAGAAAGAGAGAGATAGAGAGGCGTGAGAGGTTTACACAATGAGCTCAAGCTGTTTGAAACTGGAAACTCTCATTATTTTTAAGTTAGATCACTTTGTTGTACAGCAGCCATGTTTCCTTTTCATTGTTGGTGTCACATGTTAGTAACATTATCACGACAGTAATACTTTTCCAACATGAATGAAATTTTTGTGACATGGGTAATGTTACGTTATTGCATATTTATGAACAAATCTTACTTGTTTAGCTTTCCAAAGCTTTTCTGAACACCTTTGTGTGAGTAACAGACTGGCGGATTCCATTTGGTGGAAATTGGTTTGCCTCGACACTGAGGTCACAATGTAAACGCAGCTTGAACCTGGCATCCGTACCCAACCTGACACCAGAAGTAAGCTGAATGAGACTCTCTGGAGGAGGCAATTTCACTCTGGTTTGCTTGGAAGTCTGTTTGTGACATACACTATTAATTTTGTTCTCATAGAAAAGTGCTGTCATAGTGACTTAAATTGTTGACGATAACATCACTTTGGTTTCTTTCACTCCTAAGATGTGACATCATTTCTATAACTGCACTTGTTCAATGACAAATATAGGAACAGGAGTAGGCCATTCAGCCCCTCGAGCCTGTTCCACCATTCATTTAGAACATGGCTGATCTGTATCTTAACTCCATCTACCTGCCTTGGTTCCGTAACCCTTAATATCCCTGCCTAACTAAAATCTATCAAACTCAGTTTTGAAATTTTCAATTGACCTAGCCTCAATAGCGTTTTGGTGGAGAGAGTTCCAGATTTCCACTACCCTTTGTGTGAATAAGCGCTTTCTCACACCATCCCTGAACGGCCCAGCTCTAATTTTAAGGTTATGTCCCTTTGTTCTGGACTCTCCCACCAGAGGGAATAGTTTCTCTCAATTATACCACCCCTTAATCTTCTATATTCAAGCGAATACAAGCCTAGTTTACGCAAATGTCCTCATAACTTAACCCTTTTAGTCCCGGTATCATTCTGGTGAATCTGTGTTGCACTCCTTCAAAGGCCAATATATCCTTCCTGAAGTGCGGTGCCCAGAACTGAATGCAGTACTCCAGACTGGCTCTAACTAACCAGGGTTCTGTACAGCTGTAACATAACTTCCACTCCATTGTATATCAGCCCTCTTGATATAACGGCCAACATTCCATTTACCTTTTTAATTATTTTTTATACCTATCCACTAGCTTTGTGATTTCTGTACTTGAACACCTAAAGCTCTCTGCTCATCTACAGTCCCTAGCTTCTCACCATTTAGAAAATACTCTGATCTGTCTTTCTTAGGTCCAAAGCGGATGACCTCACACTTTCCCACGTTGAACTCCATCTGCCACAGTTTTGCCCACTCACTTAATCTATCAATGTCCTTTTGCAACTTTCTGTTCCCATCTACACCATTTACTGCACCACCTAACTTAGTGTCGTCAGCAAACTTAGATATGTGGTTCTCTATTCCTTCATCCAAGTCATTTAGAAATATGGTGAAAAGCTGCGGCCCCAGTACAAATCCCTGGGGGACACCACTTTTCACATCCTGCCTTTAAGTACATACTCATTATCCCTACTCTCTGTCTCCTACCTTCTAATCAATTCCCTATAAAAGCCAATAGGTTGCCTCCAATTCCATTCGCTCTCATTTTTGTTAACAGTCTCTTATGTGGAACCTTGTTGAATGCCTTCTGGAAGTCTATATAAATAACATCCATAGACAGTCCCTTATCTACCACATTAATTACCGCCTCAAAAAATTCAACTAGATTCGTTAGACGTGACTTACCCCTTACAAATCCATGCTGGCTCTCCCTGACCCAGTAATACAAGTTGTACATGGCTGGAGGGTATGTATTTTGCCAATGCTCCTTTAGTTTTTATTTGTATATGTATCAGACTATGCTGCAGTGGTAACATATTCAACGTTCTGTAATTTCCAGAGACATAGCGCACTAGCAAAATAAAAGTTATATTACACATATAGATGACGTGGTGTGGCATTGGGTTACAGCACCAACATGCATTGCAATAAAGGGTGGATCAGTGGAGGAGAAGGAACATGTTTGATCCCTGCAGTGGGGAGTTGCCAATAACACCAGTACCTCTGAAGTGATAATTAACAGCCATTTACACCTCATAACATGTAGGTTTTTCATAAATTTTACATTAATTGGTGGAAAATGTCAGTTAGTCTAAATTTTACTTTCTGTTTTCTTTATTTCTGCTTTAAATGTCCAAATGACAGCTGGTATTCCCCCTGCTCCCTGAGGGAGCTGATACTGGATTCAAATGCTTACAGAGCAGTTTCACCTATACCAAGGACCATGGTGATAGTATGTCCAGATTATAGTAAAGACCATGGTGATAGTATGTCCAGATTATAGTAAAGACCATGGTGATAGTATGTCCAGATTATAGTAAGGACCATGGTGATAGTATGTCCAGATTATAATGAGGTCCATGGTGATAGTATGTCCAGATTATAATAAGGACCATGGTGATAGTATGTCCAGATTATAGTAAGGACCATGGTGATAGTATGTCCAGATTATAGTAAAGACCATGGTGATAGTATGTCCAGATTATAGTAAGGACCATGGTGATAGTATGTCCAGATTATAATAAGGACCATGGTGATAGTATGTCCAGATTATAGTAAAGACCATGGTGATAGTATGTCCAGATTATAGTAAGGACCATGGTGATAGTATGTCCAGATTATAGTAAGGACCATGGTGATAGTATGTCCAGATTATAATAAGGACCATGGTGATAGTATGTCCAGATTATAGTAAAGACCATGGTGATAGTATGTCCAGATTATAGTAAGGACCATGGTGATAGTATGTCCAGATTATAGTAAGGACCATGGTGATAGTATGTCCAGATTATAATGAGGTCCATGGTGATAGTATGTCCAGATTATAATAAGGACCATGGTGATAGTATGTCCAGATTATAATGAGGTCCATGGTGATAGTATGTCCAGATTATAGTAAAGACCATGGTGATAGTATGTCCAGATTATAGTAAAGACCATGGTGATAGTATGTCCAGATTATAATGAGGTCCATGGTGATAGTATGTCCAGATTATAATAAGGACCATGGTGATAGTATGTCCAGATTATAGTAAAGGCCATGGTGATAGTATGTCCAGATTATAATAAGGACCATGGTGATAGTATGTCCAGATTATAATAAGGACCATGGTGATAGTATGTCCAGATTATAGTAAGGACCATGGTGATAGTATGTCCAGATTATAATGAGGTCCATGGTGATAGTATGTCCAGATTATAATAAGGACCATGGTGATAGTATGTCCAGATTATAATAAGGACCATGGTGATAGTATGTCCAGATTATAATAAGGACCATGGTGATAGTATGTCCAGATTATAGTAAAGACCATGGTGATAGTATGTCCAGATTATAATGAGGTCCATGGTGATAGTATGTCCAGATTATAATAAGGACCATGGTGATAGTATGTCCAGATTATAGTAAAGGCCATGGTGATAGTATGTCCAGATTATAATAAGGACCATGGTGATAGTATGTCCAGATTATAATAAGGACCATGGTGATAGTATGTCCAGATTATAGTAAGGACCATGGTGATAGTATGTCCAGATTATAGTAAAGACCATGGTGATAGTATGTCCAGATTATAATGAGGTCCATGGTGATAGTATGTCCAGATTATAATAAGGACCATGGTGATAGTATGTCCAGATTATAGTAAAGACCATGGTGATAGTATGTCCAGATTATAGTAAAGACCATGGTGATAGTATGTCCAGATTATAGTAAGGACCATGGTGATAGTATGTCCAGATTATAATAAGGACCATGGTGATAGTATGTCCAGATTATAGTAAAGACCATGGTGATAGTATGTCCAGATTATAGTAAAGAACGATAGTTATAGTATGTCTCATATTCATTCGTGGATGAGCCACAATTTCCTCCAATTAAACCATTATTTTCAGCTGCAGCCCAAAACTCCATGCCCTCGCTACTGATTCCAACCTCTCACCGGCCATTGTCTCAGGCAGAATGGACTCTAACACAACTGCTTCACCTTCACTAAGAGGTTGGGTAATAATAGGCCAAGCTGAATCCTTATGTGGAATCTATAATTAAGGACAGAGTGACTGAGCACTTAGAGAAATTTGAGCTGATTAGAGAGAGTCAACATGGATCTGTAAAGGGTAGGTCATGCCTAATGAAACTAATTGAATTTTTTGAGGAAGTAACTAAAGTAGTAGACAGGGGAATGTCTATGGATGTCGTTTATGTGGACTTCCAGAAGGCATTTGATAACGTTCCACATAAGGAACTGTTAGCTAAAATTAAAGTTCATGGAATTGAAGGCAAATTATTGGCCTAGTTAGGAGACTGGTTAGATGGTAGAAGACAGAGAATGGGGATAATGGGTATGCACTCGAAATGGAACGAAGTGACTAGTGATGTCCCACAATGATCTGTTCTGGGGCCTCAACTATTCATTATATTTGTTAATGACTTAAGTAACACAACAGAGAGACATTTATCCAAGTTTGCCAATGATTCAAAGATTGGTGACATAGTAAGTAGTGTAAACGGTAGCACAAAATTACAGAGACATTGATAGATTGAGTGAGTGGGCAAAACTGTGGCAAATGAATTTCAACGTGGGTAAGTGTGAGGTCATCCATTTTGGACCAAAAAAGAATAGCTCCGAGTATTTTTTGAACGGTGAAATGCGAGGAACAGTGGAGGTCCAAAGAGATTTAGGAGTCCATGTACACAGATCACTAAAATGGTACAAAAAATAATTAAAAAGACTAATGGAATGTTAGCTTTTATAACTAGAGGGCTAGAATATAAAATGGAGGAAGTTTTGCTACAGCTATACAAAGCCCTGGTTAGACCACATCTGGAATACTGTGTACAGTTCTGGGTACGGTATCTTAGAAAGGAGATATTGGCCTTAGAAGGAGTGCAGCACAGATTCACCAGAATGTTACCAGGGCTCCAAGGGTTAGATTATGAGAAGACATTACATAAATTAGGCTTGTATTCCCTGGAATATAGAAGATTAATGGGTGATTTGATTGAGGTTTTTAGGATTTTGAAAGGAATTGATACGGTAGATAGAGAGAAACTTTTTCCGCTGATAGGGAAGTCTAGGACAGAGGACATAACCTTAAAATCAGAGCCAGGCCATTCAGGAAAGAAGTTAGGAAACACTTCTTCATGCAAAGGGTGGCAGAAGTGTGGAACTCTCTCACACAAAATGTAGTAGATGCTAGTTCAATTAATAATTTTAAACCTGAGGTCGACAGATTTTTGCTAGCCAAGGGTATTAAGCGATAGGGAGACAAGGCGGGCGGATGGAGTTAGGTTACAGATCAGCCGTGATCTCAGTGAATGGGGGAACAGGCTCGAGAGGCTAAATGGCCTACTCCTGTTCCTATGTTCTTATGTGGAGGATAGTCGGCCCTAGGCCTCCTACTTGCTGGCTAAGAATGGTATTGATGGAGCCCTGGACTGAAAACTCCCCATTGTAGGAGAAACGTCCCCTTTAAGATTTAGAAACTTTCTTCCATTTAAAAACTATGTGCAGTCATTTTGTGGTACAGAATACCTGTACACGTGACTATACGTGCAGCAGATTTACTGGCATTTGTTGACTAAAGAGTAAAGCTCACAAATCTGGAAACAGAGGCTTGTTCTGAGACATCTTTCCCTACAGAAGACAACCAACCACCAGCCAAGTAAAGTGTGTCACACACTGCCACCTGCAGGAAAAACAAGGCACTGCTTCAGTGCAAACATTAAATTAATTTATTTTCCCCTTGCAATTTGTAACATCAATTCAAAGTGGGGAACTCCTAATACTTAATACCATGGAGCGGATATTTTTCTATTGCTTTTATCTTTACTTACTTTAACAGGGTGTAAGACAATTTTGAAGTAGAATTTGTGAAAATTCTCCTCCACATGGTGTTCAGCATGGCCCATTTTTACTTTTGTTTCCAGATTTGTGAGCTCTACTCTATAACCTGTTGCAGATGTAGTCACGTGTAGAGGTGTTGGTGTAATAGAGAGTCCATTCACCCACACAATAGAACACAACAGTAACAATAACTACTTGCATTTATATAGCGCCTTTAACATGGAAAAATGTCCCAAGGCGCTTCACGGGCGTGTAATCAGACAAAAATGTATGCCGAGCCAAAGTAGGAGATACGAGATGGGGTGACCAAAAGCTTGGTCAAAGAGGTGGGTTTAAGGAGGGTCTTAAGAAAGAGTGGGAGGTGGAGAGGCGGAGTGGTTTAGAGTAGGAATTTCAGCGTGTAGGACTTAGATGGCTGTAGCCATGACACCAATGCCCGAGTCAGAGGAATAGAGAGTTTTTGAGGGGGGGAGGAGCGGGGTGGTGGTGAGTTGTAGGGCTGGAGAAGGTTACAGAGATGGGGACGAGCAAGGGCATGAAGGGATTTAAACACGAGGATGAGAATTTTAAATTGAAGGGCTTGGGGACGCCGAGAGGCCATGTGGGTCAGCGAGCACAGGGGTGAT